>NW_008825429.1:2813922-2815083 GCF_000699105.1 Pygoscelis adeliae
CCGCAGTGCCGAGCGGCGGGAAAAGGGCTAAGCGTGCCGCGGCACTGAACTGCTGCTCCCGCGGCACTGCGAATGGGGGAAAACGAGTATTTCACCATTTCTGTGCCATCGGGCTTTTCTGCTGCGAGTATCCAGTAACCGGTGTCTTACAAAAGATGCGCCTTTAGGAACGGACAAAACAGTATTTCAGCTCACGACAGCAGTGCGTATGAAAGCTACAGCGAAGCACAACACCCTTCAGGCCCTCTCAGAGCCAGCGCCTACAGCAGCTCCCAAGGGCCGCTCGCCGAGAGGCTCGTGGCCCGCTGGTTGCCACCAAGTCTCGCCGTGTGTTTGTTTGAAAAGCAAACTCGTTAGGAGAAACTTCAAAATAGCTGCAGTGCTATCGTGTTTATAACACGGCGTTTTGCCATTTAAGAAAAAAATGTGAAATGTTGTTTCATTCCACAAATAACCAGCTTTTAATACTGGTGTTCAACTTCGCTAGAGATCAGGGAAGAAAACGTTTTATTCACCAGATCCTGCAAGTACTCCCTCGCTCCTGCACAGACCCCTCTGCCGAGGGAGTCTGGAAAACCAGGGCCCCCGCCGCGTTTCGGTGCGGTACCAGGGGCGCAGGTGCGAGGACACCACTCCCCAACAGCGCCGCAGGCAAACGGCGCAGGCCATCTTGCTCGCTAAGTAAATTCCTTAAACTGACGTTGAAAGCCGTATCTGCTCCTTTTTAGCAACAACTGAGAGATTTGCCAGGTGCCTCCGAATAAGCTACTCTGCTCACTGCACCGATCCTCCTCCTGCTGCCTCGTGGAAATGCCAAATTTCACTTTTGACAGAAGAGTGGTAAAGGGTGTTTCCACATACACACAACCTGACAGGGCGGCGTGCGCGGGGCACGGGAATTTTAGGCTCACGTTCCTGCTGGTACCTCACCACCGCTACCTCCGCGCGAAGGGGCCGAGGGCAGGCTCGGGCAGCGGGGGAAGCCCTGTCAGACCCCCCCTCACCCTGCCGCGGGGGATGGGCCGCTCACGGCGGGAACACGACGGCGCTGGGCTGCCGGCGGGCGCTGACGGGGAGGCTTCCCCGAGCCCGTACATGACTGCGTGCAAACGTGCGGTACGAGGAGGCGGAGGGCCCGACGAACGCCCTAACGAAGCTGTC
>NW_008825429.1:2816046-2845179 GCF_000699105.1 Pygoscelis adeliae
CCGGGCGCTGGCGCTCGCCCCCTCTTCCCCCGGTCGTGCCCACGGGGGGATCTTTGTTGTGCTAAAGCTGCTCAGGAGCTGGGCTGCTGTTCTGGGGCGCGGGGCAGGTCCGGCTGGGCTTCGGGAGCGGGTTAAATATTTCAGCGAGAGCTGCTTAGCTGAGGTGGGGGAAGCTACAAGTAGGGAAGAAACGCTGTTAGGGAATGCGTTTCTTATCTGTTGTGTCTAAGTACTAAACAGTCTTAGGCTGGAAGGAGCGTGCACCCGCTAGAAATACCTGTCTCAAAATCTGACGGCTTGGTTTTGCTTTAATTAGGTCCGTGGTCAAAGGCCCTAACGTAACCATGGATAAAAGAGGAGGCATGACAGAAACTGAAAATGGTGATGCTTTCCTGGAGCTGAACAGAATTACAACAAAATACCCACATCGTTATACAAAGGTTAGCTCTCTCCCCTTTCCTCTTAAAGTTGCGCGTGGAGCTATGGGTCACAGAAGTAGAGTGGGAGGTGGAGGCTTCTGTGTAGTAAAGTGAAGGCTGAAAAGCCTTTGCCTGCATTAGGATTTGCAAGGTGGTATAAAATGAGCAACTTGTTAAATGTGATGTAGCTGTGCAATCCTGGCCGTGATATACTTTTGATTCCCACCACCTTATTTTAACATCTGAGCACCTCACAGCATGTGCTGGAGACGTTATGGTAGAGACTGAAGGATGTTGTTCTACCAGCTTTCTCAAGCACTTGCACTTCATAGTTCTACTTTTAGCAATGTTCCTTTAAGTTGACCAAAATGTTTCCTTATAGTAGATGCCACTTCCTTGGAACATATAGCATGCCAGATCTTATCAGGAGCTTTAACGTGTTTACTAAGATGCCTTTTGTAATCTTGGACTTGCTCATGTTTTGCTGCTGGAAGCCTAAGCACTTACGACTCCAAACAGTGCTTAGTGTTAAAACTTCAACACAAGTGCTTTTGTTTAGCTGTGATACCTAAATATATGTGTGAGTGGAAGACCAGTAACTAAATAACTTGCAAATAAAGATTCTTTCAATACTAAGTGAGTTTGATATGCGGTGGGGTTTAAGGTTCAAACCTTGTTTGGGATTTTGGTACCACTGGTGAAACATGCCCTTAGAAAGGGTCTTTAATGGTGGCTGACTTTCCCGTTGCTGAAAGCTGTGGGAACAGGTGGTCACTGCTTTGTGGAAATCTATTAAGGTACTTTGCAACAAATGGCCTGAAGCGTGGAACAGGGTGAGACAGTGTACTGTTGCTGACTGTGTTATCTTACTTGAGGAATTCTGAACTGTTAGCTTCCTAGTAGGTTGTTTTTTTAAAAGAAAAAAATTATCATTGTAGCTCTGTTCGTTTGAGATAGTAGGGCTAGCTTATTTTAACTAGACATCAACAATAAACCAAGTACTTCAGAACGGGCAAAACTTACATGGGAATAGCATGGCTTTCTACTTCTCTCTAACTTCTTAGCAAAGATGTACACTTAACTGTCTAAGATGCAAGGCATGCTATTGTTCAGATTTTGTTAGTTAACTCTAAAGTGCGGGAGAGGTGCTGTCTTTAAAGTTCTGCTGTTGGTAAAGCGGTATCTATACTTGCTTAGTCTTGCCTAACTCCTCTCAAGAGTAGTAACTGAATGCAGCTTCAAATTCTGCTTGCTTTTTTTGGGGCAGTAGTCAGCTAGTGCTGGTGGTAGCTGTACACTGAAACTGATGCATTTGTAGCTTCAGTTTTGTTAATTCAGTACATATAGTTTCTGATCAGGATAATGTTGCAGAACTAGTGCCAGAAGGCATCTTGTCTTGTTTATCTGTTGGTTTCCAAGGAGTCTAAAGTCAAGAAACACCAGAAATCAATCTGTGTTAAAATATCTTGTATCATATGGGGTGGTGTTGTTTTTTGTTTTTTTTTTACAAGTGGCACCTTAAAAGTAGCTGCTTTAAGGTGCTCATGGAATCAACATCGTAAGCCATTTTCACATGATCTTGTTTCCTACTAATTAGGGATGGGAGGAACACTGTTTCAGGACATGTGCTGCTGATTTGGAGTGGGGACTCACTTCTTTCAATGGCTTATATTCATTTACTACCAGTAGGAAAACAATTGGCTCATACTATGAATCCTTCTAAACTGTTTGAATAAAACTGTTTAATAACAGCTAAACACACCTTTCCCCCACCCACTTAAAAGTACTAGTGTGTGAATTAAACAAAAAAAACCCACAAACCCAAAACACACTCTGGAAGTGCCAGTGTTAATCTCCTCTATTATGAGAGTGTTATATAGTCCAAGCTGTGTCTTTTCTAGTTCTTTGGAAGCTGTTGCTCCAAAGGTGTACAGCTAATGAGCGAAAGCCAAGAAACAATTCAAATTTTCCTCACTTCAGTGGAAGAATTGCAACAGGATCTGATTGAGAGCCCAGACTCCCTCTTGTGGCCAACAAAATAGTTAATTTCAAGTCTGGTGATGGACAGTGCTGTTAATACTTGTGATATCTGCATCAGGCTGTGATAGTATTACAGTGCTAATGTTCCTCATAGATCAAGGTTTATTTTGGGAAGCTGTGGGCAGAGAGGCCAGTCTCTCTCCCTTTAATGGAACTCTTTTTGCTGAAGACTAGTACAGGGTGATGCTTGGATGTACATGTATGTGAGTGTGCGTATTAAGGTTTTGTCCAGCTACCAAGCTGCCATCTGGAAACTTTCAAATATCAACCTCTTATAGCTAATGAACTGATTTTAATCATGTGGGGATAATGATGTAAAAACTCTAGAGGATACTGTGTTCTGGGAGAAAAAGGTAAAGAGATTTCCTTCTTCGGTTTGTCTGATGTGTGGTGTCTGCTGTTAGGATTTCTTTATCCTTCCAGCTGCCCACTGAATTCTGCACAGTTCTGAATCAATTTGGTACAGTTGAGAGTGAGGCAGATTGAAGAAAGGTAATCTAGGGAGAATAAGTAAGCTTAATTAGAAATGTGCATCTTGACTGCAGCCAAGTTAACACTGATTCAGAGCACTGATGATCACACCATTAATAATGCTTTTTAAATGTAGCAAACTGCAGTGAAACTGTAGATTGATTGCTCGTCTGCCTCAAATGACTAACTGCTCAGGGCTGTGCAGTAGTAAACTAAGGACTGTATTTGAAAGCTGGTGGAAAGTGGGAAAACTGAAGTAATCATTCAGCATTGATTTTGCGTTGGGTAGAGTGGATAATTGTATAACATACATTTAGATATCTTGGAATTGGTGGTGGTCAGAAATGGCAAGCTTGTCTGGAATTTCCAGATCTACATTAGTAACTGGTATTGTGATAATGCTTTTTTTTAACCTGCTGAATCTTATATAGCATTAAACATAGCAATTTTGATTCCATCTTGAGAACTTACTAGCTCCAGTATCAGTGATGCCTGTCTTGCTTATAAGCTAAACTGTCCAGGGAAGTGAACAGGTAAACATGTATGATGTGAACAGCCTTTGAAGTGTTAATGAGGTCTGAACCTGACCTAGTAAAGCTTAGAGCTTCAAATAAGTGTTTGCTCAGTGGCCACTGGTAGAACAACTGAAAAATAAACCTGCTGTCTAATGTCAACTTTTCACTGCAGTATTTCACAGGAAATGAAACAACATATTGGGAAACCTGGGTTGTCAAATTAAACCACTAAACTGAACAGGCAGTCTGGAATTGATATTTTGGGTCACTTGAATCTTGTCTGGGTGAAAGTTGGAGCTAACTTCTTGTTCTTTCTAGGAGGAATTGCTGGATATTAAAGAGCGTCCCTACTCTAAGCAAAGACCTTCTTGTCTTTCTGAAAAATATGACAGGTATTTTCTTGATTATACAAAAACTATATACATTTCTTCAAAATAAAAGTTTAAATTGCAAAAAATTCTTAGCTAAGGAGTGCACTTACGTTGATGCGAGATCTATGTGCTCCAGAGCTTAGTGTGTGACAATGTTTTCAGAAGTACTAATCTACTAGGAAAGGCTTAATGCTCTAGCTAGGAATTTTGTGCTTTGAACAAAGATTATATTATGAGATCCAGCAGAAAATAACTTCACGCAACACAAGTCTTACAGACTTGCAGGAAAAACTACCAAGAATATAAGTGGCTGTATAGCACAGACCAACTAGGTCATGTTGCAACAAGCTGAGATGGATTTCTCTCCCATGTTGACAGTGTACTTCATTTAAAAATGAAGGTGAGAGTGTTCTTGGCTTGTGTTTGTAAGTTTGCTAAACAGCAATATCTTTACTATTCAGATTAATTTATTGTACAAGTAAGTATGAGATTGAGGTAAAACTTTCTGAATGCTTAAGAACAGCGGTGTATGATCTCCTTGAGCTATTTTTCAGTGTACCAGGCAAACTTCACCAATAACTAGTAATAGTTGTTCTAATCTGATGCTGGGTATTAAACTTCCTTACTGTTACGGAAGGGATCCAGAATACCATGTATGGGGTAATAAAGTATAGTAACGCAAAGATTTAGAAGTAAAGTATGAGAAATGTTTCACTTGTACAGATTGCTAGTCAGTGAATTCTAGGTTTTCAGCAGCAGTACTATGACTTATTTATTAGACTACAAGTAGCAAACAATCCTGCAATCTTATTTTCACAGTGATGGTGTCTGGGATCCAGAGAAGTGGCATGCATCTTTATATCCGAGTTCAGGAAGAACTTCACCAGTGGAAAGCTTTAAAAAAGATTTGGATTCAGATCGGACTTCTCTTATGCGTAGGATAGTAGGTAAGTGTGTTCTTACAGCACAAAACTCAAAACTGAACATAGGCTGTTGGCAAAACCTTTCCTTTGGGATGACACAAATGAGACTAAACAAAGTCTCTCTGAAAATTGTTTGACTGCATAGAATAAGTGTCAAGGAAGTCTTGGTTGCTCCGACTATAGTCTAGTTTCAGGTATTCTGGTAACTGTTACCTAAGAACAAACTTAGGTAGCAGCCATTTATTATATCCTACTATTTGTGCTATATAATAGTGAATATATATGTAATAATGCAAGTGCATTAATAATGCATATAATAATGCAGGGGACAATTTCTCTGCAATTCAAGGCTGATTACTTTGAAGGTCTATAGTGGGAAAGCAGGTACTTCCTAGGAGACCACAATGATTCCTCAATATCCAACTGTAAAATTAATTTTCTTTTCCTCTGCACTTCCTGTGGTCTCAGCTAGATTAGCTTCGCAAAAATAAATCATGAGTGTTTTCCTTCAAAGAGCTCTGGAAAAGCAGCAAGGCTATGGAACAGAAGGCTATTATACAGCTAACTAGCTTGTATTTACTAATACATAAAACTCAGCGCTTTTTGCTTGGTCCTTGACTTGTAGATCCAAGAGAGCGAGTGAAAGAAGATGACTTGGATGTAGTCTTAAGTCCACAAAGGCGAAGCTTTGGAGGCGGCTGTCATGTAACTGCGGCTATTAGCTCACGTCGAGCAGGGAGCCCATTAGAGAAGGAGAATGATGGTGTCCGTGTTATTGGTGGCCGCAGGATTGGCAGTGGAAGAATTATCTCTTCTCGTAATTTTGATAAAGACCACCGGGGTGGTGAAAAAGACATACGTGATTCTAGAGATGCAAGAGACCGAGATCGTGACAGGGACTACAAAGATAAACGCTTCAGGGTTTGTTTTTTCTTTTCCTAATTGCATATTAAATTAGAGTTTTTGGACACTTTGCTCTACAAGCAACAGGGGCAGGTTAACTGCATGGAGCAGTTGAGTATTCTGTGCAAGTAGGCTGTTTCTTCTAAGAAGTACCTTTATGGTTTAAAGGATGAGCACTCAGTACTTAAACTTAGTTGTCAATCCTTCTGACAGCTCAGCTGGGATACATCTAATACTGCATATCTTACAGACCTCTCCTGTGGTAGACCTAATAGCAAGATATTCAAAAGTCTAATTCGTTCATTGCTCTTGACCTAGCAGTTGTCAGTGAGCATTGTCTTTAATCTCAGCAGATGGAAGCTTTCCATGCTTACAGGCATTTTTAAGGGAAAAAAAAAAAAGAGGAACCACTAGCCTACCTCTCAGGATACAAAACTGGGTTTATATAGGCACTTGCAAACCAATAGCCTTCAGTGTAATAAAGCAGAAATTCAATTATCAAGATCTTAAAATTTAAAAGCTTACTAAGCATGCTGAGTGTGTTTTTAAACCTTTTTTTAAAAAAAAAAAGCCCAGAACTGGTGTGAAAAGGTTGTCATTTGCTTTGGAGGTCAGGGAGGAATCTTACGAAACAGCATTAATGGTTAATGTTTTTAATATCCTACTTCAGAGGGAATTTGGTGACAGCAAACGTGTCTTTGGAGAGCGAAGAAGGAACGACTCTTACACTGAAGAGGAACCTGAGTGGTTCTCTGCTGGTCCTACAAGTCAGTCTGAAACCATTGAGCTCACAGGCTTTGATGATAAAATTTTGGAGGAAGATCACAAAGGGAGAAAGCGTACAAGAAGACGTACAGCCTCACTAAAAGAAGGTAATGGCAAATTTGACAGAAACTTTGCTTGTCTGCTAGTATGGCGTATTGCTAGATATAGAGGTGCTTGTTATAGGTCCAGGCAAATGTAAAGAATAATGCAGTTTATCAATCTTAAACTTGCATAGCTTTTGGTCATCCTGAAGCAGAAGACGTAAGGCCCATGATTGATCTTTCAGATTGCAGATAACTTTAAGTGATTAAAATACTATTTTTTTTCCAAAAGAAAGGCAGGACTGAGAGGCTGGAAAAGAAACTTGTATGGATGTTGAATGATATCAGGAATCTGTAGGCTATTAAAAGGGTCTTGTCCATTTTTTTTTATATCCTGCTGGTTGCTAAAGGCTTGGTTTAAGCTAAGCTAATGCTCTGAGGTATTTGAAATATTTTTTCTTATAGAAATGCTAGCATTAGTAACACTGATTTGGATATACAGCTGCCAGTAATATAGCTTTAAGCTGAATTTGGAGACTATCTGAATTTGTCTGCAGTCATTGGACTTCAAGTCTACCATTATTATTACCACTGCAAAAGCTGTAGTTTAAACTTTTCTGAGCAAGAGAGATGATGACTTCCTAATGCTAGAAATTCTGCAGGTGGACAACATAAACCTGAAGAGTTCAAGTTCAGTTGTGTATTCACTTAACTAAAATGTAGTACAATTTCAAGCATACTAGGTTTGTAGTCATGTCACAGCTTTTTTGCAGCACCTGTGCGAGCTTGGTAAGTCTTTAATATGACACGTGCGTTCCTCCTGCTGGAGGAGTAGGAGCAATATTTGTCATATCTTGACAATATTAAGAAAACTCATGTCAAGTACCAGCTTTCAGGGAGTCTGCTCTCTGGGCCATCTAGGAAGAAAGCAGGAGCTGCCAAAGGATTCTTGATGGAAAAACAGCAGCAGCTGTTAACTTACTGTAACAGCTGTATCTGCTTGGTGTGACATAACATCTGATCTGTTCTGTGTACTTCTGCGTTGATCAGGATACAGTTGTGCATGATTCTATGGCAATTCTTATTTCCTTGAAGTAGATAAAGCTTTTAGTCTGTAATTAAGACTGTGCTAGAGTTCTAGTGGGCCCTAGTTTCTGTTGTGGCAGATTGGAGCCAGCACAATATAACTGATGAAATATCGCATAGGTGGCTACACTACTTTGGTCCTGTGCTTCTAATTCCTAGGCAAATGCATTGACTGTTAGGCACTGTTCCTGCAGGAAATGGTCAAGTTCAGTGACTCAGCATTTGATTTTTCTCTTTAAGGGATAGAATGCAATGGTGGAGTGGCAGAAGAGGATGAAGTGCAAACTGTCCTTGCCAATGAAACTCCAGCAGATCAAGAAGTTCCTAGGGAAGCCGTTTTACAAGAACCAGCTCCAGGAGAGTTTGACTTCAATGAATTCTTTAACTTGGATAAAAGTGTTCCTGGCCTGGCTTCGGTGAGGTGGTTTTTTTTTTTTTTAAGACTGGCTGTATTCATGAGAAGCATTTTTGCTGCTGCTGCATTCAATGAAAGCTAAAACTTCTTGCTTTGTGAAAGTTGCTTTATGCAGTGTGTAAGTTAAGATGAATTTGTGGAGGTTTAGCTTTGGAGTGTTAGGATGTTAATCTTCACTGAAAGGGTTGTCACTTCACCAAAAGGGTTATCAAGCATTGGAACAGCTGCCCAGGGAAGTGACTGAGTCACCATCCCTGGAGGTATTTAAAAGACATGTAGATGTGGTGCTTAGGGACATGGTTTAGTGGTGGACTCAGCAGTGCTAGGTTAACAGTTGGACTTGATGATCTTAAAGGTCTTTTCCAACCTAAACAATTCTATGATGTTACTTCTAAAATGTTATCCCTGAGACTGGCTGTATTTCCAAAGAAAGTGTATGAGGCGGAGTAGCTGATTATCTTTTCTTTCTTTTGATTGTTACTTGAAAACTCAAAAGCAGCATCCTGGATGGATCTTCTTTGGAAGTATTACAGATATGTTCAGAGAAGATTCACTGTACAAACTTCGTACAGCTGAAGACAGCCTTTCGCAGCTAAGTCTTGGAATTGCAGCAAATGGATATTTTGTGCAAGCTTCCTGAAAGGCAGTAAGCCTGGAGACACCTGATGAATACTGTCTCTGAGACATAGTTGCATTGTTATCAATACCAGTAATGTGGCTGAAAGGATGTATGTCTGAGAGGGTTTTAATCTTTATTACTTAAACCTCTGTATTAGTGGTTAATTCACTATTTAGAACTATTACTACTGAGTTGGAAAAACAAACATAGCCTACTAATTCAGTCAAAAGCACGTTTAAACAAAGTTATTGATGTGACTAGTAAATACTCTGTGTAGCCCAAGTCATACTTAGGTTGCTACTCATACCTAGAAGGTAGTAACAAGACTATGAAGAAAAAGACTGACAGTTGCACCGCAAGTTTCTTCCGATAGTGGATTTTTACCTCCAGCCATGATTTGATGGGGATTCTGGTACTTCTGTTGATAGCGTACAGTTCTTGAACATCTGATCTCTAGAGGTAATAGTGGATGGTTGGTGTTCACTGTTTTTAGCCTGAAAGCTATAACTGGTCTGTATCTTAGCATGCTTTTTCCTCTTCGCCACAAGAAGGGGTAAGCAGGTCCAGCAAGTACTGATTAAACATGGGCCTAATTCATAAACTGCTGATGTTTCTATTCTTGATCTCTCCATCACCAGAAAGAAAAGCTATTCTTGACTATTCTAGATGGTATAACTGATTAGTAGATAGAATTTGAGTAAAAAGGCTTAGTGTTGTAGAAAGGTAAATGTGTTTAAAAAAAAAAAAGTTGTATTCTGATAGCAAAGAAACAGACCTGAGATATCGTTTAGAAATGTTAAGGTTTAAAAAAATAGCATCCTGACCTAGTCTTTAATATGGAAAAGCTGCTTGCATTAAAAAAGGTTCATCATACAGTGGCAGTAATTCAACAAATACACAGTGGAGAGTTTGTTCTCCCTATAGAAGATGTAAATGATGTGTCTTTAGTCTTGACAATCTGATTTTCAGCATATCTGCAAGATGGTAACTCCTTCCAAAAGCAGGGAATTCCCAAGTCACAAAATATCTGCTGATGAAACTTTAGTGGGCAGATGTTATAATTTGTCACAAAAGTGGGTTTCAGACTAGCCAGAGCATATCGTAATATTCTTTTTTTGTATTGGCGATGTGTCTGTGACAAGTGTTACAATAGATTTGTACACTTCCTGACATAACTGTCTTAATTCTTCTAACATGTTAGATTCAAACAATTAAAACCAAATGGATCAACACTATCTTGTTTTTGCTGTTGGAAATAGTGTTGAGTGCCCCTTGTTTTAGAGAAAACAGCTTCTCTGCAGAAGGAAGCTGTTCTTCTTTTGTCTAAAAGTAAATGTGCTGCATGGTGAAACTGCACTGGTGCATATTGAGCAGGCTTTTAACTGGATACTATCTTGCAAGATGGGAAAAGCTTTAGTTGAAGTTAAATTTTATAATGCACTGTTTTTTAAATACTTGTAATAATTAGCAAAGAAGTAAACAGTTGCTATAAACTGTAGAGACTTTTGACAGACTAACTCTACGAAGTACTGCTTAGTGACCTCAGTTCTGCCTGGAGGGAGAAGGTGCTAGCTGCCAGTACTTTGCTGATGGCACAGACTCCATTGACTTGAAGAATGCAACCCTCTTAGTCCCAGAATGGTTCAGCATGTGAAGTGCAAGCAGGTAGTCCTTACTTACTGTCTTTTTCCCCCAGCCGTTGTGGGATGCTCACAAGTCAGGGAGTAGTCTCTGCACTTCTTTCCAGGCACTGTCCTTGGCCAGTGCTGGAACTGAATTGAATCGTGGTTGCAGAAAATTCAGTGGATCAGTACTCCTTCTGTACAGTAACAGGGACCAGCCTTGAGCCATCTGGCTGTCAAAATTACTAGTTGTTTTAATGTTTTCATTCTTGTGGCAAATGCTTCTCATTTTTTTTTGCACATCCACTTTGAAATGGTGTAGTTAATGGTCTTTGGAATCTCTGATTATGCTGTTTCAGTTATAAGTTTTACTCTGAACAAATATTTTGTATAAATAAAAGATGTATGATGGGTTATGCTAACTGACTACACAAATGCTGCCATATTGGAAAGGGAAAAAAAGCAGTTCAAAGCTTTTAAACTCTGGGAGTAGCATCTAGTTGTCTGTAGCAGAAGAATTTTGGTTGCACAGGAAAGCTTCTCAAATATGTTGCTGATCTTGCTTCTGTAAAGTTTTTTTTTTTTTTTTTTTTTTCCCCCACCTCCTTTAGTTCATCTGCCTCCTGCCTTTAGGCTGTTCTCAGGGGTAACTTCAGCAGGTGGTTTTCTAATCCTAGTCGTTCTGGAAGTCGGTCAAGCAGCTTGAGATCTACACCACATGAGGAACTGGAGAGGCTAGCAGGTAAGACTATAGGACAATACAGGGTCAGATAGACTCCTTCCATATTCCTTCCTACTCATTCAGTAAGAACATGGCAGATAAAGCTTTAGGATAGTGAATTCGCCCACAGTTTAAGCACTTGATGTTCTTTTGGAAGCTCTTGGAGTAAGCAGCTATAAGTTCTTTTTTTATAAGTATTCTTGTCATGCTCCTGATGACTTTCCAGCTGATCTTGGGCAAGGGGTGTGAGGCATAACTTTTCAGTGACATGTTGAAGTTGGTTACCAGTGTATGTTCATCTTGAGGCATTGGGTTGGTAAACTGATGTCGCAGTGCTCCTGGTTTTGCTGTTTCAGGTCTAGAGCAAGCCATTCTCTCCCCTGGCCAGAACTCTGGAAACTACTTTGCTCCCATTCCATTGGAAGACCACTCTGAAAACAAAGTGGACATCCTAGAAATGCTACAGAAAGCCAAAGTGGACTTAAAACCTCTTCTCTCAAGTCTTTCAGCCAACAAGGAAAAGCTTAGAGAGAGCAGTAAGTGCCTCTTCAGATATTGTCAAGTTCTTGTGATGCAGTATCTCAAGGCAAGAGGCTTGGTATTCTGGAAACCTCAACTGCCAAGTCCAGGAGTAGGAAGTATTACAGGTTTACTTACAGTACTGAAAACCCAATATTCAACAAATCTCAGTTGTATCAATATCGTCACTGCTTCTTTTCATCCTAATCACAGGATGACATCAGGACTCTGTCAGACCGCTTTACTGGCCAGTAATAATCATAAGTTAAGATGATGCAAGTCTTGACCTAAGTTTCCAGCTTTGCCTATGGCATTTACATACATTTTTCATACTGGAGACTGATAATGTCAGCTCTGAAACTGTGTGGCATTTAAACTCTGGCTTTACCAAAAACCTAACATGTAAGTCATTCTTGCAAGCATCTATAATGGATCACATTGATCCATGAAGTATCAGTATCTAAAAAGATGAACAGTGGCTTGAGGATGTCAATTTTTCCAAGCGCATACTGTAAACGTGAACTTCTCAAGGCTGTTGCTAGCACTTGAAGCACAGTGGTCTGTGCTCGCTGTTCAGTGCATGAATTAAATAATTAACATAGAGCTACAACATAGGAACAGATTTGTCTTAGTTATGCTAACTTGGCTAGGATCACAGGATTTCAGGGAACTCTGTTAGAATTCACTTTTGCTAGCATCAGCTGTTCTAAACAGAGTTCAGGGCTGACTTTAAGCTTAATGTTCAAGGGCAGATCCAAGTTAGAGATATGCATGTTTGGGCCCATAGCATGCATGGAGGGTACAAAATGCATGTGTTCTTTGAAATCTTACGGTCTAATTCCAAATTGGTTTCTCTTTGGCAAGCAGCATGTATTGCCATGTAAGCTGGACTGAACAAAAGGTAATGCTACTCTGTGATTTGTGTGAAGTAGCTAGGAAGGAAAGCATCCAAGCCCCGTAAATATTCTTAAGCATCCAGTCTGGGAGTAGGGAGTGTCGGCTAACACGTGGAGAACTTTTTCTTAATTTGACTTAAATAAAACTATAAGTCTTTTCTGTGTTCTGCTTAGTCTGACTTTCCTACTAAAAGCTTTTTAAACTTTGATCCTCACAAAGCAAGGATGAAGGAACAAAAACTTGTGGGGAAGCTTCCATTCATTCAAAAGTACCTGATGTGGGTTCTGTATTCCCATAAAATGCTGTACAGTTCTTCAAGTGTTGTGGAGTTTTCAGGTCAATTCCTCTCCGCCAACATCATGTTTTTCCTCATGTTCCATACTGCATGTCTGCATCATTGTTTCTTTTCTCCACCTTCTTGCCCAAATTTCCAGTGAATCTTATTTCTTTGGTCCACCATCTGCTACAGCAACCCATGGCATGCTCCTGTCTCTTCTTCCTTTTCTCTTAAGGTGTCATACCTTGTGATGTGTGTTAGTAGGTCCATAAAGCATGTCTAGCCTTGATGTTGGGCGCTGATAGATATTTATATATGTATACACAGGAAAAAAAGTACGGCTTAATAACACTCGTACCTTATTCTGGTTATGCCAGTGAAATCTTTCTATAGTGGCTTTAATTTCTGAGGAAAAAAAAAATCTACTTCAAACTTTATGCACACCAAACTAAGTGTGTAACTGAGTCTCCAAAGTATATAAATTTTCCAGGTATGTATTCTCTCTACTTATGATAGCTTCAGACAATTTGACATTGCTTACACTGTGGCTGTAAGACCATCTGGTCTCCTGGAGTATAAGATAAATGGAACTTTCCTAATTGAAAAAGAACGAACTCTGTCAGATGAATATTCTCTACTAAAAGCAGGTGAAGTTGTAAAATGTGGTAATGACATGTCTTGCAGGATAAATAAAAGCTAGTGAGAGCTTATCAGTTGAAACCTAAACAGGTTCTTGTGGAGTCTTACATGCCTATAGTTGTGCATGGCAATACTCCTAATTTAAATATTAGAATATCTGTCTAAACACAAGTCAGACATGGTTTGACAGCTAGTTTGAATATCAGAAGATAAGTTTTTGGCTGTTCCTTGTTTTCAAACAACTTGTATTCAACACCTGCACAAGAATTATTAGCTCACTTGTAAACAGAGAACCATGGTTTACCAGTACTTCTCCTGTATTTCTCAGCACATTCAGGAGTTGTACTTTCAGTGGAAGAAGTCGAAGCTGGGCTAAAAGGTCTGAAAGTGGATCAGGAGGGGAAAATTGCTACTCCATTTATGGCCGAGCAAATGGAGGAAGCATTGAACGTCACTGGCTCCAGACAGATCAAGAAAGATGGAGATATGACTGCATTTAACAAACTAGTCAGCAGTATGAAGGCAAGTGGGACTCTACCTTCACAGCCCAAAGTCAATGTAAGTAGCAGACACCTGGTTCTTCTGAACTGTAAACGGATCTGTGCTAAGACGTGTTATGAACTGGAAACCCCTTACACAACCCTTCTGATAACATGGGAGCCTTGACTGGATACAGCAGCATGATGTTAAATACAGGCTTACATTCAGAATATTGTTGCTTGGAGGGGCATGTAAGGGAGGTGCTTGGGTCACTTTTCCCTAGCCAAAGTAACTGAAAGTGAGCCTTTTTTCAGGTCAGAGTTCACAGGGTTGATTTCATGTTAAGTTTCTGAAAGGCTCAGAACTCTAATACTATGTGAGAAGTCTAATTGCCACCTTGAAAGTGGACCTATGTGAATATCTAGTCCAATTGATTAATATCTGGACTTGAAGACTATAAATACTTGCCCCCCAAAATGGTCCTGTATGATGAAAAGGTGGAGTCTCCTACTGTAGAGGACATTTTGACTAGCGTCTAGATTCTCCTACACTTGAACTCATCCTGTCTGAACCTTATTTAATAAAAACAAATACATCTGTAGAAAAGGTACCGTCTATTTAACAGATATCATCAGTCCACTCTTTATGGAAGACTTGCTAGTGGTTTAATGGTTGCCTCAGTGCTGCTATGAAAAGGCACCTCTGTTAAAATGCTTGTAGTATGCGTACAATTAACACTTGCCTGAAGCTCAGATGTCTCGCTTTGGTGACTTTTGTTTTGATAGAGGTATGTCAGTGCACAATCTAATATTTTAAACTTGGATTTTAAAATTATTTGCACTAAGATAAAACTGAACTGAGTACTTGTTAGCTGAAAGATTAATATTAAACCACTGATACTAGGCTTTAGACTGAGAGATTGTAGTATGAAATTTCATCTTGCCATTAACTGCATAAACAGTATGCTTGACCCAGAAGCTCTCAATAACTACTTCTGGCATCATAAAATACTTCTCACAACTGAGTAAGTCTAAAGCATCTGTTTTTCCTGCCAAACTCTACCCAAGGACTTTTAGCCTCATCCCACTTCACTAAAAGATAGTGAAGAATGTAAATTTGGCCTGTGAGGAATTTGCAGACTGATTTCACACTTAAATCAAGACTTTTGTTTCTGACTGTCCCTTTACATTGACATGTAATTTTGATGCATAGAAGAATATCTTAAATAATTTCTCTAATATACAAACACTTTTCAGTTTGTGCATGGTTTCAGTTGACCACTTGGCCCAATGGTTCATCTCCAGTTTACACAATTATATGTATTCATATATCTCAAACTTGAATAAGGCACACCGGACTACCTGTATGCAATCTAGCACTAGGCATTTTCTTAGCTAGGGAAAATCTATGAGCCAGCTCAGCCCTTGGCTTTGCTGGAATTTCATTTGGCTGATGCATAAACTATGCTTATAACAGAACAGGTGAAATTATTTCTGTCACTGAGACAAATGTGGCTTGTCTCTTCATGAGTCTGATGCTTGTTGTATCTACATCTAATTTACAATGTTTTCATTTTCTTAGCAGAGTCTTGAGAGCCACTTATTGTCACCTCCAGAGATGCCAGGCCAGCCTCTATCAAAGAATATTCTACAGGTACTTCTTATTGGTGGGGGAAAGTACTTAAAAGGGCATCCCCAATAGGAAAACAAAAATTATTTGAAAAGAAGACATTTAAGGCAATTATGAGATCAGTAGTCAGACATGACTTCCTATAGAGGAAAGAGAACTAGTCACTAATTCAGTTTACTTAGAAATTTGTTGTCATGCTATTTCTCATGATTAGAACTTGAAAATGAAAAGCCTGGCTAAGTGCCTAATTCTAAGGGCAATCCAGATTTGGTGTATCTAGTTGCACAAGTCCACCTTGTCTCTTTAACTTGCTATGAATAGCGTAGCCTGTAGTCTAGTAAAATGAGCTCGTTTTTATAAATTGATCATATTCTGAACATTTTTCGTTACTTATTCTTAGGAACTTCTTGGTCCACCCATTACCAGACCTGCTTCATCAAATGTCTTAAGTGGCCTGATAGGTGGTTTGGAACCTGCAGCCTCTTTACTGACACAAAGAGCACCTTCTCCCCCTATTCCACCTGTGTTTCCAACTCGAGCTGCTTCTGCAGATTACCTGCGTCATAGAATATCTTCACCCATTGGTGAGACTGGTTGCAAAACAGTTTTTTCTTTTCTATTACTTAAGTTTGTTTTAAAGAATGCTTTACAGAACAATAAGAACTTCCTGGCACTTGGTGGGCAACTAGGTCAGTCTCTGCCTCCTGAGTGCAAGATGCCTTTTTACTTATTAGTCTCTAATGTCAAACTAATCTCCAAAAAGTGTAGATGTCTGACAGATCAATTAGACCTCACAGTAAATTCTGGTGTGGAGTAATGTGCTCAGCTACTGAATAAGAAGGCAATTTTCAGGGACTGCTTGGCCATTTGTATTGCAAAACACTACCAGTAGCCTCCCTGTAGCTCCCCAGCCTAGTGACAAGGAAAAGACATAGCTCTGTGTAGACTTAAGGGATGAGCTGGGAGGAATCCTTAATTCATGTAGAATTGTTTAACTTGGGGATGTAGATTGTATGTATTGAAAGAAACTGTTAGTCCTTTTAAATGCAACTGTTGAATGTTCTTTAGGTTTTGGACAAGGTTCTCAGCAATTGCTTGGTGATCCCTTTCCAGGCGTAAGGAAGCCCATGAGTCCAGTTGCTGCACAGGTTAGATTAAATGCTTTTTGCTTAATGTGTATTCATCTCTCTTTATATTGTGTGGTCTAGAACTAACTGGTGGAAACACATACTTAGCTGTTGCATTCAGATGTTTATGCTTAATTAAGTTCACTTTGAGTGTGAGGATGCAAAGTCTAATTCAATACAGTCTCAAACCTCACTGCAGTTGGACCCATCTTAAAGTACCTGAAGTACAAGATTTTTTTGAAACTTCTATTGTCTGTCTATAAAACAGATGGCTGTTGGTGGACAGACACTTGGAAGACATTCGTAGCTATAGCAGTAAATCTTCAGTATCTTAAAAAACACCCAACCAAATACAAGCTCTGATTTGTGTGTTTTTTATGCAACTCTACTTCAGATGAGTCCCTTGGAAATACAGCAAGCTGCATTAGAGGGACTAGCATTGCCACATGACTTAGCCATACAGGCAGCAAACTACTATCAGCACGGCTTTGGTAAACCACAATTGGACAAAAGCAGAGATGGCTACAGAAACAGGTGAGTATCTGACTGCAAAATTTAAGGGGTACTCTGTCAACTGATTTTTTTGAGTATTTTATTTCACTAGATGTTAGTACAAGCTCGAGTCACTAGTACTGGTTCTTGGCAATCCTGCCTTCCATTCTGTGCCAAGAGTAGAGCTGCTTCTTACTAACTTCCTGTCTGTTAACAGGCAGCAGCGAGTGACTAAATCACCTGCACCAGGACACAGAGGGAATGCATCTTCTCCAGCCCCTACGGCATCCATTACCAGCATGGTCAGTACCTAATGTGTAATGATTGTAGGAGGAGCTGTAAAAGTGTCTGCAGCAACTAGACTATAGCAATTGTAATCAATGAGATGAAAGGGATACCATAGAGGAGTTAATAATTCGTTTATAACCATTACCAATCAACCATTTATAACCATTAATAATGGTTATATTGGTGGCCACATGATACAAGAATGAATTACGCTTCATGCTTAACTGAATGTCTTCACTTTGGAAAACAGCCTTTTCTGACCACTGTCTTACCTAAAACTGAAGAAGCACCATTAATACTACCTTGACCTGGTCTCCTGAAACCAAAGGAAGATAACTATGAAAACTCAGGCCCTTGTATTTTGGTACTTAAATTTTCAGAAGATGAGTGCTGAAAGCCATTAGCCACTTTAGAGAACACTGGTCTTCAGGTATGAAGTGACTAACCTAAGTGTGTGTAAGGTTGAAATATTACCTAAGAGCTTCAGGGTCACTTTGAAAATAAATAAAATCTCAAAGCCAAGGTGTTGCCACACTGTCTTCAGTACTATGTAGAATGTTGCTTTGATCTAAATTTTCCAATAAATCAGTCAAGTACTTGCTCGCAGCTCAGGACTAACACAAGACTATGAGCTGTTAAATCAAACAAGTACTTTTGTTTGTATATCAAATGAGTGGCTTCCACAGATGCTGTGTAATGTTGGGGGGAAAAATACAAATGAGGCAATAGTTCTCTGCAGATCTGTCAGCCCTGAGTTAATACAGGTAAGGCAGCTCTGTAGGAACTCGTGTTGAGCTGCTGTTCTGAACCAATAGCAAAAAGGAAACAGCTGTAACTTAAAATACAGCTTCAATCCTGTTAAAGGTATATTTAACTTTGAGAACATCTGCTGGTTTTAATAAAGGTATCGACTTCTGCAAAAGCTAGAGAAGTGCTTAAACTATAGAATAAAGCTATGAAACAAGGTGAAGTAAAATGATGGGCACACAGTGGCTGATTCAAAAGAGCTTTAAATGGAAAGGGTGTGCTAGAACTGGTGTCCACCCACAACTGAGATAGTGTGGCCTAGATAATGAGCACTGAGTAAGGCGTTGCTTTTTACTATGTTCTCTGCAGCTGTCTCCTTCCTTTACACCTACCTCGGTGATTCGCAAGATGTACGAGAGCAAGGAAAAAAGCAAAGAGGAGCCAGTTTCTGGGAAAATGAAAGTCAGTGATGGTAAAGATGAAAATCAGAGGCCAAATGAAGGTATTGTAATGGCTTTAAAATAACACACACGAGATTTGGAATAGAATCAAAGAGCTTCAGCACATAATATGCCCAAGCTAACTTTAGACATTCCCGATCTGTGGAGATGAGGGTGTAGAAATGAGCCTATAATAAGAGAAAGGGTTAGAGCTACGGAGGGGATGCACTTCCAGGTGCAGTCTTCCAGCAGTGTTGGGTTTAAATCCATTTTTTTCTTATCTGTCAGTTTGTGAGCAATAGTGACACTAAGAGGCCTAGACTAAAACTGTTTCTTTGCAACTGGTCTTGATGAACAAGCATATTAACAATAATGCTTCCATAGCTCTCTACACCAGTAACTGAATACAAACAGCTTATAGTGCTCTCAAGACATCTTAACTGAACAAAGCTGAGACCAGTTAAGCTCTTTTCAGTGTAGCAGATCAAGGAAGCAATTTGTCACCCTAACTGATGTAAGTGGCTATTAAAAGGAAATGCTCAATACAGATTGCCTGACCCAGTAAGACTAATATGCCTGATTGCCGTGACATTGTACTTCAGTACTGGTAACTACAGAGGTAGCCTGCAGTTCCTATTATACAGTTGACTCTTGTCTTTTTAGCACTCCAACTGTTACTGCTACCTCAACTGGTAGCAGATGACTCTAAGATATTTTAGGCCTTGCCTAACTGATCTATATGGTCTGTGGAAGTAGCTTCCTGAGGTGATTTAGTGTTCCAAATCTTTCCAAGCAGATGTCAGACATAGAAGGCTGCTGCTAACCCCGAGACACATCTAAACTGAAAAACCACTTCAGGCTAGATCTCTGGCACAACTCCAAATTATAATCTTGTCTAGGGAGGATCCCTTGTACCTCCTGTCTCCTTTGGGACTGACTCATCCATGCTGCCCGTTCAAAATCTCTAAGAAAGAGGAAAAATACAAATTACAGGTGGAGTTACTGCTGATTGTGACCTAATTTAAGCTTGCTGTCAAGGGATTTCTGTGGAACATATTCCTTCTCATTACTGTTTTGATATAATTTGGCCAAAAGCATCCAGGAAAGACAGATGCTTAATATTAAATCTATATGACTAAAGTTCAGCTAGTCCTGGAATCTAGCTATCAAATCCAGTTATTAGCTTTAATTTTCATTAGCTGTAATCTCTAGCTGTGGACTATAATAGTTGTATTCAATTCTAGCTACAGATAACCTACTGTCTAGTTCTGTGGAGAATGCAGATCAAGAAACTTTGCCCACCTTAGGTACCAAACTACCTGCACTGCAGCGCTCTGCATGTTCCACACCTCTTACCCAAGCAAATCGTTGCACCAAAGAGCAAGACTACAGGCCTAAATCAACTGGTAGAAAGACTCCTACAATGGCCTCCCCAGTACCAGGAGGCCCTTTTCTTCGTCCTGTTCATCAAGTACCCCTTGTTCCCCATGTACCAATTGTACGACCTGCTCATCAACTGCATCCAGGATTGGTCCAGAGAATGCTGGCACAGGGGGTTCATCCGCAACATCTTCCTCTACTGCAAGCGGGTAATCCATACTTTTTTTTTCTTCCCCCTTAAGTTAATGCATGTTCTCTGTAAGACTGACTTTGTGTTAGGAACAGCACAAACTGATACTCATTACTGGTAATGTTTATTACATCAAAACTTACCTTTAAAACCAGGCAACAAATTCCAACCCATTTAAATATATAAACGTGTGTTTTGCTTCAAGTTCTTTATGCTTATTAGGTAAGAAGTTTCCTCACTCTTGTTCGACAGGTATGCTTCCTCCTGGAGTAGACCTGTCTCACTTGCAGGGAATATCTGCTCCCATCCTTGGCCAACCTTTTTATCCACTACCAACAGCCAGCCATCACATCTTAAATCCACGCTCTGGGACACCTTTGCAGCTAGCGATGATGCAGCAGCAACTACAGCGATCAGGTAGGCTAAAACATAAAACAGGAGTGTGAGTTTTAGAACACTGACTAGCCTGCTCCAGGTACTATACTTGTTGGCCTGTTTCAGTATAGTGTGCTAACAGAAAGCTACTTCAGTAACTTAGATATTCATAATTGCTAATCTTGTGTGGGTGTCAGAGCAGTTCTGGCCACTGCAGGCTCTCTCTTATGCCAGAAGAAAGTCCAAGTGAAGCATTCAGTTTCAAAATATATGTTGCTATTGACAGACCTGCCCCTTGCAGCGTGCGTTGCAGTCTTTCCTTCCTTGCTGGGTGAGAGGCCAACCACCTATCTCAAACAAAATGCTATTTGATGCTGGTCTTCCAGTTAAAACCTGCATGATACTGTGTCCAGAACTGGCAGCGTCGGGCAGTTTACGGGAGTACTAACGAGAATAAACATGTGGGGTCTGGATTTCCCAGGGCTAATAGAACGGGTAAAAGCCACATTCAGCTCACACGCCTTATCAGGTCATTGCTCTGGGCAAATCTCAGTTGGGTGAATGTATTACTCTGCCTCTAATAGCTTTACATTTCACAGGCACTGGAGCACAGGGATCACCCGCTGGTGCGCAAACAACCCCTCAGAATGTGCTGTCTCGGACTGGATTATCTCATGGGCACACACAGCTTGACCACCGCCCCAGCCAGAGAAGTGGCTCTCCCATTGGCCTTGCAAAATGGTTTGGTTCAGATGTCTTGCAGCAGCCTCTCCCTTCTATGCCATCCAAAGTCATCAGTGTAGATGAACTGGAATACCGGCAGTGAACAGTGACCACTGGGTGGGACACTTGTGATTCTTTAGACTGGATTAAAATGTCCATAGTCAGGACTTCACCTCTGTTTGTTTTTTGGGGCTTTTATTTTTAGCACTCTGTGCAAAATTTCTTTTTGAGAGACTAAAGCACATGGCACCTGTCCTGGTCTCATGTCTGCATCAAGACTAAAGGATCCATTATGGCTTGAATAGTGAAGCCTGAAGAAATTCAGATGCAAGACAAAGCCAGTTTAATCCTGGAAGTGTCTATTTTTTGTTTTTGTAAGATATGTGAATGAAGTGCTGATATTCTCTAGTGTAGAGGTAGCAGCTATGGATTCCTCCTGCAGAAAACTAAATGTATAGACCCTTGTGTACAGACTTGTGTATAAACAATCTTTTGTATATATACACATAGAATAGCCTTTTTGAATCTATACAGCTGTACATAAGAGTAGCTGATAACAGTCGAGCTTTAGTTGTGCCTATGGTTTGGATCTTTCTCCATTGTACATGTGGGACTTTCTTTAAGATTAAAGTTGCATATCCTAAGTGTGAGTGAACAGGATAAAGTTGCTTTGCCTTTTCTTGCTGCTCATCTCTTCTAGGTCTCCCTCTCACATTCTTCTGTCACGTACTGTGCACTCAGTGTAGCTAAAGTGTCAAAGTAAAAAGCCCACATCTTGCTGTCTGTATAACAAAGGTCTGATTCCTTGCCATCAAATGAGAATTGTTTAGTCTTCAAACAGCCTTGAGGATGGGACCTGGTACAGTAATGATAAAGCCAGATCTTAGTCTGCCATAAGCAAAGAGACTGTAGGTACCTACTGGTCACAGTTCTGTCAAGAGGGCTGGTGCTGGTCCTTGTTTAGCTGCAGTATTTTCCTTGTTTTAATCTTTCAAACCAGTTACTAAAGGTCATCAAAACGGAGCCTTTACATCCTCACCCTTCAACTCCTCAGTCATAGCTGTGGTATGTTCTATACTGCCTTCAGTTCTATTTATAGAAGGGAGTCCCAAGAACTGTTCTAAATCTAGCGTGCATCTACTGATGCAGTTACTGTGAAACTTGCCCTTGGAGTCTTGTTCTGTGGCGTGAAAGGGGGAGGATGGGGTAATTTTGTGATCTTACTGTGTATATTTGGTTTTAAAATACTATGTTCCTTTTAAGCCCGTTTCACTTTCCTGAACAGTTAAGTGTTCTCTTCCATCCTTCTACTGCATGGTTCCTCACTTCACTTTCTCACTTGTGTTGAGTCTAGTACTGCTGTCATGTCCTCTATCTAGCTTAGGCCATTGTGCTCTTTTTTAAAAGGTGAAAGCAAAACCAGAATTCTCACGGACTTGCTCTTTCTTAGGTCTCACTGAATGCAAAACCAGCAGCAGGGAAAAAAAAAAATCACTTGACTGTATTATAACAATTGCCAGCATGCTGTGGTGGGTTTGTTTCAGTCCAGCAGAGACAATGTTGTACAGAAATAGCAAGCTGAAATCTCCAATGTGGAATCTATTGGGGGTCACCCATACTTCTAGTGGTTGTTCCTAAAACAATCTGTGTAAAACATGCAATCACCAGCTTGTCCTTGTAAGATTGTTTTCATACTTTTTTAACTTGACACTTTCCCAGTAACATTCTGTAAATAAAGTTGATTCTACCAGCTGTCTGTATCAACTGCTCTTAAACGAAACTATAATGTCAGTATATTGACTAATTTTTAGCTATGTTCTTGTTTGAGCTGAATCTGCAGAAAAGTTCCATGTTTTCCAAGTAAGAAAACTTATCTTCCATGTAGGGGAGAGGAACAGTCTGCTTTGATGAAGGTAACTGGCCTCACTAAAGATGTACAATAGAATTGCTGCATTTAAATGTTTTTGTACAGCCATGGTCAAGTATAAAGAATGAGATTCCAGTGTACCAGAACAACTCGTAAAACTAACCAGCTCTGAAGAAAGGGTGAATGAGGTTCACTCTTCATAGCTTCTACTCTGCCCCCTTCCAGTCAAGGCTGATAACCCCAGCACGGCTGCAGTAGTTCAGCTCACTTATGCAGGAATCTACTTCTAAGCTTAGAAAAAATATTAGGGAAAATGCTTTCTTACCAGGCTGAGTAGCAACCACTGTTGCAAGGATTTAGTACTTGAATGGGTGTCTGAAATCACTGTACTTCTCTTTTTATACGCATGGTAACATGAGAGGGAGCATTTTTGACACATTTAAGTAAATACCCCTACTTGCTTTTTGTAGGAGAGCAAATGTTAGAGGGTGATGCATTTGATAAGCTTTTTGCTCAGGTCAGAGCTCTAACTTTATTCATTTCTACTAAAAAGCAATAGATCCACTGCCCTTAGAGCAGTCTGCTTCTCTTGTGCAACTTATTTGACTTCTCTAAACTAAGCAGGAAATTCTTTTAAGAAAACTTAAAAGCTTCCAGTCACTAACACAGTAGAACACAGGCATCGCTTACTTCCACTCATATAAACAACTGAAAAAGTGACTGCTCATGAGTAGAACCTGCCATCTTTTCCACAACTGCAGGACTATTAAGCGCCTTGAAGCATTCAAACAAGAGCTAGAATTGTGTCCTCTAGCACTGTTTCATAAGATATGGTTCTCCAGCCTCTGCTCCTTGTGTTTTGTTCTAATTTAGAACAAAGCAATTCCTGACGTGTGAACTTTTTTCCAACTTGGATAGACACATACATGCAGCAGAAAATCATCCCAGGCATCGAAGCTTCCTTGTAAGATCTTGCCCTTGTGAAAGTCACTTAACATGAGTTTTTCATCTGTAAGTTCTGCCAGAATGGGACACTGCAGTACACGTTGGCCAGAAACATCAGTTTTACCATGCAGTAAGGTACTGCCATAAAAAAACAATACCCATTTGCTATAGATCTGAAAGAAAGGGCCTGTTCTTTGCCACTTACAACTAATGACAAATTCCAGGCACGGTGGCAAACCACGTCAGAACAACTTTATTTCTTCACAATCTGAATAACATCCTCATCTTCAAGAGTATGGTCTTTACCAACTTTCTGAGGGTTGTGTTTAACAGATGAACCCCAGACCAATGCACTGAAAGGAGAAGAAAAATCAAATTTGAAAGGCTTAGAAGTATAATATGCAAACAGCAGAACAACAGCTATTTCTGTCACAAAGCTAATACAGGAAGTAATGCTTAAGAGCTCTTTTTGTTCTGCAAGTACCTGGATGAGTGGTCTGTGTGAACCAGAGTACAAGCAGATCAAAACAAAGTATGAAGTCGTTTGAAATACTTGCGCATACAGGATGATGGCCCATAATGCTGCATCTAGCGCTGCTTTTAAATATAAAGATAAAACATTTTCCCTGTAGAGGAAATTTATCCAGGAAAGAGCATAGGAACATCAAATATAGTAATTTAAGTATTAACTGTCATAGGGAGATCTAGTCCATTCAGCATCAAAAACATCAAACCCTGTTTTCTCTTCTAGTTTACAAGAGAATGAAAGAATATACCAGGAGGCAGATTATTTTCTATTCTCTATAGATTATTCTTTTACAATAATACTTACTATTTAAAGTCTTTAATGAGATTTTTGTGGATCTTCATGCAAAAATCCTCCACTGTGGTCTTGCAGTAAGGTAGTACCACAGGAGAGGTGTAGTCTGGGAGCTGCCCTTTAGGTTTGGTGTAGCTGTAACGCAGATGGAACAGTCAGTCAATACCAAAACCTCCTCAACCCATTGTGAAATTTCATAGGTTATTCGCACTGTCATCCTAGGCGCTCGTGCTGAGTTCCGCTATTTCAGTGGTGACGATAGATATTCTGTAAATTGTTTGGTGTTCTTAAGCTGAAAAGGCACCTGGGTAGCCAATGGCTGCAGCAGGTTCTCCCTTGTAATTGTGAAGGTTTATCCCTAGAGTGAGCTTTCTGTAGTTGCTTAAAAGAAGATGAAACAGGCATAGTTGATGGAAAAGAACATCTACAGTATTATGGTTCTGATTTGTGATTTTTTTTTCTGTGAAAAACTCAACGTATATTAGGAAAAAAACTGACAAAGTCTATAGCCCAGATACCTAGACATACTAAATCCCTTTTTACAATAATTTCTTGTCACAAGAAGACAGATACACGTTTAAAAGACTACAATTACTGCATTATGAGTATTAATAGATTCATCCATAAATTCACCCAAAGAAATGCATTAGTAGTATGAGGTAAACCTGTAATAACATAGTGAAAATACCTGAAAGGCTAGATGAAGAACTAAATTCAGTTCTGTTAAGAGAGCTGAATGCATGTCACTCATGACAGACTGAAAAGAGGTACCTCTGAAATTCATAACTTTGCACTAAATTTGACCAGAAGTCCATGTTTTCAGGAATTTTTTTAAACTTATTTTGCACTTGATTTCACAAGGTCCTCGTTTGATTCCCCTGCAAGAAGTTCAAAACACAGCACTTGTGACTGTTAGGAAACTGTCCATCACACAACAGACAAAAGAGGAGCACAATCTCCGATTTACAGATTAAACATACTTCAGTGACAAAAGACATCATCATTTGAAAGCTAGAGCTCTATGCTAGCAGAAAACCATTACAAAATAATCATCATTCATCCATTCTTGAGACATTCTTCAGTCTCAGCCTTACACTTAACTCCGCAGAAGGCAGCAACTGGGACTCACATTCGTACTAGCTTCAAGTAGTCCCAAATTTTCTCCAGCAGATCGTCAAAGTTCCAGCGATGATGAGCAGATATTGGTACACAGTGGGGTACTTTGTAAATGATATCTAGTTCCTCAATGGAAATCTGGTCAATTTTATTTAGGACATAAATGCATGGGATGTAAACCCTGCAAAGAGAAGGAAATACCATTACAGCAGCCCAGCAGCAATAAATACACCACTACCTTCGAAAAAGCTTCATTTTTTAAAAGGGCAGTAAGGTGCTAAACAGCACTTGTTGATACCACATTGTTAGCTTAGCTTCCACAGGAAGCAAACCTCAAAGACAGTTCTTTTCTTTGGAATATAAATCGCAAGTATGCCAAACCCAGGGTCCCAACAGTACCTGTTCCCTTCAACAACATCAATTAGGTCATCAGCAGTGGCGTCGCTGCGCAGTGTGACATCAGCATTGTGAATTTTATACTCTGCTAAGATGCTCTTCACTGTTTCAGTATCCAGCTCACTCTGAGGACACTGAACGTAGACACAGTATTAAGGAATGGAAGCGTTTACAGTCAAATCAAGTATTACAATTAATAATGCTATCACCTAGCAATCGCTGCATATAGATTACTAGAAATCATAGCTGCACTGTAAGTTATTGGACTTGACTATGATTTTACCATAGTTAGCCTCAGGAAAGGGAAAAAAGATTTAAATCCTAACAGCTTTATTTCTATTAATGCCCCGCTGATAGCTGCAATCAGACATTTCAGTAGTGTTTCCTTTCAATGTGGGACCAGTTGCAATACAAACCCACGCGTCTACTAGTTCAGTGCCCAGACAACTACGTTAGGTACCTAGATCCCAGAACAGAGTTCTGATTTTTGGTATCTCTGGCTATTTCTACGCTTTTGAAGATTCAGTGGGAAATGGGAAATGAGGAGTAGTCCAGGTTGCAAGGCCTGGAACTCTAAGCAATCTTCTCCAGAAGAACACAGTAGCCACCAAGCGAGAGGCAGTTTTTGCACACTCTCTTTTGGGCCTCGGAACTTGTAATTGTTGGAAAGCAACCAAGCCTCTGATTTGGGGGTGGGGAGGTGATCAGGCTCGTAGGGCAGGTATGGATGGCCTCCAAGAAAAGTAACTGACTACAGAACGGTACAGCAGTTCAGCTTCTAAAGAAGTCATAGCACAGGAATGGTCCCAGGCACACCATTAACTGCAAACACCTCTTTCTTCAAGCAATTTTTTTTTTATTTTGATTAAAGAAAACTTCTAACTTACTGTGGCTGTAAGGTTAATGCCTCCTTTATCCTTTTTTTTAAAGCCGATATTGGGGGGTTTACTATTCAGACGAATTCCAAATCCCTCCAGTTCATTCTCAATTATTTTCTTGTGACCAAGGGGTTTCAGCACATCCAGAACAATCAGAATGAGATTACAGGTTCGAGCAACTAAGAATCAGAAAAAGAAAGTCATCTCTCAGAAAAGTACACCCACACAATCTGAGACAAAACAACACAAAATATGGCTCAGTGGACTCGATGACAATATTAAACCCCTGAAGGACAGTACATTGCTTATTTTTAAATTCCAGTAGAAGAGTGAAGTTTGTAGTGCTGGCCAAGCATCACTGATGATAGACAGATCCTTACATGTTTTAAGAATCACAGAGGCTGAAAAAATCTTCCTGTCTACATTCAGAGCCCAGAATGATGACAATAAGCTAGGTAATGAAATTAGGACAGCAGCCTTGTTTAATATGGGATCATATCTGTCTTCAAAATTGGTAACATACTTTCACTGCAGTATCAATGCCAAGCATGAACTCAGCAAATGCATAAAGCCAGAACTGAAAACAGAACAAAATAAAAATGGCTACTGCTTCACATCAGACAGCTCAATTCCAGCACACAATTCAGCTTTTTAAAGACATCAGAAACAGTGATTCAACCCTTCACTCTCATAAGCTGTACTAACTGAACCAGTGATAGGATGCTGCCTCCAGCTCTAATATACTCACCTGCAATGACTTGCCGTCCTCTGCCTTTACCATCCTTGGCACCCTCAATAATTCCTGGGAGATCAAGTAGCTATTTGTTCAGAGGAAGGAAAGTAACTCATGAGAAAAATATTTCTCTTCATGGAGAACATAAATCCTACTTTTACCTTTCTCCTAAACCAGCTGACTCTACTGCAAATCTGAATAGAATTGTTTCCCCTTTGATTCTTATATATTGTATTATCCCTGGTGCCCTATTAGTACAATGCAACAGATCATCTCATACAGAATGTGAGAACTACCACAGGAACTTCTCCCCAGAACGAAGTGAAAAGCACCTCATGGCAACATTTCCAATGTATTCTCAAGCACTTCTACATGTCACTTCTAACCTGCTGATGTCAGGCTAGACCATTCAGCTGTAACACCACTGCATCTACATATACAATCTTATCCTCACAGACAGAAAAAGATCTCACCTGTATCTTTGCTCCTTTGTATCTAATGACTCCAGGCACGGTAGTCAGTGTAGTGAATTCATACGCTGCCACTTCAGAGTATACACCAGCAAGATTACTTAGAAGAGTAGATTTCCCCACTGATGGAAAACCCACAAACCCAATTCGGGCATCACCTGTCTTTGCAACATCAAAACCTGCAAATAAGGAGCAAAAATATTCGTTTGAAGATCAACATTTTCTATCTTCTAAGGTTCTGGACAGCGGTCCCGCTACTACTTTTAATATTGCCTGAATGAAAGCCAAGTAAGCTTCCCCAACAAGGAGAACGAGAGTATGAAACAGAGAGTTCACAATCTATATTGCCTTGCGCCACTTTGTCTGTGTAACGCTCCATGGCATGTACCTGACAATAAAGTGTAGGCTGCAAGACTTCCCAGGGGGCTATACTTGACTTGGGTGTAGGTGGAGCACTCCCTTTAAGCAGCTTACGAATTCACAGCTTTGTATATAAAAATAGGTGCCCGCTGCAAGACGCTTCTTCATGTAAAACCCGTAAGACTTCTGCAAATACAAGATTATATTAGCAAAACCGCAAAAGTCCTTTCATTTACGATTCAACAAGGGCTCCACCCCAAAGTCCTAGAAAGGCCTAGAAACCACAACTAAGGTCCTGTACCAGGAAGAACAAGAGGAAGCGAAGGCGGCTGCTCCGATTTATTCAGCGGGGAGTCTGTAACGATTTGAGCGGACAAGAGCCACCCCCGTTAGATCGATTTCCGTCACACACCCCGCACCAGCAGGCAGGAGCG
>NW_008825429.1:2846259-2854471 GCF_000699105.1 Pygoscelis adeliae
GGCTCGCGGGCGCGTGAGCCGGCCTGCGTATGGAGCCGGGGGCACTCGCCTCCCGTGAGGGGAGATGGCGTGTGCCTTTCCCTGTGGTTAACCTGGACCTGGCGCTTCGACGTACGCGGAGATCTGCCTCTGCCCTGGTCTTCCTTGTAGTCCACTTGCAGTACTGCTCATCACCAGGTGTGTAGGTGTGCATATGTATTCCACAGCCCTGCCGAATCGGGTAGGGCTGCTACACCGCTCGTAGGAGAGCCGCCTTTAGCTGGTGCTTTGTAAGACCAGGACTTCCATACTGAAGCTTTCTCGCGGCTCCTTTCAGCTGAGCCCAGGCCATACCACTTAGCCCCAGGGACATCTGTAACTGCCCATTGAATGCAGGCTAATTAAAGAGATAAAGGATTTTTTTAATGGTCTCTTCAAGCTTTAAAGAGCCGAGTATCTCCAGCTTTTGACTATCACAAGAAGCCAAACGGTTGGATTTGGAATAAAAAGTCTTTTTGTGACATAAGGATATATATTTTTATAAGTTGTCAGGATTTTAGAGTCTCCAAGTTTGTTTCCCTGTCGTATTTTGTCTGAATTGGAATCACTTATAGAAACCTTTCTCTCCATATTCAGTAACCTTTCCAGGAAGGCTCTTCTGTCTCAGTTTATTACAAAGTCTGTTTTTATGTGACATATCTAAATGTAAAACTTAACATGTTTTTTAAACAAAAATATACTTTCCTGGGCCCATACTGTAGAATTGTTTCTAATGACGCTTGCAGAACCACCTGCCACATCTTCAGACAGGATTCTGAGTATTGTAGGACTGACAAAATTTAACTAACCTTATAACAATTTTGGTAATAGAATTGTTAGGGATCATTAAATCTTCTTTAACTTACAGTAAAAAAAAAAAAGAGTGCTAGTGCAATGGAAACCACACTGCTGTGTGCTTGCTCTTTCTGCCTCTGCATATCCCCTTCTTGTCTCATCTTAATCAAAAAAGCAGCCTTTAATGTCATAAACTCTTTATAGTAGGAACTGTTATTAATATAAGCTTATACAGAGCTTACTAAAATAGAATCTCATATAAAATGGGATTACTATTCCTGGTAATGTTAGCTCAGCTAAGCTAGGGTAAATATAAATGCACCTACCACTGTATATTTGTTCATGGTTTTCTAATCATTCCTTGTGAACAATATCTGTTTTCAACATAGGACATAGCAGATTTGGTCCTGGTATACATTTTTTCATACTTACAGATGGAATTGGACTTGTTTATGCTTCAGCTGAAATCAGCCATACAATCAGTCCACATTTGTGGTCCCTTATAGTAACAGGAAAAACACTGAGAAAAATGCAAATTCTGAATGCTCAATCAGGGTTTAAGACCACCTCTATTTTTGCAGTAGGTGTTGACTAACTTCAGAACTTGTTGCTAGCAACAGTAATAGTTGTTCTTACAAACTTACTCCAAATCCCATATATTGAGTCTAACTAAAAATTGTTTTTCCAAGTGTGGGCTGACTGAACAAAGATGTCAATAAAATATATGGTTTGAAAATTAAGTTACTGGGTGGGTTTGGTTTTCCTGGTTTAGGTATTCATAGCGTTCTTAATGCACAACTGCTCAGTATATGCTCTTAAATCCTTTTTTTTTTGAGAAAGTTACTCAAGCGAAGATCCTATAAGGAATTTAGGCACCTAAAAACTTCTTTCAGTGTTGAGTATTGTCCTTAATGACCTGAAGGGAGTAAGAGTTTAGTTAATAAAGATAATTTGGCTGATTTTTTTTTTCTAGCCAAATTAACACTTTCTAATTGGTTAGAATATTTAAAGTAGTTCATATTAGTTTGTAACAGCACCCTCTTTTAAGCTTCAGAAAGGCTTGTTCAATAGAGATTGGTTCCAGGTTGTGAATAGGGTGTAATTATTTTTATTTATGGTGATGACTGTTGTGAATTTTTTAATATAAAGGTGTTTTATGTTATGTGACGCTTGGGGAACAGGGTGGTTATGACCATGGGAAGTTAGATGTGACAACTGGGAAAGTGTCTGAAAGCTGGGTAATTGGGAATGGATAAATGATGTCCTCTGAGAACAGCAGTCAAAACTAGAAAAAGGAGAGCAAATGATAGAAGTTTATTAAAAAAAAAAAAAAAAGGTCAGTCAGAGAAGGGAAAAATCAAGGAAAATATTCATAGAAAATTGGATGTAATATCAGAAGAGGAAAAAGCCCCCAATGGAACCTGAGAGAAAATGAAGAGAGATGCAAGAGACTGAGATCCACTCAAAAGGTTAATTGAGCTTCATAGTGGGCGCTGATGGAAGATGGAGTATGTGAATTGCCATTTTTTTCTTAAAATGTGTATGTATGTTTTTTAAGTTGAGAGAATTCCATTTAGGAAATCTAGATGAAGTGCAAGAGGGGGTATATTTCCAAAGGTTGTAAATTGCACAACAGTTGCAGAGTCAATCTCTCAGGTGGCCAACTGCCTACTATGTCAGACAACACCAAATAAAGATTCAAATATGGAGTAAAAAAGCCCAAATAATCAAGTAGTCATAGGAATTACTAACTGATAAACTGAAAGTATATAACATAAGCACTTTCCTAATAATATTTTTAATAAGGTAAGGAAAACAATAAACTACAGGGTGTTTAGAAAATGCAGGAAAACTGCATCTGAAATAAAGGCTGTCTCATCAAACAATTAAACATGACACAGTACAGAATCAGTGATTGGGAAAAAACAGGATTTTGTGTTTCATCAAGCTACAATGACAGGAATGTGACTTAAATGGCACATATCTCATTAGCGAGATCTGAATGATGAAGGCTGTAGCAAAAATGGGCTTCAGAAATTCATATTCTGTGCACTCCAGTCCTGCTGACTGGATTGATTTTGAGCAAGTCATTTCCTTTACTTGTGCCTCAGTTTTATTTTTGCACAACAGGAATGTGCAGTTGCCGCAGAATGATTGAAACTTTTAATGTTTCCATAGCACTGCCCTGCGAGAATGATAACTGTCGATCACTTCAATAGGAGAGCTGAGTAGTTAATGCATTTAGTGTGTTTTCTGTCAAACTACCATTTTTAAATAAGCTGTTTCATTATGAGCCAAATTCTGAAATTCTTTCTGAAACAGCTATTATTTTAGCTTGAGTAAGAGTTTTACTTATGTGAGATGCAAACTAAGTATGTTGAGAAGCGGCTTGCAAGTCTTTTGGATAACCATGTAAAATTTACCATTGTGAAATGCATGGTAAAAACTGTTGAGTATGAAATTGTGATAACTTGCATTGTGTATGCTTCATTAAAATCACATGAAGACCCTTCTTAAAAATAAGCAGTGCATGCTTGCTTAGTTAGGTATTTTTTAATTATTTTTTTCTTTTCCTCCTTTTTATTCTAATAAATAACTTCAATGGCAAAATACTTGTGGATATCAAGTCTATTCACAGTGCACTGAGAAGGTCGTTTTAGCTTAAGAGCCACCCTGGTAGTACAGCACTTGTGGTTTTGGTAATTCACCTTGTGACAGAAGCTGTAGAATATACTGGCAAAGAGCTGCGCTAATGGTACATGTGTGTTTGTGGACTTGCTAGGGACTACGTTTCTAGCTTAGTGGTGGGGATTTCTGCAGGATTTAAAAAAGTGGGAGGGAGGTGACCGGGAGAAAATCAAATCATGATTGCAGGTGAAACAAGGCTCTTGAAATTTCATATCATCTCAGCAATTATCACCAGCCCAGTGAAAAATAATCTGTATCAAATGATAACCTCAACCTGACTATGATTTTTAAGAATTATGGGTATGGGACTGTAACCAACCTGCCAGAGTTCCCTCGTGAAAAAAGGGTAACTGCAAGTTAAGGCATATCGAGAATCTGTTAATTTTAAGGTGATTTTTCTGTGGTTTTTTTTTTCTTTTACAATTTTGCAACTTACCTTTGTTTTTTTTTTCCATTAATTGTACTTTGATTTGAGAACTGGCTGCTAATTAACCCTATTATTGTACTTCAGGGAAGAACTGCTCATGCTGAAGAGGAGACAAACCTTTCTAAGGTGTTTATGATGAGCTGACTAAGGGCCAGCCTCATACCCTTTTGGAGGAAAGAGATTTTGAGAACCTGCTATCAAAAGGTAAGATTTTTGAGGTCTGTAGTACTGAGTCTTCAATGGAACCATAATACCGATTGCCTGAGGTGAAGCGACTCTCCCAGTTGATGCAATTCACATCTTCATTGACTCTTGAGGCAATAGACAGAAAGTTGTGTATCTTTTGAATGTTGTAAGAAATACAGATGTATCCACCCTTAGTTGTCTTCCTGGATTATTTTTTTTATGCCAGTTTACTTGGTATTTATGGAGAGGTCCTTCTCAGGACAGCACAGTAGTTTAGCAATTAATCCGTAAATACCAAACATTTGCTACTTGCATTGCATACTTAGGATTGTATTGTAATGTATGTTTTACATGAGAAAGTTGTCTGTCAGGTTTGCTTAGCTAGCCATGGATGCCTAATCCATGGGGAGTCGATTAGATGGAATCCTAGGTTGTATTCCCATTTTGACCGGATCCTTAATGTGGCAATCTTGTTTTGAATGGCTCAGGTTGCTTTGGTTCCAGGCAGTCTAGAATAACTTAAACTGGGCAAAGTGAAGAAATGAGGGGAACAAAAGGGAGATTAAGTATCGAAGGTTGGCTTCCAAGACTGTGTTAAATGAGTTTAACAACAAAAAGTTCTGTAGTTTAGCATCAGCTCCCCAGACTTTGTCATAGACTGCCATGCAACAGATGGACTATACAACGCATGAGTGCAGTGAGGAGAGTGATCAAAAAGAAGAAAAGCAAACAGTGCAGTTTTCCCTTTTTAAAATAACTCTGCATACTTCTCATAGCATCATATACCTCCCTATTAGCAGTTGCTGTAATTTTTGTGAGAATGCTAGGTATTTTTAAACAAGAGGGTTGTTTGTCTGCTTCTAGAGGAGAAGACTGACAAATCACTAACCCACGTCTGGATTACAGAGGAAACTGCTATCTCCAAGTCTGAGAATCCTTGCTGCTAGGGTTAGCATTCTCATGGGATGATTCCCGATAAAATGAGCAAGCTTTAAAAAACTAAATTTAAGTAATAATCAACCTAACAAGTAATGAATGCTGAATTAATTGCTTGTTAGATCAGTTGCAGTTAATTAAAATTCCAGTGAAAGCTCAGAAAAACTGACGCTACTCACTGAAATTGCAAGTGTGCCATGAAATGCGCAGTGTTATACATTTCTGCGGAACACATAAAAAGGAAATGGTTCATATGACTGAATTAGCTGGCACAAGTGCTATGCAGAAATGTCTCTGCTAATATTATAATCTATGTGAAATAGTGACTAACTCACCTTCTTAAAGAGTATAATAATGGAAACTATTCTGAAAAAGTTCAGTAGCCTCAAGACCAGCCCAGATGCATGAGTTGAGAATGTTCAGCGAATAGGTATGACTCAAGTCTGATTAACATATACCCAAATATATTTGAATAGATTCGACTGTAACGCAGTCTTTTGTTACCTCCTGTATTTGCAGACCAATTTAAGGTCTGCACTTCGGAGTAAGGCCAGTAGCAATTGATCTGCAGTGAAGTGAGCAATGTACAGTGTACAGTCCCAAATGGTACACATATGTTCAGAGCAAAAGAGGATTTTTAGTATTATTGAAATACCAATCAAAGTGCTGCAGCAGGGACCAGACAGCTGCAAAACATTTAGGGACAGCTCAGGAATTCCCATGAGCAGAAGTGAGACAGGAAATAGTGAAAAGCTGAATAAAGTAGCTGAGGAAAATGCCTTTATTTTGAGAGGTGAATTCAAAAGCAGTTCAGCAGATCCCAGTGCAGAAGATGTCAGAGAAAATAGATTAGGAATCATCTGGAAAGGGGAGGAAATTCTGTATACTGAAAATATAAATTTTTAAATTAAAATTTAAAACTTTCACATCATCTGGAACTTTGTCTTCGAGACAGTGGCTAGCTAGTTGTGATGATAAATGAGTTCAAAGGTAATCATACCTGTACGCTTACATAGTTAAGTATGGGGAAATGACATTTTGTCATCGCATTAAATGTAGGGAACTTCATCTTCCAAGTCTGTTTGTACTGATGAGCCAATTTTTGTCTCAGTATGGCACAAACTGCTTATTTGCAAATAGAAGAAATTTGGCTACATTGTAACAAATGCTAGTTGAAGGACTACTTTGAGTCTCATATTCTGAGACGTGGTAAGTTTGGGACCAGAAAAAGTTGTAAGAAGTGGTCCTTTAAATGTGTTGCTGAAGCCATAAGGCGGGGGAGGCCAGCACTGTAAGAGTGGAAGTACTAAAAGGAGAGATCCAGCCGTTACCATGTCAGGGCGCTGAGGAGCTAAGGTGAATGGCTATGTTGGTCACCTTGTGATTTCCTTGGGAGTGCAACGTGCTGGTGGTCATCTTTAACGAGCATCCACCAATGTACTCAGAATATGAGCTCCAAGCATGCCGATCTGGCATCCTCATGGCAAGTGTCAATGGGTCACTTACCAAGAAACAGCCATGCTTTGGGGTGAATACTTAGCTTTTACCTAAAGAAGCAGGCAGGGTGTGTTGCATGGTGCTTTTTAAACAGGAGGGCTGGAAGCTGAAACCAGAACATTCCATGGCAACTGGAGAAAGTTCTGAGGAAAGTGCAGTGAGCGCCCCTCCCCCTGCCTAGGGGAGAGACAAAGAACGGGCAAGGAGGGAACTGAAATAGGAAGCAGGAACCATGTCAGGACGCTGGGGACTAAAAAGAAAGCAAATTAATAAACCACTGGGGGGAAAGGCGCACAACTGGCCAAAGCCAGTAGGAAAGATAAGCAAATTCCAGATTCTTTAACTGCTCTGCGTGTATGTGCATGCAGCCTGGCCAGTACGTTTAAATATAATCATTTTCCTCACTGTAGCAAGTACAACTCTTGTGTCTGTGGCACACACACATGCAGACTTACGGGATGTGAGCACTTTATTATCTATATAATACGGTGTATTTGAGCTGGGTTCGTCAGCTTTGCTACCACTCAGACAACCTCAAATTTCTAAAAATATATGTTCATATCAAGGTGTGTGCATCCATAATACAGTAATAAAAAGCTACCGATAATATTCTGCCTGCAGTAAACAGTTCTATCCAAAGCAGGAGAAATCCATCGTACAGGCTGAGGGCACTGTGTGGCCTTAAGTGTTAATGCAGTATTGCATTTGGGAAGTTGGAAGCTTGGTGCGCTCATTTGCACATCAGTACCCAGAATGCTTTTTCAGTTCCACCACTATTTAATTCAAGTGCTGGGTTCGAGCTCTTGGAAGGCTCTGTAGTTTGTGATGCCCTCGCATGCGCTAAGTTCAGTATTTTCCACAGAATAGTTTAAGTGACGATATTGGATTGTGAATAGGTCATCCAAGGATTCTTAATTAGGCTTGATGTTACAAATGCAAAAAAGCACCCTTGAACACTTTTTAAAGTGTTGTCTTTAACAAAACAAAGAGCGAACTCTGTTTTGGGAGCGTGTGTGTGTACCGGTGGGGGGGGAATATTTCTTCAAAAGTAGAGAAAAATTCTTCACCGAGGCAGAAAGCAAGTTTCAGCTGAAAATGAGTAATGGTGATGATGTTGAAATAGAAACTCTTCATAGAGAGACCTTGAGCGCACAGGGAAGATTCAGCACTAGGACAGTCCAAGCAACCCCCGCCCGTGAATTACAGCAGTGCATTGTGGAGTGTTGAGGGCCTGGGGAAGGCTAACTTCAGGGGAGCAGGAGCCTGGCAGCGCTGGATCGTGGGGTGTGCTGGGTGCCGTGGGAAGCCCCGGGCAGCACGGGGCTCAGCGGGGCAGCGGAGTTTCCCCAGCATGGAGGCAGGCACTGGGGGCTGTGCAATTGCCCGTGCCTCCCGCAGCCCCCAGCCCGCGGATACCGTTTCTCCCAACTCCTCCCGAGAGGAGGGCATTTTTGGACTGGAAGAATTCCCGCTGTACCCCTTCCCTCCCCCACAATGCCGGCGCCTCGCTCTTTTAGCCAGGCTGAGAGTTGATCCTAGTAGGGGGGGGTGGGGGCGAGACATGCAATGAAAGACCGGGGGGAGGCCGGTCTGCTCTGCAGCCCCTGGCCCCTCTGGGATCGGCCCTCCCCAGGCGAGCGGGGGGGGGGGGGGCCGCCTGCGCCC
>NW_008825429.1:2855957-2858035 GCF_000699105.1 Pygoscelis adeliae
AATGTGCAGATCCTCGTGCCCCCCGCACGCCCCGACATTATGCTCTTCCGTCCAGGGGCTGCTGACCTCGGCTTCCCGCTTGACATGACCAACGGTGCTGCTTTGGCACCCAATGGCAACGGCATTGCTGGTATGCCTGAAGACGAGGCCACACGGGCTGCGCTTACTGCTGCGCAATCCTCCCTACCTGTTCTGCAGGGTGTGGACCGCCTGCCCATGGTGGCAGGACCTCTGTCCCCACCACTGCTGGCCTCACCCTTCCAGAATGTTGCTGCTAGTGCCCCCACTTTAAGCACCAAGAGGGGCAGAGGGCGTCCCCGTAAAGCCAATCTCTTGGACTCCATGATGTTTGGTACCCCAGGGGGCCTGCGAGAGGCTGGTATCCTGCCTTGCGGCCTCTGTGGGAAAGTATTTACGGATGCTAATCGTCTTCGTCAGCATGAGGCTCAACATGGGGTAACAAGTTTACAGCTGGGCTACATAGACATCCCACCCCCAAGACTGGGTGAAAATGGTGTCCCTGGTCAGGATGACCCTGATGCACCCCGAAAAAGAAGCAGGACGAGGAAACAGGTGGCCTGTGAGATCTGTGGCAAGATTTTTCGGGACGTGTACCACCTGAATCGGCACAAGCTGTCGCACTCTGGCGAGAAGCCTTACTCTTGTCCAGTGTGTGGCTTACGGTTCAAGCGGAAAGACAGGATGTCCTATCATGTTCGATCTCACGATGGCTCTGTGGGAAAGCCCTACATCTGCCAGAGCTGTGGAAAAGGCTTTTCCAGGTAAGAGAGTACTTAATAAGGACCATAGAGACAAACGGAGACCTAGGAAGTTGTCTTTCCTATCCCTTGGGAAACAAGAACAATTTGCACTTAGGATAGTTTGACTGTTCCATTTTAAAATGTCTCGAGAAATGAGACTTCCATCATTTCCGCTGGGATGCTATTCTGCAGTCTCTTGAAAGGGTTTAAAAGTAATTAAGACGTAGAACTGGGAGTCAGCTGGCTTCTGGGTAACATTCCCAGCTTTGTCCCAGGCTTGGTGTATGCGTGTCCTTGGGCAAATCAGTTAGTCTCTCCCTCAGATGACTCTTCTGTGAAATGGGTATTGAAATAACCACCTACCTCACATAAGTGTCTTGAGACTACTGATTTGCAGGTAGTTTGAAGGTGCTGTTGAAGTGCAAAATATTAATACATCTCAAGATTATTATTTTTCTCGTATCCATTTTAAATTTTCTTTTTCTTAACTTCCCTTCGTTTCTCTTAGTTCGTAATGTTTTTTATCACCCAAATGTGAAGGAAGAGGTGAGATTTCAAAGGCTGCAGCATCAAGTATCTTTTAATACATGATCTTTGTGTCCTTTGGGTTTACATCCTTCTGAAGGGGATCCTGTTTCTGCCCTGCAACATACGTAAGATCTGTGCATTTAATGTTGCTGATTTTTTGTTGTCGCTGTTTGTGGGAGCTAATTTAATAAGTAGTTTGATACACGTAGTCGCGTTTAGCGGTATCTTATAGTATGAGTTAATGAATTTGAAACTTTTTTGGAAGTTTGATGCTCGCTTTGAGACTAGAAGTAGTGGGGGGAGGGGGATGCGTACACTGTGTTACTTTTGTAGCAGCAGTCGGTTTTCTACAGCTGTCGATTTGCTCTAGCAGGAGGGAAGGAATCGAGATGCGAAAACAAATCAAAAGGCTACTAGGGCTAGAATTGTCCCAGCTGTATAAATGTAGGAATTGTGCCCCTGCTAGCTCTCTTTTTGATAGAGGGACTTTTTGTTACTGAAATAAATTAAGAAAATGTAGACTCTTTTTTTTTTTTTAATCAGCAATAATTAGGGGTGCATTTTCATAAGGACTGCAAATTTAGTGATGGAAAGTCATAAAATGAAGATTTCATCTGTAGCTAGAAGTGAAAGTATTCTTCTTATTATAGTGCTACCTGGGATCATCTGCCAATTTTTATTATTTTTATTCACACTTAAAGGTTTCTGCTGTTGCTGTGTGTAAGGTTTTTGTCAACAAGGGAGAGTGAAAGATACATGTTGAGTTCTCATTTTTTCCAGTGAGTTAAC
>NW_008825429.1:2858071-2886406 GCF_000699105.1 Pygoscelis adeliae
AAGTAGACAACAAAAATGTCTACACATCTTTGTAAAATCAAAGTATGAATGAAAAGTAGAGACTCTTTCTTTAAGTTTCAGTGTTCAGTCGTAGGAGCAGCCAAAGGAACTTGGAAGCGTGATGTCTAATTTTAGTATCCTTTCCTTCATTCAGTAGCGCAGCATGTGAGGTTGCTAGGCTTGAGATACCTAGAAGGACCCCCAACCAGTCTTTCCGGTTACACCGCTCCAGCCCACTTGCTGGAGCATCAGGTTTAATGGCCTGACTGCAAAGTTCAGTCTATTTTCTGTCTGCAGTGCGTGAATTCCATCCCGCGCCCTCTCATTGGCGCAGCTGGAAAGTTGGGGGAGGAGAGGGTGGAGAACTTGTTTCCAAGCAGTTTTGGCCTCATACAATGAAAAGCTTTCTTCCCACTGGGAGAAACTCCCACCAGGAAAATCTGCAGCTATTCAGTCCTCTCTTCTTCAAAGTAGGCTTTACTGATTGTGAAGAATGGGCTAACTTTTTTCAGTAATAATTTGCTCTTCCATTGCACCTTCTAGTTGGGACCTTCAGAGCACTTTATTTGTATTAATGCAGTCTCCCCACCAAGTTGTGAGTTAGGACAGTATTTTTTCATCTTGCTGGTGGAAAATGTGCCACAGCAACAGAGTTTAGAGTCAGTCTTTTTGCACAGAGGTGCTGAAAGTTGGCTTCTTGCATCCGTGTTTGGGACACAAACCAAAAGGGTCTGATTTTCAAATATTCAGCAACTGTAAATCAAAGTGCCCTGACCATCAAGATCTAAATAGGATTTTGGAAGGGGGACATACAGGCTTGAAGGTTATAGCTTGTATTTCCTGTTTTCTCTGATCATTCAGTCATAATTTCTTCCTGAGAAAATGCTGCCTTTTTAGCAAGTTGGAGAGGGTACTTATCAAGGTAGAGTCCCAGTTGTTGGTGATCTGGTTCTTGGAAAGTTAAATATCACTACATTTGTAATAGATCCACCGCTGGGATCTTATCTCTTATCTCTTTCTTTTTTTGGTTAAAATTGTAAGTTTATTTTTAGTATTTGTTTTAAGTGTGCTTATGTGTATCTTCTTTTAAGGCCAGACCACTTGAATGGACACATCAAACAGGTGCATACCTCAGAGAGACCTCACAAGTGTCAGGTAGGAGCTGGAGGGGTTTAGACTGATGTATGGGTAATCTTTGGCATTGCATTTATGTGTGCAGACAATTATGAAGTATCAGTAAAAACACCATGTATGTGTGAATTGGGATAAATGTTTGTGAATAACAGTGTTCAACAGTGACAGCTGTTTTACATCCCTCCCGTCCCCCAGCCCCTTGTGTCATCTACAGCTTTGGTCCTCCTGCCTCCCTCCCCTTCTACCAGATGTTCTTCCCTGCTGCTCTATCCCAGTCTCACCCTGGATCTCTTACCCAGCCACCTTGTCCCTGGGCTTAGAGTCAATGTCACAGATGATTCCCTCTGCCCCCCCCCCCCCCCCTTTTTTTTTTTTATTGCAGTTGTTGCCAACAGGAGGCTCCAATGCTGACTTCATTTTTTTTTTTAGAATAATTTCAAATAAAAATGGTAAATTATAATAACTTGCCGAGATACTCTTTTTTTATCACATAGCCTTCAGAACATTGCACTGAGCAAAATTGGAAGCTTTTTTTTATTCCAGGGAGAATATAAATAACAGCATCACAGCATTGTAATACAATGTCATAATGTTGTATATAGTTTTTTACAGTTAATAAATAATTCATTAGGGTTTGAAAGATCAGATCAAGAAAGATATTTTGTGATTCATTTGTAGAGAGATTTAAAAGGTGCCTGGAAGTATTAATTAAAACCAAAGTTGGGAATCGGCTTCCACTATCACCCACTGCCTTCACATAGTTGTTGGGCAAACTTCTAAAATATTTGTTGGGCAAATTTCCAAAACATTTATTGGGCTAACAGTCTCCATGCTTGGTCTCTGAAGAAAGATTTATTTAATTATTTATTTAAAGAAAGTTGGAGCAAGATCATTTTCATTTTCTTTGAAGACAGTGAAGGTTAGAGGATTTCTTTTCTTCTAAAATTTTTAATCACATTTTCTGAACCTAGTCAATCCTACATGACTGCTGCCTCCTGATCTACGTTTTTTTTTCCCATCTCTTGACACACGTCTCCTATGTTTCCTCCAAATTGTGAGAGTTTTTAAACATTTTGCAACTTTAATAATCCAGTGAACAGTTTTTCAGACATATAGAGCCATCAAAAGGTTTCTGTTGACCTCCATATGATCTGTGGAAGCCCAACACCTTTGAAAATCAGGCCATAGAGCCTTCACATTGATTTAACTGCATATCCTATATAAAGCCTTAGGTTAGTTTAAGCTTCTTAAGATGATTTAGGGGTTACAGATTTATATAAATTGGAAAATTCCACTCATAAAAAGACTTCACAATTTGGGGGTAGCAAGGGGTCTGGGTGGATGAACTGAAGATGACTACAAATTTTTTCCATAAGCATGTATTTGTGTGCAAGTACAAAAATGAATGTTTAGGTCCCAACATAAACAGAAACTCATCAGTCTTTTGCCGGTTGATACCAGCTGTAAGTTGTAACTGATCAACTCCGTAAGTCTGAATCAGAGGATACATTAAGAGCTAGAAGGTAAAGAAATACGGAAGCTAAGATTGTACAGCCAAGCTCAACTCCGTCTCCTTGCACACATGTATTTTGTGATAGCAATTTCTAAGAACAGTCCTTCTCATTGTGTGTTGTTTAAAGTGTCATAATACTGTATGCACTGTTCATTTCAATTAAAAGGTATAGGCGATTGGTTACAAGCATCAGGACAGAGTTGAGGTGGTCATTCAGGCTTGGTTTGCTCTTGATTTTTGACTGCTTAACCTTGCAAAGTTAATTTTTCATGAATCTTAAGGTGTAGAAAATTTGTTAAGGAGCTGTTGTGTGTCTTTGCAAAAAATACTTCATAATATCCTGTCAGATTTAGAAAGACTTCTTAAATATGCACAGATCTGATATACACGGTACAAACCATAGAAGGCATGCTATCACACTGAAAATTTGTTTCAAATCTGAAAGCTGATGTATAAATCGATAAAGTTCTCCTTGTGATTATCTCATAACCAGTAACACTTCTGTTCCATGACGTGCATCTAAACACAGAATCTGGCCACTAAGAAGGAAAATAGCTTAATATTGGCATGTTGTTTCCCCATTTTCCATTCTCATTTTCCATTGATTTTGTTTGGCAAATTAGCTCCCCATGAGAGTAGCCTGAACAGCATTGAGCATCCTTTTTGAATCTGTTGAGTTCCTGTTGAAAATTCCTGTTATTGTCATGCTTTGTTTATGTTTACTGCAAAAGAGAAATACTCTGTCAGTTAACAGAAAAGCTTTCCAGAATCCTCTGTCATAATGGCATTCTTGGAAGTGGTGCTCTGTTACGATTTAAACAAAATCCACTGGCCATTTACATGAGCCCTCATGTAGCTTTGCAAACCAGTGGATATCTAATGTTTTGTTGATGTGGCATCATGGTACATTTTGGACTACCAAAACAAAAGCGTGAAGGTGTCAACCCAACTTCAGAATAAATAAAATGAAACTATGAGAAGCAGGACAACTGTAAGCTGAACATCAGTGCAACAGCTATAGTTTTCAGTGCTCAGCGTGTAATCCTGCACTCATCCCCCTAAAATAATGGTTGTGCTTCACAGATCTTTGAAAAACTATCCTAAGTTCCAGCACCTGTAGCACCTGATGCCAGACAAAGACCTGATTCCAGCTTTTTCGTTACTGCTAAAATAGACTCAGAATAGGGAAGGCCTCCACAGAGCCAAGGCAGCTGAGAAATCAGATCCAAGAAGTTGCTTTGGTGTCCAGACAAGACACCAAATGGCACTCTGGATCTTTTCCCCTGGATTGTTGTGTTGGTGATTTTTCTTTTTTTTTTTTCTTTTTTTTTTTTAATCTGACAGTTGAGTTCTGGATGTAGGAGAAGGGGTAAGTCAGTTTTCTGGCCATAATGGGATAGCTCAGTTTGCTGCCTCGTCACGGGAAGGGGTGAAGGTGGGTTGTTGGCTTTTGAGTGTGAATGGTATGAAATTTAGGCTGCAGTTTGGGAGAAAATGGTGATCTGAAAACCTGTGGACGTGAAAGAACAAGGGGAGAAAACAGAAGTTTGCTCCTTCTCAGAGACAAGAGACAGGTGGTTCTTCTGGCTATTTAAATAAAAAAGAGAAAAATGCAGGTTAAATTAAAGCACAACTTTTGACAAAGAAAAAGATCTAGTTATTTAAGTAAACCTAAAATTGGCATCCCAAGTCCAGTGCTTTTCCCATTGATTTCAATGCAAAATGAGTTTCTTCCTGTCCTAATTTCTCTTACTTCCTGCCTATTAGCAGGAAAATGGCAGCCACCATGGAATAAGCTCAGAGACATCCACATCCATAGAAAAGTTGAAACTTCAAGAGGTATTTCTTAAACAATGTTTTTTTTAAACTTTATATATATTCTTTTTGATCTATTTATATACCTGTGCAATGTTTGATAGGAAAGCACTGGAGAGTTTTCTTCTGTGATTAACAATTAATGATAAATACTTAGCACTCATTTAGCACTTTACATCTTTTGTAAAATAAAACTTTTTTTTTTCTCTATACCTTTTATAAATATTAACTATTTGAACATTAACTTTGGGGTTTTCTTTAAATCTAGTCCTGTCTCCCATTGTTATGATTCAGCTAAACTGATTCTTGCTTTCTCCACTGGACTTAATTTTTTTTTTTTAAGCTTCTTCGCAGATATACTTGCTATATAGCTTATCCAAAGGTGAACTTTGCACAACTCAGCAGCAAGAGTGAGAAATCAAACACAGAAATGATTATATTGCCTTTCCCTAAGCTTTCAACTTGATAAGTTCAATATGGGACAGATAATGGTTTTACTTCTGGCATCCCTGTATTTATGTGGTTTGTCTCTGGTCTGCTTCATCAACTAATGCACTCCCAATGCTTTTGTATGGACGCTTACTGTGGCTCAATATTTTTAGACTTATTGATGATGGATCTCTTGGCTGTCATCTTTGATTGTCTAGTTATATATCTTTAGTTGATATCCAACAGATTGATTAGTAACAGTGCTGGAATCCTGCCTTAAATGAGTGTTTACCTCTAAGATCATTTTAGTAAGTGAAAGCTGCACCTGTTTTGCTCAGCGCTGTGTACTGAGATTTCAAATTAAGATAAATCTTTCATGTTCAAGAATTTGCCTCTTAATCTTCACTACTTGTAATTTATGAGTCTTTGTCTGTTGAGCTTAGTTAAACTGTGTATATCGCAGAAATCTATATAATTTTACTGTTGTCTTTTTAAGTTCATTAAGTCCTGATCCTCTGAGGTGCTAAGTCTCATGCTTGCCTCAGCTCTATGGGAGTTTACCATACTTAAGCATCTCCTAGGATCGAACGAGTGTAAAGCCTGTTGAAATTGATAGGTACTTTTCAGCTGCCTTCAATGTTTTTTGGATTAAGCTCTTGATTAACTAAATTATATAAAATGATATGGGTTATCCTCTTCTGTATTAATAATTTCACTTATTTGAAGTTATAATTTTATAATTTTACTAGGATTGTTGCTTTAACAAGCCTATCTCTGCTGAAACAGTTGTTTAATTACACACTGATGTTGAAAAGACAGAATATATCCAGTTCCCAGGTCACTTAATAGTCTCATGTTATCTCTTATGGGGTTCTGGTTATACATCTTAAAACTGTGTTATTTTATATAAAGGTGGTATAAACAAAACACTGTACACTCCTGAATGTCACTGTTGCCCGCTTGGTCTAGTCATTCTAGTGTATGTTTGCTTTTGTTTTTCCTCTTGCACTTGTGAGCAGTGGTTTCAGACTATATCTTTAATAACCTGTACAGTGTATTGCTGGAGATTTATTTTCCTTCACGTGTTAGAGACAGAGCAAGCCTTTCAGAACTGGCAGGCTGTTGTAGTAGGCTATATACATGCATGCCTGCCAATTGCTGTGATTATAAAAATGGGAGGGAGCCTTCACTCATATGGATTATGTCTGGGAAGTGGGCAAGTAGAATCAATTTTATCTTATGCCAAATCAAGCTTGTTTCATGCTAGTAAGTGGAATATGATACCTTGATCAGGGGTAAGTTATAAACAGATTACAGTGTCATGCAGTTATTTTGATACCTGCTCAGTTCTGAGGCTTCACTTCTACAATTTGTCTGCACTGCTACTGTGGATACCAGGATGGCTCTTTTACTGTCTTTCGTCATATTCTCATACCAGCCAGTTCTCTGATGCTTTGTTTGTATGTCTTCATACTCCAAAGGGATTCTGTGTACTGAAATTAGATTGATCAGATCAAAGGGTAAAATTTAGGAAAATGACAGAGAGGACATTTTGGGTGGTCTAAAGTGATTGTAATGGCTCAGTGAAATGGCAGAATTTACTGTAAATGGAATGACGTGGTTTGTGCTATTTCTTTCATTAAATATTACTTTAACTTTTAGTATCTTCATCCTCAGAGAGCAGCTAAGGCCCTACAACTCTCTTGATTTAAGTTTTACTGTCTGTAGTATGTTAGAGCTGTTTTCTTGCTTTCTTAATTCTTTCGAGTAGTAACATCGCATCTTGTGCAGTATGTTGGTGATCTGAATTTTTTATTTGTGGGAAAATAGCTTGTGCATCATGTCATTTGTGTGTTTACACAGTAAAGAATACTAAATATATTCAACAATATCAGTGCTTTTAGCAGCGTTGGTGAGTCACACGGTTCTCATTATACCTGCAGACTTGTAATGCTTCCTTTGCCACTCGTGATCGACTGCGCTCACACCTAGCATGTCATGAAGACAAAGTTCCGTGCCAGGTGTGTGGGAAGTACTTGCGAGCCGCATATATGGCAGATCATTTGAAGAAACATAGTGAAGGACCAAGCAATTTCTGCACTATCTGTAACCGAGGTAATGAAGAAACTATTGTTTTATTTCACTGGGACGGGACAACACTTGAGGGAAGCTGTAAGGCTACGTGACTCTGTCTGCAACAGGAGGTTATACCATATATGTGTACCTATTTTTTGTTTTTCTTATTAAATGCTTAACCTTGAAACTGATGGAGCTATAGGTCTGGCCTTTTTACATGGCTGATAGTTCCTGAAGAAACTCAGTTTAAATCTGAAGCAAATTGTTTCTAGACAGTTTTAAGAATTTTATTTGCTAAATAGCCAGATCCCTATAAAGTAACCGTAGTATGTTGCCTTGCCGCTATTCACCATACAGCTTTTTTTCTATACCTGGTTAGACTTGAGTCCTTGCATTCAGTTTTGAAGAAGAATCTTTGAAATACACACCAACTTGAAAATTATACACTGTACATACAAAAAAATCTACATTATATTATCAGTCTCGCTTAACCTCCTGGTGCAGCAGTAGAGTCAAGCTGCTTCTCCCTCTTAACCCAAGAAATTGCTTTGTATTAACTCACATTTCTAAAACAAATTTTGTAAAGAGCACTAGAAATGTGCTTTACCTTTATTTGTACAAATACAGCCTCGAGTTGGAAGGGACCCATAAAGATCATCGAGTCCGACTCCCTGCTCCTCGCAGGACTACCTAAAACTAAACCATATGACTAAGAGGGAAGCTTTTCCATCTGTTTGTGGTACTCTTCAATTGGAGAGAGTTGTAAATTTAGGTTTTGTGGGATGTAAGGCAAGCTGGGAAAATAATTTTGACTTAATGGTGTCTTTTTTTTGAATGATTAATACACAACTTCAAAATATATTGTTGGCTCACACAGGCGTACATACCTAGTAAGTGTAGGAAGAGGTTGCTGCTCTTTTGGAATCTTGTTTTTTCTGATGAGTCATTTTTTTATGATGTGTGTTCCCTTTTCTAATTTAAGAGAGGTGAAATCTTTTGAGAGAATAAAGCTGTTCTGTATTTAATGTGAGGACTGTGCAGTGAGCTCTTGGATGACTAGGAGCTGATGAGTAATGAGAGACAATAAATTGCAAGGGAGGTATTTCCAGCAGTTGAACCGTCTGCTAGGTCCTGAAAGTGATGTTAACAGTTTGAGTGGAAAAGGCACCTGGGTTGAAAATATTCAGATTCTGAAGCTCCAGGTAGATGGTACGAAATGAAACTTAGGCCTTCAGCTGAAAAGGAGGCCATCTTCTGAAAAACTGCTTAAGCTTATCCCGATTCTTTTTGTGGTAACAATGTGGAAGACGCTGTCCAAGATCCAGGTGCTATCCTGCTTTCCTTCAGTTGAACATGGTGCCAAACAGAAACTCATATGGGTTGGGAGGAATTGTCTTGTTTCCAAGATTTGTAAGCTTGAGTTTCAACTTAACTACCACTGGATGTCACTGCAGCTCTTTCGAAATTCAGCCAGCATGACAAAGACAGATCTGGCATTCAAACAATGAAATGACTAAACAGTTTATTCACATTTTACAGGTTTAAATGTACAGTGGAAATTTAAATAAAATACACATTTCTCTCTAGAAGGATAGGGAACCTGTTGTACAGCAAACTTTAAGCAACTACTTTCTTATGGTTTGTGTATTTCATATGTGTTGCCAGAATTTAGTCTGCTGTGAATTTCAGTTTACATCAGCACTTAGAAAATATAATTAATCTGGTGAATTGTTAAATATCTACCCAGTGTTAAAATTCGTAGGAAAGGGAAGTTACAGACTGGATTTATCAAACAACTGTGTTATGAACTCATTGTTATATGCTGTGAATTTTGATTATAGATTTATGATCCATGACAGTAGAATTTTTAATCCAAAGTGTTCTAGAATCAAATTATAATGTTCATTGTTTTAAATAGATATCTTTTAAATTGTAGAGCCTGGCAAGATGAAGTATAGTGGAAAATTTCTGGATTAGAAACATCTATTCCATAGGCATTGGTGCAGTCAGAAGCTACGTGCCATCCCTCCGACTGTGGTTGTGCCGTGGCTATGGTGCTTGTGCAATGGGATTTTGTTTTATTCTTCCCTCAGCTAACGTGCTGGTGTATTTTTGCATTGGAACTTAGCTAGTGCTGGATATAGTAATTGTCAAACAAGAGTGCTCAAGCTGCTTGCAGAGAGAATTTTGGATGTTGGCCCACCAAAAAAAAAAAAGTGGATGAAAAGGTGACTCTTACACAGCTGAACATATCCTAGTGTTAAAGAAAGAGCTTAGAATCCCTCCATTTATCCCATCAGACTGAGGGCTTTTCTGTGGAACTTAATCAAGTGTCTCACATTCTTTTAAAGGTTTAACAGATTTAGGAGATGGGGAACTCAGTAGCTGACTGAAAGCAGTAGCCCCTGGTTTGCCATGTAACGCATGTACCCATTTGCTGATTTTCTTTATTTATTTATTTTACAAAATGGCAGTATAATGTCCAAAAATTACCATCTGTGGGTTGATGTTTTTTCCAGGTTATTTTCTTACTTAGGGTCTTTATGCTTAGAATAATTATGGAAGCAATTAAATCTTGTTAAATCAGGGAAGCTGTGCAATGTTTTTTTTCTGGGATTTTCTGTTTGTTTTTTTTTTTTAAGAATTCATCTAAAATGTGCTTATGAAAACTAATCCTCACTTTTTAAGACAAATTCTCTTTAATCAGTTTGAATAAAAAAGACCCGTTCCTGCTTTGTTGTTACATAATCTTCTATTACCATCCTTAGGAACTTTATTTGCTTGTGTGGGCTTTTTTAAAGAACTTGAGAGATTAATGTCTTTGGCAAGTCTAGAACTGGTACTTTGTAATAACATGTGCAACTCAGAAGATTCACTTTCTGTTTCAGACACATACACATTGTTTGTTTCACAGAAATCAGATTAGTGAAGGGTAAATATTCCAATCACAAGTTAGATGGAAATTTTTTTTTTTACAATAAGATGATTTCTTATATATTTCATGGTGGATACAGAGTTGATTAAAGCAAGATACATTCTCTAGATGTTCCAGCTAAATCCAAATTAGAATTTTTGAAAAAGGAGCATCCTGCAATTATTTCTATAGTCTGTCTCCTTATAGATGCTATCTAAGACATCAAGGGATAGATCCCATTTATATAAAGCAGATCATTTCCTCTCTATGCATGTTATTAATGTTGGTTCCTCTGGTATGAAGAAATAATCTGCTCTGCAAAGCTGAGATGTGTATGGGTAAAGCAAAAAATACATTCCTTCTTTGAAAAATACTGCCACTTCATCCTCTGCATTAGCCTGACTTTTACTTTTAAAAATCTCTTTAAAAACAAGGATTATTGTCTATGAATCCCCCATCTTCCTAGGACAGGCATTCATAATTAAGGTTTGGTGGGGAGAAAAAAAAAAAAGGCCAGTGCTAAGTGCTTCAGAAAAAAATTAGGATAAAAACAAACAAACAAAAAATCCCACTTTAAACAGTTTCCTATGAAGCAGTTGGCATTCTTACTGCTTTGATGGAAGTTGATGACTCACTTGTTCATCTGCCAAGTGCATAAAGGGGAGCTAACACACTTTGCAGGCAGTTTTCATTATATAAAACAATGTACTCTACAAATAGAATTGCAGAGTTCAGAAAAAATACTGTATAGCAGAGATTACAACTTCAGATTTTCCTGTGTCGATTGTAGTATAGAAAAACACTGAATATGTGTATGAAGTCCTTTTTTAATGGCTGGCAGTGAGATTTTAATGCATTGCTACATAAAGAGGCTCATCTCAGCATGCATGTGGTTATTAGACACATGTATGAAATAAGGGAAGTACCTTGTAGTTGGAAGTATCACCATTATATCTGTACGTTGTGTCCTTTTCTTTACCAGTCAAACATTGGTTCTTTCCAGGCCTACAGTCAATTTTTGGCATTTGGAAAAATATATTCTCTTGTGGCCCAGTGAGATATTCAGTACAGCATTTTGTGTCTGGGGGTAGGTCTTGCACTATTTCGGAGGATAATATCCTTACATTAATTCCCTGGATGACTTGGCCTAGGTGATTCTGCTCCATTGTATTTTGAGAGCCGTATGTTCTTGGTTTCTTCAGTTGTGATGTATCTACTTTTCTGTACTTTTATCTTCAACTCGGGGTCTACAGTAACTATCTCTTGTTCATTCTTGGCAACCCGCCCTTTTTCCCCTTCAGCAGGTTGCTGTGGAATTCTGTCTTGCTCTGCAGGTCCTGTATATATAATTCTTAATTGTGCCTGAATACCTTTGATCCTGGCTTTGAAGAAAAGTCAGGGTAGAGGGATATTCTGTTGGGTAGGCACAGGGAATTCTAGTGTAAAGCCACATTCATTATTAAATTCAGTGCCTGAAACTAACAGCTGCTGTCAGAAATCCACCCCAGAGAGGTGTGCCAGTATTGGGTTTGCATCCTTTCTAATATATTATGTATCATCAAATGTAAATGCAGTTATATCACTATAAAAATGGCCTTACAGTTGTGTATCTATTCATATTTAAAGTGAAGCATTGGTATGAAAGTTCTCTTGCAAGGGCTTGTGCTGTAAATGCTGTATTGGTTTAAAAAAAAAATCTAGGTCTTGGGTTTTCTCTATGCAGAAAGGGAACCTGGAACTGTGTCTGTGACGGTGAAACTTGTGTTATGTTCTCAGTTGTTAAAGGAAAATGTTTCTAACGTGAAAGTGCCATAATATTCTGTTCAAAATGTAGTAGAAAATCAAGATGGTTGTTGATAGGCTTACCTGTGTAGGAAGTCTTTAAAACTCTGTCCTCCTTGTGCCTTGTATACGGTCCAAATGTACTAGTACTAATTGCAAATCTTGTTAAAATCTGAATTTAAAAACATTCCAAAATATATGCGAGATAATTTATTGCATTAAAAGAAAAGGACATATTTGTGAGACTTCAAAAACAATTTAAAAAAAGCACATGCACAAGTGTAAAAAATTGTTTTGTTCAGAAATCAGTTGTTTGAAATACATGTTTTTAATTTCAGTGGTTTGGGCTTACAGATCAGAGCTAATAGAAATATTGAAATTTCCTTTTAATTTTTTTTTTGTTAACTGCAGACAAAATGAGAGGTTTAGTATGTTTTTTAAAACTCAGGATGAGCCGAATGAAGGAAATATTTTTCAAAAATTACTATAGAACAAAATTGTATACCTTAAAAACTCAGTAGTTTTAGCTTTTTGCCTTCTAGGATTCACTGTAAATGCTAGAAACCTAAGAGGAAAGCAGACTAAATACCAAAGAGGGGTGTTACTAGATGGTATTCCTTCAAATCTTAACAGCATAAAATAAACTAATTTGAACTATCTTCCAAGGTATTATCAGATGATGAAGGCGTTTTTAATTAAAATAAAACAGCACAAAAATGGTGAAGAGACAGGGTTGCCTTTTTGTATCATGTCTCTTCTGCCTTTTTTTCCAGAAAGTTTCATGTCATCTGCTAGGTTTGCTTACATAGGATTTCTTTCTCAAGGAGGCTGTTCTTTCATCATGACTTCCAAAAAGCAAATGAAGTCTAATGAAAGGTATGCATTGCATTCATTGCCTGATTATGTCTAGGAATCCTACTTGAGCATGTTGTAGGTAACCAGAAACCAAGCTAGTATAATGGCAGCTTTGTAATAGGGAGTAGGAGCAAGAGAAAGATTAAAAGAACAGGGAAGGCAGATGTGTGTCTTTGCTGGTGGCAGGATCTCATGTCCTTTTATCTTGTTTAGGTTTCTCCTCTGCCTCCTACTTAAAGGTCCATGTTAAAACCCACCACGGTGTTCCCCTTCCCCAGGTCTCCAGGCACCAGGAGTCCATCCCGAATGGGGGAGCAGCGTTCCACTGCGTCAGGACCTATGGCATCAAAGGCAAGAGACTCGCTGCTCTGCACCTTGCTGCTCTGTGCAGAACTTTGTGTTGTGGGATGTTGGGCTGGGCATGAGAAAAGGGAGGGAGAAAGGACAGGAAAAATACTGGAAAGAAGCTTAGGGAGATGCAGAGAAATTACATAGCGTCACATAGTATATAATATCTGTCCTTGGATAGCCAAATTAATAAGTCTGACCCATAAGGGTATGTGACTTTTTGGCATCCTCTCTGATTTTAGAGATTGAAAAAGCCAGTTAGTTCATCTTGAGCATCTTCCTAGGAGCAGTCAATACTTGAATTTTACCTGAGGGGTGCAGATCCTTGACAGTTCCTTAGTCCCACTATACTTGAATCTCGCATCAGTCAAACCATGTTTCTGATTTCTGATGAAGGAAGGGGGAGCTGCAGAATGCAGTTCATAAAGATTCTTGGGCAGTGAAAGCAGTATTCATCCTCAGGTTGATGAGGAGCCATGCAACTATCTGTAGTTAAACTTACACTTTTTAATGCTGCTGCTGGGGAGGAGAGGTAGAGGGTCATAATAGTACTGTTACTTTTTTTGTTTTTTAACCTGCATTTAACTTCCGGGGGGGGGGGGGGGGAGTGTTTGCGGGGGGGGGGGGGAAGATGTTATTGTAAGAATAGCTAAAGAGTATTTAACTTCTGAATATGTAAAGCTGTGTGTTAACCTATGTAGAATAGCTTGCTTTTTGCTTCTTGGTTTGAGCTGTCAGTATTCCTGGTGAAGCTGAAACATGAGAAAATTCTTGAAAACCATGGTTGTCCTGTGTTGTGCCCAGGAGAACACAGCAGGCTGGGTTAAACAAAGTCTGTGCCAGCGGAAAGCTACAATTGTGTAATTTTTTTCCTGTTGAAGTCCTGATAGTGTTACTACAGAAACCCTTTGGTTCTGGGTGGTGTGCTGACTTAACAAGAGATTTACTCCAGCTCAGTGGTGTATTGATTTCATGCATATCCTGTTTGGTTTGTAATGCCGAGTCCAGAGCAAATCTGTCTTTTGGGTTGTGCCAAGTGGTTCTTTGGTCTTTTAGAGTTAATAGTAGTTACAGCTTATTTGTATTCAGAGAATTGTTTAGGGAGTACGTCTGGGTTTCCCACGCTCATTCATATGTGCTGAGCAAAAAGTGTGGACAAACTTTCTTGGCATACTGCCAGAGGAGAATGAGGAACACTCCAAACATACCAATGGCTTTGCCAGGATCTGTGTCCAAATGACTTAAACTAGTGTCCCTAACCTCTCTCCTGTTTCACACTACAGTATTTAAAGATGGAACAATTTTGGATTATGAAGTTCACTTCTAACAGCGTTGCACTTAACTTGTAAAAAAGAGTTCCTCAAGACTAAATGGAATTGCACTTCTTAAATTGCAGTAGCTCACTGCTGTTTTGCTGAGTATTTCCAGGTTTCTTCACACTTTGCTGCAGCCTGTTATACTTTATTAGGTTTCTAGGCTCTTCCCCAAAGTATCAGCAATATTTCAGAAGTGTGGGAGTGACTTGTACAGTTAAAAACTCATCGTTAGGTCCATCCTTTTGTAGTGCCTGAGGTATAAACGTTGTGAGACATCTTTGGGATTCAGAAACGTATTATATAAACCAGAGACCCAGTATGGATGCATTCAGCATCATGACAAATCCAGAATAAAAACCTGGATGTTGCTTTGATAGCAGCCCGGTGGTTTGTAAAGAGGACCTATGATCAAGGGCTTTAGAATATGAGGGGTTGCGATATTAAGTGTGTATCATTCTGTCATGACAGGCATTAATGAAATCAGGTGGTAATCAATATCATCTATTTGGACGCATGTTAAATAATTTTTTGGGGAGATAAGATTCTGAAAACGTCTCTCTTTTCTTTTTCCCGTAGAAGGCCAGAAATGTTCACATTCGGACCCGATTGAGAGTTCTGATTCATACGGAGACCTCTCTGACACCAGTGACCTCAAGACTCCTGAGAAACAGAGCACCAATGGGTCCTTCTCGTGTGACATGGCAGTCAGCAAAAACAAAATGGAGACGGAAGGAGAGAAGAAGTACCCTTGCCCTGAATGTGGCAGCTTTTTCAGATCAAAGTCTTATCTGAACAAACACATACAGAAAGTTCACGTCAGGGCCCTTGGTGGCCCATTGGGGGACCTCGGTCCTGCTCTAGGATCCCCCTTTTCACCCCAACAGAACATGTCTCTCCTGGAATCATTTGGGTTTCAGATCGTCCAGTCAGCATTTGCATCATCCCTAGTGGATCCAGAGGTTGACCAGCAACCAATGGGGCCAGAAGGGAAATGAGATCAGTTTGATCTTAACAAAGCAAAGCAGCAGTCTGGCTATAATGATAAGATGCTGTGAATGAAAGAGGAAATAATGAAATCTGGTTCTATAGCCGAGAATTTTTTATTCATTTTAGCTTCCCTCTTTGTCTCATGCCCTACCCCACCTTTAAACCTTCACTGAGGAGAGGGAGGAAATGCTTCTTAGCTGATAAATTACAGAAGATGGTGACCTTGAATAGGAGACATGACCTAGAACACCAAATGGAGCTTTAGAGACTGCTGCTGGTGTTTCGTCGTGATCTTCTAGAATAAACAGAAGTTGCCAGCACTGATCTGAGAATTAGACAGTCCTAGTAACTGAGGCACCTGGGGAGCTACAGCTACAAGGAGCTATTCTTTTGTTCTCTCTCTATTCCCCACCTTCCCTAACCTACCCCAGAAAAACAGTAAGTTTTAAAAACAGACCCATTATTGACCCATTATTGAATATAACATTAAGTAAAATGCCCCATGGTACCTAGCAGGTTACAATGCAGTTGTCCTTTTAAAAACAGAAAAATTTAAAGAAGGTGAGAGAATTTGAACCCCTTCTGCCATTTGTGAGGCTGTGAGTGCTGCAGCAGGACTGAACTGCTGAGAAAAATCACCATTCAGAACAGGTTGGTTTTGTTACTTTTAACCATTAAACTTGCTGTCAGGTTTTTAATTCTCTATTATTATTATTTTAGGACCTGTTGTAGTGAATTGCTACTGAAAAGCCAGTGTAAGGCGATACACAGAGCACTCTTAAAGCAGCAGTCACATTAGGGTTAGTATTAATTTTTTTTTTAGATGTACCATAATTAATAACTTGGCTAGTTGATTGTTTTAAGTCTATGAAAGAAATAGTTTTATGAAAAAAAAAAAAAAAGAAAAAAAAAAAAGGAAGGAAAAATACCATTGCAGTCTGGTTGACTGGTGCTCATTTTTCATGTGGGGACCTAGGGTATAAACACGATCAGCTATCGGGTTAACACTATGTACCACTGACTTGTTTAGTGTGAATAAACCCAGGGGTTCACAGAGTGATTTTGGTTTAATTGGATTGGACTCTATTAAAGAAGTTAGTATGTTACTTTGCATCCCCTCGTTTTGTCTGGTTTTTGAGCAGTTCAGCCACCTGTCCAAAAGGTGTGCAAATGAGAACCAGTAAGAAAGACATTAATCCCTCTCTGCACTGTACTGTATTCTCAGTGACCTGGGCTTTTTGGCTACAGTCATGCTCTCCTGATCTGCCTCTAGTCAGGTTTGCAAAAGCCAGTCTTACTCCTTTCTTTTCCAAAGAAGAAGGTTTCTACTATAAGAGATGGGAATTGCAAACAGCGTATCTCTGAAAAAGAATTGATTACAAAATGCAAAGAAGCTGGGCTCTAGATTGTTGGAGGTTCTGTTTAATCTGAAAATACCACTTGTGCAGATATAATGTCCTTTCTTGGCCCTCCCTCTCCTTCCATGTAACTTGTCAAGGTCTTTATGTACCAAATCCAGGTATAAATGTTGTTTAATTAACACAGGGTTAGGAGTTAGGAATACTCTGAGTTATAATTATGGTTCTGCTGTTGATGCTCAAGGTCACATAGGACAGCTCACTGAATTTATTCCTCAATTTCCCATCTGTGACAAGTTTACTCACAATTGTGGTGAGGGTTAATGAGCAAAGGTTTAAGCAGTAATTTGGTAAACTGAGTTGCTATGTGTACCGAATGTTTCTAGAAAGGCCATTCTGAAGAGCCCAAGTCCCTCACCAAACTTGCATTCTATGAAACAGTAACTGTCTCCATCATTAATACAATGCTGGAGCAGGATAGACCACCTCAGACCAGGACCGACATCCTCTGCAGGAGATATGTCTGTATTAGATGTGAACATAGCCACAAACTGCTGTTGTGCCACAACTTGCGTTGCCCAGGTGCTCCTAATCCAAACCCTGCAGCTAATGCATAACTGAAATAAGACACATTCCTGGTTTGTTTTTATGTTAGAAGCATAGAGCCTTTTGTAAGTATATGGATTTTGGAATGACGTTCTAAATTCTACAGACTCAGAAGCCCCAGCTTCTCTCTTGTAAGAAGCTACTTTTTTGTACTTGCTCTCAAGTATTATAAACCAAGGATGAATAATCAATGGCTTTCTCTTTATAGCACCAGCACTTTCTAAATTGAGAGCATGTTGCAGTAGACTTGATGTTTTGCTATTAATCTGTGTTGGGAGACTGAAGGACACGTTCTTCTCCATTCATCTTCCCCTAGAATCCCTGGAATAGGTATGAGTCTCATTTAAAAGGGGAAAAAAAAAAAAAACCAAACCAACCCAACCCACCTTCAAACTAAAGCTTCATGGAATTGCTATTGCTGTACTGGTAAGCTTAGTTGACAAGTAGAAACAAGACATTTCGGAAAGGTAACAAAACATTTTAAAAAAATACCTTACAAATCTAGACCATGATGAGACAACCTTGTAAGCTGCCAAGCAAGTCAAGATAGAGCAGGCTTTCAGTCAGCATAACAACTCATTGGGATTAGCAAATGCAACTGCAGTCACTGATTTACTAATAGCTTGTATTTAAGCCACCAGGAAAATTTCTGTTGAATTGAGGCTGTAGTCTGAAAGATGTAAGAAGTTTGTGTCCCTGATGTTCCTATATGCATTCAAAGAGGGTGCACTAGTCATAAAATTCAACTCCAAAAGCCAAGTCCAGAATATAGGATATTTTCATCCTACATTTTAACTCCACTGACTTTAGTGTTACTAGTGGGTTGAATTTTGGCCATGTGTATCAGAATTTTGAACGCTACAGAATTTGACCTGATGAAACAAATGAAAAGCCTTGAACTAAAAAGGAAGCCTTCTAAAACACTAACTGTGCATTTTGCTTGTCAAAGAAAATGCTTACTAAGTTGTCATGAATACATTGAATGAAAGCTACTTACTTCTCAGTCTAGTGGACAGGGAAACAATTAGGCAGGAAGTTAACAATCCTGAAATGACAGTTCTAGATCATCCTAGTGTAAATGAGAGAGATTTGCACCAACACAAGGGTCTGGTGCAGACTAGTGCCAGCAGTAGGTTGGGCAGATCTTTAGCAGTGCAGTGTTTTCAGAGCTTTTTGCTTCTTTGGGGGCATACTCCATTCTGGATAGTAATTTAATCTACGTGCAAATTCTTTATATTCTGTACTTTGGGAAACGTCTGCTTCTCGTAGAACAGAAGACAGATCCAAACAGAAAACTCGGCCTCATAAGTTCAGAGTTCAAAGGGAAATACTTAACATGCCCTGAGCTGCAACCTCACTTAACTTGTTTCTATAACATTTTTAATTGGCATACCAGTGTATAGATGATAGTTCTCATTTTGGGCCAGCCCTCCTTTCCTTGTCATCTTCTTTGGTGGGACTGCAATCCAATGTTTGAGTCAGCGCACTTCTCTGCCAAGAAGTGAACTTCAGTTCGTACAAATTTTGATAATCAGAGTTGTAGTATTTCTTTGTATTGTAGGGAGTCCTTAAACCCCTCAACTGAGGCTCAGACCCTTGTGTATTCGGTATGATGAAAACATCTTCAACCATTTATAATCTAAATATTAAAGATAGACAAGAAAGGAATAGATGCTTATAGGTGAATGAGTGAAATAAAGATGAAGGACTAAAAACTGCTTGCATGCATGCTTAAGTGTTGTGTTGAATGTAGGGGCACAGACTTACCATCAGGCTTCTTTTGTTGCCTGAAGTAATTTATCTTTATGTACTGTTAATCCACAACAAATGCAAGGTAAAGCAATTTAATGTGAATTTATTCCATACTGAGTTAAATTGTGACATTACCTTGCATTTGTCATGTGCTGGATGTGTGCAAACAGACTTACTAGCGTGGCTCACCTGATGCATGGTAATGTGGTGTGTGTGAGCTCTCAATCTTAAGTGATTTGCCCATGATGACATGGGAAATTGATAGCAGAACCAGAAATTGAACACAGATTTTCCTTCTCTCAATCCAGTGCCTTAACTATAGTAGGGCAAAGTATTATATGTTGGGGGGATGATTGTTTTGTTTGTTTTTTAAAGCCTAGAACTATAAGATGGTGTGGACTAGGTCTTCCTACCGATCTTTTGAATAATTGCAAATGCCCAGTCACAATTTTAGACCTGTTTGAGTGCCAGTGACTTAGGGAATATTTGTTATTTCCCACGTATTCCCTGAAATTATTGTTCCTCCCTCAACTGCTGTCAGCAGTAAGGAATGACTTGAATAGAAGAGCTGTGTAACTGAATGTCTATCTAACTCGACTAATTGAATTGATAGTATGAAAGCTAACCTAGATTTTGTAGGCTCTGTTGTAACTTTAGTGTCTTGTTTTTTCACTAAATCTTTGTTCCTAGAAATCAATATCTGAACTTGTCTTGAGTCTGGAGTGGGATACCACTTTCAGCTTTAATTTTTTTTAAGGTGCTTGCTTGAGGAAGTAGATGCCAAAGTAAACTTCAAAGGAACTCCAGACTTCAGTGTTGGAAAAATGAATGGAGAGCAAGAGCTCTCTTTGGGTTTCATGAGAGATAAATGGACAAAATAAAAAACAGCTACCAAAATTTTAAGTAATGAAACAGGAAAAGCTTTTCTTTATCACCCACAAAAATAATCAGATATTTTCAATTGTTCAGCGTGGCAGAAACTCTGAGAGCAAGTGCCAAACAAAACCATGGAATGTGTTGGCTTTTTCAGCATTATGAATATACCTTAACAGCATTATGAATATTTTAATGTAAATTAAGCCAGCTTTGGTACCGTTCACCTTTTGCCTGGGCACAGTACCTGAGTTTTAATTGAATAGAACATAAGCTCACAGTGAATCTCTGAGTTTATGCTCTCAGTTCCACCCCGAGAGACAAAACAATTGAGCAAAGCGGGGAAAAAAAAACAATAGGAAAACCTAAAAGGGAAAACAGATTCTGGAAGATTCCCATGTCTCCTGAGAGAGTCCTGTTTTTTATCCTGAACATCCTTTTCAAAACAAGATCCTTCAGCTGTTGTGAACGAGCCTTTGGGAACAGATTTGGCTTTCAGCCCAATCTGCTGCTCCGTGTCCCTGTACGAAGGCTGCGTGTTCGGGAGCACCGAGCCTGGGACCCGCAGGGAGGCAGTGCTCCTGGGCTGCAGCCTCAGGCCACATTTACTGTTGCAGTCAGCAGCAGCCACGTTGGCATAATGTTTTCCTGCCTGCTCCCTTGACACCTTCACCCTCCACACGTTCCTATGCCAGTGTGGTACCTACTCAGATGTGTACAGCTCTGCAAATAACTGTGCTAGCTATAAAACAAACCAGAGAACTATTTGGGTAAAAAGAAAAAAAAAAACTTAAAAATAGTTATGTGACATAACTGCAAAGTGGTGCAGAACAGGAGCAGGAACCCTGTTGGGGTTGTGGTGATGGCTGGAATGGTTAAAGCATGTTAGTGAAAAACCACAGTTGTTTGCTCTGTGGTAGCAGATAATGACTGGCTGTTTGTAAAGAATTAACACCTTCTGTCATCTCTAGCCTCTTCCAGTGTTTTGTTGCCATCTATAAAATGAGATGATAACCCTTGGGTAAGAATGTTTCAAGATTTGATTGATGTGCCAAATTGTGCTGCACAATTGTGCTGCTGAATTCTGCTACAGACGTTTGGCCTCATTGACTTCAGGCGCAATCCAAAGTGAAACATTTGGCTACATTCTTCCTGAAAGGTGAAATATTTAAATTAAGTTGTAAAGACTGCCTGGCACTATTGATCTGCTCTCAGGGTTGATGTGAATGAAGCTTTTCCTGGGTGGCCTTTCTACTTGTACTGCAGCTTTGGAGACCTGGAAGTGCTCTGAGCTGAGATGTGCTGAAGGAAGGAGGTAACTGGTGTCTCACTGATGTTCCAGTGACTCCCTCCCAGCTCCTGGGTTCCATGTGGACCATGGGGTCACTTCATACAGCCACTGGCAGCCATAAATGCTCTTGAGCTTCCTGCAGTCACAGAGTGAGCTTGGGTAAGTGCTTTTATAATAAATCAGTCTCATGCTTGCTAATAGCTTTTTGGCTGCTGCGTCTACAAACTGGTGCCTTCTCCAGGCAATTTTTACATGCCCTCTGCAAAGTTGTCAGACTGACTGCTGGCTCTTAAACAATCAACCAAGCCTTGCTCTTGGGCTCAGAATTTCTCTTCAGTACTGTTGTAATCTGAAAGTTTACTGCAATTAGTGCAAATACACAGTGTAAGAGAGAAAATAAAAGGCTTTTCTCAGATGTCCTGTAGAGTGAACAACTGAAACATGAGTGTGGGATGAGCCAGGAAAACTGGCATTTTTCCCTGGCTGCACGCTGTATGGAAGAGACAGTGCCTTGGAAGGGAAGGAGCAGAAAAGTTTGCCATTGGCTCTGATGAATCCCAATCCTGCTTCTACTGAAGTTGTTGGGAATCCTCCCATTGCCTTCAGTGTGAGCAAGAAAGGATCTTAGGTGAGGATGGATGACTCTTTTCCTACTTGAATGAATTCTCTTGCCTATTTATGGGCCTGCTTCTATTGAAACCGAGCCTGTTTTAGCCTTTTTGGGTTCTTAGGGACCTGTTTGTATAAAGCAACTTACCTACCTATCTTTTTTTTTTTCTATTGTGTGTATTTTTTGTATGTTCTGTTGGAAGGTGAAGCCTCTGTAGAAGGGGATACAAAAAATGATTTTTAAATAGTAATAAACCAAAAGAGAATTAAACTCTGCAGGCTGCATGCATTCATTTCCTGGAGACGGAGAGTAGAGACCATGAGTGTACAGAGAGACAGCCTGTGTTTCTTGTATCTCAAAATCTTCCTCTTTTCAGAGACAGTTCCTGCCTTTGCCTATCTCCACAGCTCTATATGAAAACCCATAGTGTCGTGGGCAGGTTGCAACATTGTGCATCAGAATGGCCATTTTTTGACTAGAAAATCCTTCCTCTGGTGCTGTGCGATGAGATTTCTGACATTCTTTTAGCATAAGTGGATGGAGTAACAAGTATCTATGTGAAATTTGGTATTGTCCTCATTGAGTACCTGGAAGGCAGTGAAAATAAAAATGAGACAGGATATATAAATGTATTTTTGCAATGCTTCTGGCCTGCCTACCTCAGGTGCTAGGTCATTAGTCAAATGCACTGTCTTCTAACTCAACACCATTATATTCTAAAGAATAAGTGAAGTATGAGGTGAAACTTCACTAAGCCTTTGTTCCTTCCTGGTCTTTTTGCCTCCTTGTGGTGTTACCAGTTTGAGCCTTAACTTTCTAAAAGAATAGCAAACTCAAGACCAAAATAACAACAGAGGTTTGTCCTATTCTGTAAACATACTTAAAGAACAGACTCTTTGCTTCTGTAAACAGATGTAAAAAAGTCCATGTGCATATATGAGAGTAATGAAAAAGGCTATCTGCATGCCTATGGCATGTGTGCAACCCAAAGAGAGAATAAAGAGGTTTGCTTTTCTACACAGGAAAGAAAGGGCAACTTCCCAAAATAAACAACTCCTCCCACAGCCTTCAGGCAAACACCTGTGGAGAGAGGTCTTTCACTGTACCCATGTGCCAATGGTTTTATCTGCTTTCAGGTCAGCTAAGAAAATAAAATCCGGAGGTGAGAGCTCTGCATTGTAAATGTCTGTGAATCCTGCACTTTTATGAGGAAACACTAGTAGCTCTACTGAAAGGTTTGGTCTGTGCTTCTCTGCTCACATGTTGAATTACAAAGAGACCCATTACAAAATGGGCCTCTGCTCATGTGTTGATGACTCCAATCCTAGTCCCAAAACCCTAGATAGATAAGAAAATATATGTTTGGGTTTTTTTTTAACGTGTACAAGTTTATAACCTTATTGCCTTTCTGTTGGCATGGGATATGGGTTGCTTGCTTATAATGAGTGGTGGTGCTATTTAGACATCGTGTATTTTCTGCAGGAACTGGAAGTTTTGCATATTTAAGTGCAACTCTATAACCTCATGCTTTCCGCAATGGAATCTAACTCTTACTTTGATAATATTCCGTGATTATTGAAGTTTGAACAGAAGAGTTTTGAGCTATCACTTCTGTTTGACTGTGAAATCAGGTTCCATGGTGAGTGAAAGATGGGTAGAAGGATATTTAATAGTCCTGTCCAATTCACTGGAAGTTAATTTGAACAGATATCAGAAAAGAAATCTTTACTCCCCTTGACTCAAATCTCCTGATGTTTTGGTGCTGCCCTTTTCATGCTTCTCAGGTGCAGATAAACCATTCTTTTTAGATCGACATTTTCTAACAAGAATTAATGTTGGTTTATCTGACTGCTTAGCTTTGCCTAGTTACTGCTGTGCTTAACAGTGAATTAAGGAACAAGAAAGCTACAAAGGTACTTTTATACCTTAAAAAAACAAACAAACAACACAACACATTCTATTTTTCTTCCTGCATTAATGCTTATTTGTGCTTTTCGTCTAAGTCAGCACTACACATGTAGAACTTAAGAACATCTTAAGACCTTCCATGCATATCCCTCTTCATGATTCCTTCCCCTTGAATACCACTTCATAAGGTATATATTGCATGCCTGAAGCTTTCAAAGCACTTTGCAGACATTTAGTCCTTTCTGCCTCTGTGACATAAGTAGTATTAACATGGGAAACTGAGGCAGAAGCTTGCCTAAGATCAAACAACAAATCAGTAAAAGAATTTAGAGTAAGGCTCCTGTTCTTGACTCAGACTGATGTGTTCTCTGAGTAGATCACAGTATCTTTCAAAATAACTTCCCTTCTTCCACCCTTAAAAATGCATGCTCTGTTTTTTGTCAATAGCAGCCTGTGCCTGTAGAAAAAAAACAAAACAACAAAAAAAACCCCAGTGCAAGTGGGGGCTGAAACATCTTTAGACAGCTGTACCTTATTCCTAACAATATTGCTACAGTTTCATGGTATCTTGCTAGGAGACACACCCTGGATAGCAGGTAAAAGCAGTGTCTGTGATCCAGATACTGATTCCAGAATGCTTCAGCAGGGGAAAGAGCTAAGGGCCATGGCCCAAGCCGAGTCCTTTCCAACAGCCACAATGGACCAATGTGAGCAGTGGGCAGTTGGGTCCATCAAAACCACTGAGGGAATTGTGGAAAGGCACTGGGCAGTTTGTGACAAAAAGGATAAAGAAGTGTTGCTGTTAGAGAGGACTCAGTGTGTGGAATTTCTTAAGTCAGTGATTGCCGAGAGTATTTAGTGCTAATCTCTTAATGCTAGAAAAGTGTAGCTGCAGTGCTTCTCCCCCAGTAAACAATAGGACCCAGATTGCCCTCCTGAGGCCTCTATCCTTTTATTACAGCCCACCCAGAAAGCTCATCTGAGAAGGCACTTTGAGTTAGTAGAGCAAACTCTCTGAACCAGTCTGAACCAGTTCAAATACCACATATGGTTGTTTTGCTTCTGCAGACTTCCTTGTTAGTCCTTGGAGGCTGTGGCTGGCATTTACTTAGCAATAGCTCATGCTGTCAGATTGAAGGGGGAGGGGAAGCCTCTCCTTGAAGATGTCAGCAGGGGGATGCAACAGTGCAATCAGATATTTCTCTGTCACTCCACACTGACTCCTTTGTAGTGACTGTCTCTGTCTTGATTTTTGGTTATACTCAGCTCAGTTTCATAAACTCAACATCTGATCCTTTTGTTGCAGCCCTGATGTTTTTTTCTTCTATTCAGATTGTTTCTAGGTTAGGAATAAAATATATTTGTTTCTGACTCCTACATCATTGCTTACAGAAGGCTTTTTACAGGTGAGACCCACAGTTATTTTCGTGATCCAGATAGAGGCAACGAAGGAGTAAAAAACCCTGCTTTTGTTGGAGTTGCAAGTACTTAATAGTGCTTAGTAGCATTTGACGCTTACAATTTTTTAAGCTTTAAGCACAAATTGCTGTAATATTCTGTTTGTGGTGGATGAGGCCTCAGAGTGTACTGTCTTTATTCTCAGGCATTGCAATTTATGAAGGAAGCAGAAAAATGGGAGAACTGGTGAACTGAAATGAAAAAAGGTTTAGAAAAACTAGTTTTGAGGAAAAATTGGAAGAATTATTTTGGTTTGCCTAGAAAGAAGAAAGGGGAAGTTATGGGAACATGACATATGCCCTGTTACAAGGAGGGCAATGGTCAGCTTTTTCCATTTTAAGCAATCCATGTTGATTTGGCTAGGAAAGAATACTTAGATTAGAAAACTGATTTTGCTTACTCCCCCAGTATCTTATTTAGTAAGATGAAGTAATGAAGCATGTTAGTTCTTTCATAGGAGGTTAGATGAACTTTTGCCCAGGAAGATCTGAACGTACTTGGCTGTGGCCAGAGAAGGAGGGTGAGTTTGATGACTTCTTGCGTTGTCCTTCCAGAGCTACACATCTGTGGATGCCTCCCTTTGCACAGCATGCTGTGCTATATGTTAGCTTCCTTGTATTTTCCTTAAGAAAACTCTCCATACACTTTGAATTTTTCCACAGGTGAAAAAGTAGAACAAACAAACAAGAAAGAGCAGTTGACAGACAGGAGAGGAAAAAAAGCAGACATTGTTCTTTCTGAAACCTGTGTAAAGTAAACAGCATAAAGGTACCAGCTCACAGCTGAAACTGGTTCACACTTGAGTTTAAGAAGGATGCTTCATGTCCCTCGTTCCTAAAAATAGCGTATGTATTCTCCTGTGAAGTGCTTGTGGATGTGTGGATGTGTTGTGGTACATGTATGTGTATATACCTACAGACTTCTACATGTAAACTATGTGAGGGTGTAGTTGCAGAGCTATTAGCTTACTTAGAGTTTGGGTGGTTACTTTAAAATCAAGTCCTAGGAAGTAATGTCAGGTTTAATCTCTTAAAAGTGTAGCAAGAAGAGAAAACCCATTCCCAAACAGCAGAAAGAGCAATTGAGTCTGCCTTTGACAGCTGCCACCTGGCATGCTATTAAACTTAACTCTGTGAAACTGCCAGGCATAAATCTTCCCTCATCCTGGAGAAAGCTAGAGATGAAAGAGAAAAAATTTATGCTTAGAAGTCAGTCATGGAAAAGACTTTGATCTTTACCGTTAATATGAAGGTTTTTGCATTTCTCTCAGATACCCCATTGTCCTTCTGTGGACTAGAAACTCAAATTGTTCGCTGGAACTTGGCTGGGTGTAATGAGAAGTGCAAATTTATCTTGTTACATAAGAGAGAGAGCTGGGAAGGTCTGAGATTTCTTTCCACAGATTACTGCCCAGCCTGCAGTTCTTGGATCAGTATGTACAGGAGGAGGTGCTATCTGTGCAAGATAGCATGGAAGCGTTAGTTAGTCTCATGAAATGAGCTAAAATAAATTAATTGTACAGGTTGGCAGCCCTCTGCAAACTCTTTTGGACAGACTGTGCCTCTGGATGCATGTGTGGCCCTGCAGTTTCTGACTGAATGGAATTTGTCCCATAAAATCTCTTAGGAAGAGCTATTACAAACAGAAGGCCTGATTCAATAACCCTTATTAAAAATTCTTGCTTACTCCGGTTAGCCTTGCCTTCACAGAGGGTAACTGGAGAGCATAAGAAATGTAGTAAGACATTGTGAAGACAATGAGCATAACGCCATAAAGCAGACGTCTTAGCTGGTGATGTCGGTCAGGACTGACACACACAGTTGTTTGGTTTTTGGGGTTTTTTCTTTTATTTTTTACAACCTGGCTGCAGTTTTTTTAATCTGACATTATTAAACTAAATTTACTGTAGTGTTAAATCATATTGTCAAAGCGTGAATTGCACACAAGTGCTAAGGCTTATGGTTTCATGTTCAGTGGTAGTGCTGCTTAATTGACCTCTTTTCCTCATTACCCCCCTATCATGCTGGTACATCTGGGTTTTTTGTGGCTCCATTGTGGACTGGACGCAGCAGGTGACCTGGCTGTAAAGGGTTAAAGTGTGCGTGACCTGGTAAAAAAAGGGCAAAAGTTGGGTTGGATCAGCACCTTGAGCCTGCTTGTCACTCAAGTATCTGTAGCAGCCTGACAGAGAGCACTGCCAGGATGGAAACATCTGGGAGTAGAAGGGAAGGACCGCTGCTCCAGCCAGCAGTACCCCGAAAAGCAATTCATCAAACATGGAATACAACATGCAGCTTCCTAGCATAGAAATACTTTTTATGTGTTCAATGGTTTCCACGTGATTTCAAAGCACTTTAAAAGAAGGGAACGTCCCTGTCCTCTTCTGAGAAGGAAGGTTCGATTGTACCTCATGTAACAGAAAGGAAGGGAAAGCGCAAAGAAGTGAAGCAGACAGTGGCCAAGGTCAGAAGGAACTCTGTGGGAAAGCCAGAAATAGCACCTTGTGCTGCAGGCCTGTGCCTTGGTTACAAACCCATCAGTTGGCCCAGGCCACCTTTGTTGTTGAACAGGACCAAGTATTCAGCTGCTTGTTTTTCACTGGTGTGAAATAGAAACATTGCTGATGACTCCAGATGCTTGTGTACCGTCACTGGCATTGCAGGATCTGAATACCTCTGCCTGTTTGGAAACAGAAGTGCCTATTGTAACCCATTTGAAATGTCTGCAGGGAGGCTTTATCATAGTGGCTGGATGCCTGCAATATAATGACTCTAAAGCATTTCGGGCTGTTTACCTTGTTTTTCTATAAGCAGGCACAGCTCTTAGAATATGTGGAGTCAAAGGAAAGCAATCGATTAGCAGAGGTGAGAATGTAAACTTTTAATGTGGAGGTGCACAGCTTCTGTGGTAGCGTGTACCCCACACACACGGTGTCTCTTTATAGAGCTAAGGGAACCCAAAGGGAGAATCGGGGCAGGAGAATTTAGTCCTTCGTGGTAGTCCTCTAGGGGAGAGAGCAATTCTGGGTCCCTGAAGACAAACGCTTTCCCTGCCACAGTCAGTGGTTCAAACCTAGTTCCGTGTCGGGAGTCTCCTCTTCTGGCCCAAGAATTTCCTGCGGCTGTAGGTAGGGGACAGGCCCGGGGACGCGGAGCTGCGCTTCGGGAACGTTTCCCCGTGTTTCTCCCGAGCCAAACGGCCCCCGCGGTACCGAGCATCCGTCGCTGCGCCCGGTCCCGGGGCTCCGGGGCGGGGGACCCTCTGCGGACGCGGGAGAGCAGCGGCAGGTTCCCGGCTGCCCCGAGCCCTG
>NW_008825429.1:2887286-2896960 GCF_000699105.1 Pygoscelis adeliae
GCTACATCCGGGGCGCCGCGGGGGTCCCCGAGCGGAGACCCTGCGACATCGCCCGCTGCTCAGGTAGGAGCTGGCCCAGCCGGCCCCCCTTCTTCTCCTGCCCTCCCCGGGGCATTGCCCCCCCCGCCCCGGACTGCCTCCTGCCGCTGGGGGCTGGGTTTGTCGCCAGGGCGGGGTTCCCCCTGCGCACAAACAACCCTGGGTTATGGCAGCACCCACTGCCCTCCCCCAGGAACGGAGTGTACCCGGGGCTCCCGTCCAGCCCTCGCCTGTGTGTGCACATCTGCCTCCCAGCTGTGCCTTGCTCCGCCCCTAGAGCTTTTCCATTAGTGGCAGAAAAGGCCTCTGCAAAGCCTTGCCCCCCCACTCATTTCATTAGTCATTATAGGGCTCTTTAGCTTGTTGAAAAAAGCTGAGGTCTGGGCATTTAGGAACTGCAGAAATGTTGGTAGACCATGACTGTGGGGCATGTTACTGCTGTCTAAACAAGTGTCCTGCTGCTAAATGAGTGCTAGGGTGAATTTGGGTAGAGGTGGCAGGAATGAACTTGGAGAAAATGAGAATTGAAGGGAGGACAGTAAGAAATGGAAAACCCAAGCACTGGATTCCTTCTGGATAGTCGGGATGGGAAACAGTTTGTCAAAAGAACTGTAGCTGAAGACTGTTTCGGGGAGAGGAGATGTCAGTATTGACTGATGCCAAAGCAACCACTTGGTTTTTTTGAACTGTTTACTTATTTCTGAGCCCCTCAAGATTTACACACTCCACTGTCCCTTGGGATTGTTATCCTTGCATGTAAACACTTTCACCCACACATACAGCCTCCCCTTTTCTTCACTTTGCTCATTTTTTGCCTGCTTTTCGCTAAAGATGAAGCAAAACAAATGCTCTGCTGCCAAGAACCTTTCTCAAAACAGTCCTGCAGCTTTGAGATCAGGAGAGTTCCCTGACCTTTCAGCCAATGCACCATTTGCATGGTTAAGGGGTTTGGCTATTTTTGTGTCTCGGAGCAGGCACCTTTTTATTGTAGTCGTGTCCTGCAGCTCCCCCTTAGTTCAGTTTCTCTGGCTGACCCTATGTAAAGTCACTGTGCAGTGCAGGAGACCTTGATTTCCTGTCTCTAACTCCCCTTCTGTACTTCCATTTCACATTCCACTGAGGACTCAAAATGGCTGCGGATAGAAAATCCACAGAGTTACTGCCAGCTATGGGGTGAGATGCAGGTGGAGAGTTTTCAGGTGTGGATGCATACTGTGTATAGCATTTCCAAAAAGTAGGGGTTTTTTGTGTAGGGACAGGTAATAGATACCTACTTTCCACTGTCATAGCTTTTACTGTGCTACAGCTTCCATTTTAACTGTGTCATGAAGGAAGGAGCTACCTTGAAAATCCTCAATGCTGTTGGTAAGAAATCCACAGGGCTGGGAAGGAGTCTGTGCTGTGAGCATCCATCCTTACGCACCTTTGTTTGGGCTCTGGCTGAAGAGGAGCTTGCTGTACTTACACTAGTCAGTGGCTGTGCTGCCTGATGTGTTGCTCTGACTTAGCCTGTCCATCATGCTCAAGGAGTTTGCTACATGGCTGCAGCAAGGGGCTGGGTAAGAAGAATGTCCCCAGGTTGTTTTCACACCAGCTGGAGCCTCCTTCTGTCAAACCTTCCTGTATCAGGAAGATTGAGGCAGAAGAGAGATAAATAGGCTCCTGGGAGATTTGGGATGGAGATTCTCATCATCTTGTTCATGTCTGTTCAGCGTGATTGAAGCTGCAGCCTGTATATTGATCTGTACACTAAATGAAGTCATTGTGCAGCCCCTGGACTCATGCCCTGAACCTGGGTTTCGTTCTACTGTCTGACTTCTCTCTCATCTGTGGTGGTGCCTTGCACTCTTAAAATAGGTTCATGTCAAAGGAAAGTGGGGGGAGGAGTACATTTCTTGTCTGCCTTGGTAGGATTTCTGGCAACAACTTAAGAGGGAACAAGTGTTTTTCAGTGTACTTTGAAGGCGGTTCGGTGATACCAGTCTAGAACTGTCCCACTCACAAGGCACATGTTGTTTTGAAGTACTCATCAATGCTTCGTATTTTTTATGTCTTTTCCTCTCAATAGATGCTACAGCTGCCACAGCCCCAGTCCCTACAGCAGAAGTTGGTACTTCTCAGGAGGTCAACCAGGTGTTTGAACCAGCTGATACCTTGCCCTCCCGGAGTGAGGCAGCCGCTGTGCAGCCCGTCATTGGGATCAGTCAGAGAGTGCAGATGAACTCCAAAGAAAAGAAGGACTTAGGGACACTAGGTACAAACTGAGGATCATGTGATGGATCCATTCCTGTAATTCCGGCAGGATGGATTTGTTTTGAGGCTCTGAAAGCAATGCTCTAGCTGGATCTACTGCCTCTAATTTTGCCTCTTTTCTTCCTCTCTTCACAGGCTATGTGCTGGGGCTGATCATGATGGTGATAATCATTGCCATCGGAGCCGGCATTGTCCTGGGATACATCTATAAGAGGTCAGTGGCTATTCTCCTTTGTCCAAAAGCTGGTGTTGGCACGAAGCAACATACATAGAGCAAGAAAGTCTGAGCACCTGCAGACCCAACCAGATCCTAATGAAAAGGCAGACAGAAGCACATGTTTTGATATGGCTTTCACTTGTCGCACTGAGGAAAGAACCATTTAAGAGTTAATCCCATTCTTCTCCATTTCACCCATCAATGTGGTATTCTGTCCCATTCTGCCCTCTTTACTTTTTGTTTGTGTACACACACGCCTCTGTGTGTGTGCGTGCATGTGTGCCTTGATGTGGCTTTCTCAGATGCGTGCAGGGGAGCTGAATTTTACGTAAGAGCTGGAGAGAGCAGATCGCAGGTGCCCTCACAGGAAGTTTCTTTTGTGATCGGAAAGAGAACAATCCTTCTAGCAGGCCACCGCTTCTCCTGGTTTCTCTAGTCTAGCTAGCTTAGGAAGAAAAACAATTGGCAAATTCTCTGCCAGTTGTGCATTGTATCGTATGAAGCTGAATATAAAGTAGCACTTTTTTTTGTCCAACAAAGTTCATTTTACCAAAGCTCCTGTATACTTTAAGGTCAGTTTTGATTCACACTTAAGTTACGATTTGTTCAGCCACTTCACTGTGTTGGGCAGAAATGTTTCTGTAGCTCAGCAGCGTTTGAGGTTAGCGGCAATAGCAAGCAGCCTAGTTGTGAGAGACAGGGCGAATTAACACATAGCAGTGAATGTCGCTGCAGCAAGTGAAGGCCCAGGCTCCCTCCTCTGGGAGGGTTTGTTCTGTAGTTTGGCTGTTTGACAGCAGTCTGACACAACCAAGCAGAAGGAGCCCTTTCCCAAGCTGGGACATGTCCTTATGTAAGTGTTTATAATAAATGCCGACAGAAAAAAAAACAGAGGGAGGAGTGTTACATAAGGGGCAAAACAGAGCGCTGCTTGTCGAGGAATCTGATTTGAGGTGTCACTTCAGAGAATGCTGTCTCGTGTGCTGGCAGGAACGGCAGCCACTACTGCATGCTTGTAGGCAGCTTTGAAAAGCAGCCAAAATGCTTATGTGCTGTCAGGAAACCCCAGCAGCTCTGCCTGGTTGGGATCACAAGCCCCAGGAGGAGCGAGTGGTGCCTGTCCCACCTCACTCCGATGTTTGGCGGGAAGAAGCAATAGACCAATGTTGAGCTTTGTCCAAATGCAGCTTTGCTTCTTCAATCCCAGAGAGCTCATAGCAGGGCTGCAGTGCAGGTTTACTGCCTCCCTCTCTTCTTGCCTAGCTCTCAAAATTGCACGTGCAAGCTGGCAGGTTTGGGTAGATGTGGTGAGAAACCTTTAATGTGTTCATAGCTTTTCTGGAGACAACATGCTATTAATGCCATCCATTTTTAAAGCAAGGCAGTTCTTCCTCAGTACAAGTTGCAGAGGTGTCTCCTCCCTTAGCAACAGGCTGAACAGTGAGGTAGGTTTGGGGAGCTCGCTGTGGTTAGCTGCAGCGGCAGAAGGCAGGGCCAGCTCTGAAGTAAGCTTTAATGCTTTCAGGAACGGCTTAATTTGCTACACAGGTTTGTTTGCTGCAACAAAAGGCAGAATCTGTCACCACCTCCAGTATTTGTTTCTATCAGATGAAGCATGTTATGGAAGCTCTTTTCCACAGCAGTGGGCTCAGTGCTGTCTCACTGCTCCTCTGGGCCTGCACCAGGCAGTGCTGTGGGACTATAAGGTACAAGGAAACATTTTGTCAGCTCCATGGTTTGCCTGGCTTCACAGTCATCATTTAGCTGTAGCAATGTCAGTGAATAAGCCAGTTTATGAGGGAGGGACAGACTTTACTTGGCTGCTTGTTTTTTAAAGATGCTCATATGGGGTCCTCTGCTTACAGTAGAGAATGCTTCTGGCCCTTTGTATGTAGCTGAAACATCTGTTTCTTAAAGAGCAGAGTCCCTTCTTTTCTACTATATCACCTTTACTGAGACTCTGCCTCCAAGCAGTGACACTCACCCCATGCGCATATGTTTTGTTTTTTTTTTAATCTAGAGGGAAAGACCTGAAGGAAAAGCATGAACAGAAAGTTTATGAGCGTGAAATGCAGCGCATCACACTGCCACTCTCAGCGTTCACCAATCCTGCCTGCGAGCTTGTAGATGAGAACACAATTGTGGTGCACACCAACCAGACACCTGTGGAGGACATGCACGATGGCAGCGGCCCGCTCATGGGGCAGGCGGGTACTCCTGGTGCCTGAGCAGCTTGGGCAGGAGGGATACAGGCTGAGTAAAGCCTCCAGCTTCCCACTGTGAGTGCGGGGGTTGCGTGTGTTCATTTCTATTTTGTTTTCTTTTTGATGAAAGCCAGATGAAGGTGATGCAGAGGGACAGAGCAACAGGCTATTCATCACGGTCTGTTTGAGGGACACCATTCAGTGCATGACCAGCTGGGGACTGGTGTGGTGGACCCTGCTGCTTCCTCCCACCTATCTCTATGGCATGCCAAGGAGCTGGGGGGGATGATGGGCCAGGCTCACAACTGGCCGCAGATCCCATAGCCTGGAGTGTGGTCTTGGCTTCCTCTTTTTCTGTTCCTATTTAATGGTGTGCACTGTTACTTAAGTTTCAGCCTGGAACCCCAGGAGGGAGCAGTACTGCAGGGACTGAGGGGAGCTTCAGTCAGACTTAGCTAGATAATTACACTCTGATTATAGTTCCTGCCTTTTTGCTTTAGTGGCTGAGAGCTGGAGGCACTGTCCAGAATCCTGCTACTGGATCAGTTTTTTTTCCAAGGAAGAGTTCATTTGGGGGATGGCTTTGGCCAGGAGCAGTATGTTTAGCCCCAGTGTCAATTTGGAAAAGCTCTTCTCAAGCTCTTGACAAATCCAGGTCTTCCAGGGCTGAGGCCACATCTCCATTCCCCTGTGGTGCTACATGCACAGCCACAGTTGTAGGCGTCCAGGTGGTGTGTGCCTCCTGCTCACTTAACAGATCAGGAGACCAAAGGCCAGCAGTAGATAGTTGTGAAGAAAACAAACTGCCCTTCAGTTACCTACAGCAGGTTGAGCACTGAGGATAGATAACATCCTCTTCCCAATTCCCTTGGCTTTCTACAGAGCCAGCTCTGGACAGAGTGGCCAAGCCAGCTGTGGAGATCACCCCGGCCATGATGCAGCAGCAGCTCTTGCTCTAAGGGCAGGACAAGGCAGCTGCTCTTGCAAGATCCCAAAGTTACAGCACGGCTCCTGGCCCAGCCTCCTTCACACACACTCAGCTTGCGCAGCAAGACTACTTGCTTACAGAGCCTGGCCCTATTGAGAGGTTTTGTAACAACTTTTATTAGCATTTCAGGGGGTTTGGAAGGGATGGTTGCTGCTGTGTCTCCCAAATGGATGGTTGCTGCAGTGTCTCCCAAATGGCACCAAGGCAAGGCCAGTTCAGGGAAACATCCATCCCCGCCTCAGGGCATTCAAGCCATTCAAGTAAGTTTTCTAGCCATCTGCTTTATAGCTGTGGGCCTAACAGGGAGCAGCACTTGGCAGCAGGGGTTTTAGTGTTAATGTTTGATTCAGAAAAGGGAAACGTTTTATTTTTAAATGCCTTTGAATACCATTTCTTTGTAAAATGTTTTAAATACCTCATTATGAGAAGGTGCAGATTGTGGTACCTTGTATTAAAGCTTAAAAAAAAAAAGCTCTGTAGACTTGTGTGGACTGTGGCTCATCTGTACATTCCTCCTGCCAGAGCAGCATCCTTTTGCTTGTTGCAGACTTCAAATTGAGGAGAAGGGAAGATGCCGCTTCAGTTTGCCAGGCCCAAAGGTAAATCCCTACAAGCAGTGCCTCTGCTCACCAGCGCTGACAAGGGGCATGGAGCTTGTCTCCTTGCTGCCAGCAGCTAGTCTTGGACTGGGACATGGTTCCTGAAAAGCAGCTGTGGGTGTGTGAGCTGTGCTGACTAGCAGGCTGGCTTGTGGGAAGACGCTCTCAGTTACAGCCCCTTCCTGCACTGACATGGGTCAGTTCTGCTTTGGTGCTGCTCAGCAGCAGCTCCATCCCTCGGGGCCTTGCATTGGAAGGCATGATGAAGACAGAGCACAGCAGGTTACAGGAGGCACTGACATAGCTAGCATTTTCGTTCAGTTGTTGCCTTAACAAATGCCCCAACAAATGCCCCTTGAACTACATATTTCAGAATAAGAGGTTTCCAACAGGCCGTATTTCTATCCCTGGATCAGAAAAGGAAAATGGAGAGAGACTCCATGTTCTGCTGATGCCTGTCCACCCTTAAAAAAACCCCACCAACCAACAAAACCTGACAACTTCTTCCCTTTCCATCACTCTAAGTAAATAGTACTATAAAGCACTTGCACTGCATCTCTGTAGTTCTGTAAATGTGGCAGAACCCTTTGGCTCAAGAAAGGGAATTCTAGATGATACCTTATCTGTGCAGTTTTGATGTTGCCATTTTGTGACAGCAATAGAAACCCGAGAAAGTTACAGCTTCCTGCTTTATATAACACAGAGACAACAAAATCTTGTTTTCATAGCATACATTTACTGCTTTTTAATTTAGTTAGAACATGGAGCTGTGCAAATCACAGTTCATAAACCCCACCCACACATCACCCAGGACTCTCCCCTTCAGGGGTCCCCTCACAAACCAGCCTGGGAGGGGGAAAGAAAGGGCAAATCCTATTGACAATCCTGAATCCACTGGACCCAGTTTAGAGAGGCTCCTCCACTGACTCACAGCACAGGGAGTCCCCAGTGTTTCTAAAACACCACTACACAGACTAAAAACACCCCCCCACACACACACCTTTTGTCAGGTGATGGCTGGTCCCATGTTATTTTACATAATACTTTAAACTCATGGGTAGGGGAGGAAATCAAAGTAACACCAAAGACTAACACCCATTCCCCACCATTCAATACCGAAAGGGGGGGGGGCTAGAAAGGAGCACACTAAAAATCCAGTTAAACCAAGATGTTTGTGAAACTTAAGAGCAGGACTTGAGCCAGTTTTTTGTTCAGTTCTGCCAACCACATGAGCTACTGCAGCAGTAGCTTTCTTCGTTCTCCCACCGAGGGAGGAAGAAGAGAAGTGCTGGAAGAAAATACACTCCCACCCACCTCCCAATGACTCCAAGCCCTTTTTTCTCCCCAAAAGCAGGGAATGACCCTGAGGAAAGTTTCTGCTTGGAGAATCAGCTCAGGCGCTGCAGCAGCAGCAGCAAGAAGGACCTTCAAGGGAGCGACTTGCACAGCCTGCAGGAAAGGATGAGGTAATGGCAACTGAATTACTAGTTCTCCAGCTGCCACTCTTGGGAGGATGGGACATTCTCCAGCACTTTTCTGTTCATGACAAGTCCATCCTTTAAGTAACCTTGGGCATGTCCCCCTTTGCCATTGTCCATGCACAAAGACCGAGCCACTTCAGACCTTTGGCTTTCTGAAGAGCACCTTCTGTCACCCTTTCTGTCACCTCACGTCCACAGGCCGAGAGCTCAAGCAGCTTCAGCACTCCAGGGATGTCCACAGCCAGTGCCTAGTGCAGTTCTAAACATTCAGGTTCAAATATTTTCACCTAGGTTAAGGTTCTTGGGCAGGCAAACTCACTGTGCAGGCTCAGGGTCAGAAGATGAGCTCAAGTGGCTCATTTGCTGCCTGCCTTGTTCACCATCAGGAGGGGCAAGCAGAGCTCAGTCTTAGTGTTTCTAGGCAGGCTTTTGGAGGTATTCAGAGACAGAGGAGGAAAAAAACCCACAAAACCAAACCAAAACAAAAATTTATACACGCTTCCCCACAGACAAGGTATTTCAGGAGAGCTGCCCAATTCCTGGGTCTTTTCACTCCCTCCCCTGATGCACATTGGAGGCCAAATCTCAGTGGGTTGGTTCTGGAAGACACATGCACAAACATACACGCACATGCTGTCCTAGTGGGGCCTTTTGCCAGATGTCCAGCTTTCTGAGCAGGGTAGTCAGTGGGAGAAGCAGTTCCAGAAGTGCTGGTCCTTGCCCAGGAGTCTCCTATAGCAATTCCCTCCCTGGCAGCCAGGCCAGGGTGGCTTCACAGCTTGCAGCCAAGTTCTAAGGCACCACAGTAAAGAAGCCTCAAAAGGCCAGAGAAACATTTCTCAAGCCAGAAAAATAGTGTTGAGCAGCCTTCCTAGGTGCAGTTGGCAGGAAATGGCCCTTTTTGCTTCTGAAACATGCCAGAAATCCATAGCGAATCAGGATGTCCAAGAGGAGGGGTGTTGGGTGGGGAGAGAGAGGCAATACAGCAAATGCACAGCGTGGTGCCCCATTAATGCCCTGGAAGTGGCTGAAGTGCATCTCCCTCCCTGTCACTCATCTCAACCCCAATGGAAGTGGTGCAGGCATCAGGACAAGTTGACTAGGCTGTGTTTTCAGGTAGCTTGTCACGGCTCAGTCCATACTGCACACTCACGTTGTGGTCCAGCTCCTCCAGCTCAGACGGGAGGGGGATGGCAAGTTCTCCCAGGTAGAGAGAGAGCGCTTCAAAGGAATCTTCCAGCTTGGAAAAAGGGGGCCTAGAAGCGGCATTGAGCAATGTCAGTGGGAAAGAGGAAGCAGAACAGCATCTGGAAAGGCTGAGCCAGTTGTCAATCCAGGCTACTGTCCCATGCACAGAGGTGTGAGCAGGGACATGATCCCTCCCCATTCAGCTTCCGAGATTGCAAAGATCCCATCTGTCTGGGCTACCCGTTTTTACAGCCGATGACCAGGGAGGTCCGGCTCTTTTGGAACCCATTTGGCATCAACACTGTTCTGAAGCTACAAGTTTCACAACTGAAATCGAATGAAGTATTCACATGTCAGAGCTGCTGTCAAGGTCTGCCCCTACTTTTTGTACATAAGAAACCCTGAACAATCACTCCTCCTTTACCCTCTCTGTCTTGGAAATTGTTTCAGAGACCTCTACCATATACAGCAGTCTCACTCCCAAGCTGATGAGTCTTTAGTCTCCCCCTCACGTGGAAGCCTTTGAGCATTCCCACAGAAGGTTGGAATAGAGCCCTTTTCCACCCGCTGTGCAGAGCAATCCTTCCACCAAGGGGATACAGACACATCCTCCAGGCTTACGAAGAGGAGTCCTCCAGACCCCAAACCTACCTGCTCTCTGGTTCCAGTCTGCAGCAAATGGCAGCCAGAGGGAAAAAGGCAGGG
>NW_008825429.1:2896987-2897192 GCF_000699105.1 Pygoscelis adeliae
CCAAAACAGCTTAACATTAAGGCCAAAATCCAGTGTGCGTGGGAGACAGTCTGGGTCAGCATAAACCTGGCCTATGATCTAGGGAAAAGTGAGAGAAGTGGTTACGTACAGCAACAGTTCCAGAGTGTTAACAAACAGGGAACTTCAGCATGGGGCAGAGGCTCCTTCAAAGTATTGGGGTGCAACAGAAAGAGCAGAAACACTC
>NW_008825429.1:2897218-2926414 GCF_000699105.1 Pygoscelis adeliae
AGTTGCACAGGGGAGCAAGCAAGGTACTGCATACAGACAAACTTCACATGAAACTTTTTCAAGACCTGGTGATGTGGCCACTGTTGTGAAGGCCCAGACACCTTCTCTTTCTTCCCAGGGTTTCTCTGCTAGAAGATACAGGACGATGTGCGCCTCCCAGAGAGCTCAACAGTGTTTCACTGCTTGATCAGCTACTGTGCTGTATGCTGCTGGGGATGAGGCAGCCCTCCCTGATCGCAGGTAATCAACACAACCTGCATCACCATCCCATCTCTTCCCTCTCACACAATCTTACCATACCACCAGCAAAGCTCCTCGGTCTACAGAGCCTGTCCTAAACGATGCTGTGAAGTCAACAGCATGACAAATTCTGAGTTGCTCTGTTACTGGCAGATTCAACCCCACCCACAGCCAGCGTGTAGGGGCGGAGAGAATAACAACCATAACCAATGCCCAGGAGGTTGCAGGCGAGAGCCTGCAGAGGAAAGGGCTGGGTGGAACAGAGAGAAGCCCTGCCCCAGCACTCAAAGTCCCCGTGCTCACCACCTGCCCCGCTGAGGTGCGCTCACCACCTCCAGCACTAGGGGACTCAAAGTGTAATAAGAGGGAAGGAATCCACAGCGGAGAGCTGTGGGGTGATTGGGACTCAGCCAAGGTCAATGTCAATACAAACTCTTGCATGGGGAAGAGTATTAGGTTTAAAGCTTCATCGGTATCACAAAAAGCATGTTACATATAACCATCCAGGCTTTTCCATAAAAATAACTCAGCAGGACAACCATATCCTGTAACTAGACAGCGGAACGCCCATTATGTATTTTGGCAGGGTTATTTCCTTATCTGTTTGAGTGTGTAACTTCTTTTTTTAGCATCTTTATTTTGGCCTGGCTGCCAGGGAGGGAATTGCTATAGGAGACTCCCGGGCAAGGACCAGCACTTCTGGAACTGCTTCTCCCACTGACTACCCTGCTCAGAAAATGTTCATATGCTACTACACCTTTATTTGTCTTTTTTCTAGATGAAATTGTTTTAATCCCGCATACAGATTTTTCAAGTTCCTAAATCTGTCACTCACAACCACAACATTCTCTGCGAGGAGGGCCCAGTGTAAACAGAGCTCCAGATGAGGCCACAAAGGTTTATGCACAGATATTTTCCTTGTCCCCTTCATCCAAACACTGAAGATGAAACTGTGCTGGTCTCCCCTGGTGTTCTTGTAACTGCTGTGTTATCCATACGCATAACACCCCACCTTTCATCTGTATTTCCACTGTCTTACACACCTTTTAAACTAAAAATACTTTGCAGCTTTTGAGTGCTGCTCTTTGCAGACAGAGAAGCCTGATATAACAGTAAGACTGTGCATTGGCTCAGAGATAAACTAAGCCAGCAGACCTCAGGGTGCAAGCTTCATTAATCAACCTGCAAAGAGGTTTCGGTTTCCCCTTCTTTGAAGTGAATTGCCATCCGCAGTGGAGGCCCTGAATTTGCTGAGATTATACAGCTGATTGTTCTTTTAATGAGGCAGTAGAAAAAGAAAAAAGCATCGCAGTTTTAGGGAATATGTCTACTTTCAAATGGATACCAGGGCTCAGTCAGAACTCGATGGACATTTTTACAGCTTCTCTCAGTCCAGGAGGAACGTCTGGATTTCTTTCAGTCCAGGAAGAAACTCTCTCTGGGACCAAAAAGTTACAAGACAGTTATCTTCCTTGAGGGAACAGGGGCAGGGTAAGCTTGTACTCTCAGCCTAATTCACTGTGCTGTTAGGTCACAGGCTGCACACTCGGACACAGAGAACTGGCTGATACAATGCGTGCAAGGAGATGGCAATGGGAAAGGTGAAGTCCATGTAATGTCCTCATCTTACCTCACAGAGAACAATCCCAAATGAAAAGATGTCCACTGTCTCATCATAGCTCTGTCCTGCAGGAAACATAAGACATTCAGCTCTGTGAGAGACAGTTCCCCATCCAGCTATTCCAGGAGCTGCCAGCCCAAAGCTTAACTAAGCCTTTTCCCTGGAGGGCCCTAAAACAGGAGACAAAGCAAGGCTTAAATCTCCAAGATATGTATACCAACTGCATCTTCCTATACACTGCCATCACATATTTTAACCCCACTTCTTTCTCCTGCTGGGGAATTACAGGACAACACAGGGAAGCCTCGTGTATCAGAGGTCTGAGCAAACGCTACGGATAACTATGGAAGGCTTCTGCCCATTTCCATCGATTGCTGTTCTAGTGCATCTCTACAGTGCTAAGCCTATTCCCTGGAGGGCCCTAAAACAGGAGAATTACAGGACAACACAGGGAAGCCTTGTATATCAGAGGCTTCTGCCCATTTCCATTGATTGCTGTTCTAGTGCATCTCTACAGTGCACTGAGTCAGTGTTCAGCTTCCCCAGCAGCCAGCGAGTGCCCAGTCCCTGCTGCAGTGACTGCAGAGATAATAAATTACACGCTAGTAGCGCTTTGAATCTGGGAAAGCAGACTGGCTCCAGCATGCCATTCTCTGCTTACAGACACTCCCCTCCCAAGCCAATATGTGGTAAACAGCCTTGCTTTGAGAGGTGGTGTCAGACTACGCTCTTGCTGTTCTCTTGACAAATGCCAGGTCTGAGAAGCAGCCTCAGACTCCAGTAGGGCCTGTAAGCCTTGACAATAGGAAAACAGAACAGCACACAAGAAAGCACATGCAGAAGAGCTGGGGGAGCGGAGCCAAGTCCTCCATTCCCTGGTGGGCTATGTTGGACAATATTGATATCATAGCCAGCCAAACTGCCCAGCCTGGTCAGACCGACCTGCTCATTAGGAGGAAACTGCATCCATTGTATTTCTCCCTTACCTCACCTCCTGCAGGGGCAGTTTTTCCCCTAAGGGATATAGTTCATCCTTAATGCAATTGAGGGCTGCATGCCAAAAACCAGATTTCCCTGCACTCGGACAACTTCCACCCCAATCCCGAGACTTCAGCAAACCTGGCAGCAGATGACTTCTCCCTGGATCTACGCAACAGCACATGTAAGCCTCATCCTGGAGTTTAATGATTCCCTGTCTCAAGGGGCAGTTCCAAAGCATGAGGCTATAACAGAAATTGATCTCAGGTTCAGTCTTATTTCAGGCCTCTTTTGTCTTCCCTGTTATCTGGGCCATAGCAAGTTAAGGCCTGTTGCCCTCCTGAAGAATCCTGCTGTCAAGCCAGAAACATTACCTCGGCTGGTACAAAGGTTTATCAGGTCAGGTACTGCAAGAGAAGTGCAGCTAGGGTACCTGTGTGTATAAATAAGCTTGCCTATTAGCAGGTCTAAAACCATAGGCTCTAATAGGTTTGATTGTTACTAGGGGCCAGAAGCTTTTGGTAATCCTATCATCCCTATACCTCGTCACAGGCTGTCTCCTCACCTGCACCCTGGTATCAGTATCTTACCATTTAGCATCTCTGGGGCCATCCAGTATGGGTTGCCAACCACCGTGTAGCGCTTCTTCCTGTCACTCTTGCGTAGGGTTCGTTTCTTGGCAGATGGCTTCTCTAAAGTGGGCTTTTTTCTTTCCTCCACAATCAGCCGAGACAGACCGAAGTCAGCCACCACCACCGTCTTATCCTACACAAGGGATTTAGTACAAGTCACTGATTCATCTCAGCTCCTCTCAGGAGCAAAGAGGCTGTAATTCCTGTTCACTATCAACTACACTGTAAGGGCAACTAGCAAGGTTTCCTGCAGCCAGATGAGTGTAGCAAGCTGTCTAGACAGGTGCAAGACACCCAATTCACAATCCCAACTCATCACTTCCTATTTATTGTCCTATTTCCTGCGTGGTTGCTAACACTAGTCCCACCAATTTGGCTACACTTGTCAGGGCAAACGTGGACCTTTCCTTTCAGACCTTCCTATTCTACCTGGCCGGGAATTAACTTAGACTTTCATCCTAGGTCGTTTGAAGCCTACATGCTAATCTCATATTCCAGCCAAGTGAACAAGGGCAAGGCTTGAGGGAATGAAGCTACACAAAAATCTTGTGACCTAGCATTTAAAAAAGAGAGCGCACACACATCTGCACATACCCACGCACTTGTCTGAATCCTGAGTGCCAATAAAAAAAGTCATCAAGTGGTTGAAAGAACAGAAGCAGCTGTAGAGAACATTTCATAGTCGAGATAAGGAACAGAGCTGCACTAGCTCTCCTAACATGACTGTTAATAGGAGATGCTACCACAGGAAAGGGGGTAAGAGAACAGAATGAAGAAACAGTGAAAGCTAGATCAGTCTGGAAAATCCTATGTGAAGATGAAGCTCCCTTGTTTAGGGCACTAAAAGCCTCTCTGAAATCAGTTCCACCCTGACAAAAGAGGGAACATCATGTGGAGAAAACCAAGGGAGGAAAGTGACAAGGAGGGGAGCAGCATGCTGTGGGGAAGAGAGGTGTAGCTCACCAACTTGATTAGGCAATTGTGTGAATTCAGGTCTCTGTGAATGATGCACATGGAGTGCAAGTAAGCCTGGAAACAGAGGGAGAAAACTTGGTGTTAGGGGTTCCCAGGCGAGTACGTCTCTTCACATTTACAGACCTCAACAACCAGCCGCTAGCAGTCAGGGAGCATGCACAACCCCTCATACACCACCCTGCTGAAGCAGCCAACCCTGACCCTGGAGGTTTGCTCTGTAACGAAGGCACAGTCCGACTCACCATTCCAGAGGCAATTCCTTTGGCAAAGCTGACCTTCTGCTGCCAGGGAAACGGGTCCTGAAAGACAAGTCCTCAATGGTCAGGGACTGCCTTACCAGCCAGCTGGTGACAGCAATTCTTCCACAACAGGGACTTTGCAGCAGTCACAGAAAGATGATACGGCCCCAGGAAGAATGTGCTTCCTGCCTCAGGCCACCCACAGCTAAGAAGAAGCTTTTCCACACAGCTCCGAAGGAGACTAACAACAAGCACCGTAACACCGTAACAACAACAACCAACAACACACTGTCAGCCTCATTGAGTAGAGGTCTACCAGGCTTCCATACTCACCGCATTGCGGAGGAAGTCCTTCAGGGTGCCCCCCTCAATGTACTCAGTGAGGAGATTCAGCTTCTTGTCCTTGTACAGTACACCGATGAACTTCAGCACATTGGGGTGATCCAGGCTGCGCATCACTTTCACCTGGGAAGCAGAGACATCCCACCCCAAAGAAGAGAATGGAACAAGTCCTGACAGATCTGCTCTATGGTGACAAGCATTCCAACGCTGGAGGTCCCCTCCAGGGATCGCAGAGTACACTCAAACCCCAACCTTAAGGCAGTCAATTAACTGTTGCCTCTTCATATTCATGCTATGCAATTAACCTGATCTTAGTCTTTAAGGAGAGCACCCTTGAGTTTGGAAACAGGAGGTCTCCAGGGCAGCTATCTGGTCTGTACTGCATATGTCAGGGCCAGAATAGCAGCGTCAGGTGTTTGGGGAGCTGCCTTTAAGCTAAATCTGACTTCGAAAAACATAGTAGGTAGCCACCAAGAAAATAGTTTAGCTTAAATACAGCAGGAGTCTTAAATATCTTACAGATATTGGCCTTTATCATTTGTATTTATGCACAAGGCTCAAGGGATAAATCTTTATGTATTGCACAGCTCAATTTGCCTCAGACTCAGGCTGCTTTTTATCATTGAAAAATTAATGAACTGGGAGCTGAAGCCATGTCTATTGCTCAGTGTGAGTCACACTTCACTGCAGCAAACATTCAGCTCATGTCAGCTTTTCCCTGTGGCATGTCTCCCTCCTCGGCGCCTTGATTCCTGCCAGGTTGGTGGCATGATCACTCACTCTCTGGAGAAGATGGAAGAGTGCCACCACACTACTGGCTCAGAAGCTTTTTGAAATTTTGCTCCTACCTCTGTTAAGAAAGTCTTCTGTGTTTCCTCATCACAGCGAATCAGCTCCTTCATCACCATCACCTTTCCTGTTGCTTTGTGAGTCACCTGGTAGAAACAGAAACCACAACTACAGGCAAGGTTCAAGAATATATAGCTTCAATGCTCTTGCAACTCTTCTGAAAGAGAGGGTAACGTTCCCTTCCATCCAGAGGGGAATACAGATGGGAGAAAATTCAGAGCCCAGGGATCTGTAGAAAACTGCATAAAATTTCTCCTTTCAGAATTCAGCAAAGATTCCGTATGTGAAACAGAAACTACCTAAAGTTGACAGAAGATCATACCAAGAGATCAACAGCATCCCAAGAACCAGAGCTGAAGTCTCCATTTTAGGTAGCATAGGGCTGAGCATGCATACATGCTGTCAAAGCCTCTGAAGGCATCAGTTCCATACTTGTGCATGCCTCAAGTTCCCTTACAGAGCGTACTTGCCCAGCATGATGCTCACATTTTGTACACAGAACCTAAGAACTACATTCTGTATCAGCAAAGGAATCAACGTTCACTTGCATCAGAAACCAAACCAAACAACCCAAAACTACATTGCTATATGCTTTGGTTTTATGTGGACTCTGAAGCCTGATGGTTTCTGATGAGCTTATCAAACTTACTTATGTGCAAGCGGAACTGGGATGTACAGGCTGTTCAGTTAAGGCAGGAAGCAGTTATTTTACCATGCTCCTTGGGAGCAATATATTGCTCCTGCAAGGAATTTTCCCAGAATGGTGGCAAACACACAGAAATCCACCATAAACATCAGGTAATAAATTTCCTGGCTCTCGACAAGGAAAGCATTTCCAGTTCCTCAGAGCTGTTTGCCTTTGTCCACCTAGTTCCTGGCATTTTGCTGTGTTCTAGAGGTTTCTTTTAACCAGCTCTGCCTGGCTTGCGTGGGGTGCATGAGTGAGTAGAAAGGGTCCCAACTTTGATGAGCGGGTTTTCCTGGAAATCCTCTCCCCTTCAGTTGCTTAACTTGGACAGCTCAGTCTCCCTAAGATCTCCAGGTAACTAAACAACCACCTCCTCTCTAGGAACAGAAGGGAACTATTCTGACCAGATACAGTGCTTGTTGCATCAAAAACAGTCAATCTGAAGCTGAAGAAAGGTGTCACTTTTTGCCTCATACCCTTTAAAATAAAAAGCCTTTTCAGAAAACCTCCAGAACTGCAATCCAGAACACAAGACCCAGTTATAGTATTTATGAAGCTTATGAGCTCTCGCAAACACTGTGGCACACTAGTTCTTTTTGGAACCATGGGACATAGCAAGGCTGATATAGGTGGAATGCGAATGCATGGAATAACACAACAGAAGCATAAGTACAATATTCTGCTCCCATCTGAAATCAAGCATCCTTATACAAGTAGCGAGCCAGGGAACACTACACATTTCAGCCAGGGACATGAAAGCCAGGGACATCCAATACCCAAAGATAAAGGGAAGTGAAGAGACAAAGACAAGACAAGGCTAAGTGGAATTCTTAAGCTGACATACCAGCAAAACTGAAACAAGTGTCATCATGAAACTCCAAGAGGGCAATTTTAACTCCCAGAGCATGCACCAGAACAGGATGACGATGGGGTAATTTGAGCAGAAAAGAAACACCTTTGTGCCATTAACTGTGGGGACGCAGATGACAAAAGCATGCGACAGAGGAAAGGTTCCGCTTACCTGGACCTGTTATTTCTCTATGAGCAGAGGAGAAGAGAAATATGCTCATTAGTATGGATCAAAAGCATTGGGTTTGTAGTACTGGCTCACCACCTCCCATGGAAGCATGAGATTAATATGGTGGCTGGACACCTGAAGTTTATACAGGTGTAAGGAGAGAAGTCCCATAACATGGTGAATAGCAATCCGAGTACTGAGGAGCTCACAGCACCTTGGTAAGGCAGAGAAAGCTGCACCCTGATGCTGTCAGGGATGGCAGGATAGGAGCTGCTGAATCACCCCCAGTCAAGACCGGAGAGCTTAAATACAAGAGAACTGCTGTTAATGGAGATTTTAATTGTGAGAGTCATGTAAGACCTGACCACTATCACCACACTGTCAAGCCGTTGAGGCTCTGCTGGGGGTTCAGAGATGGTCACTACATCAGCCTGGCAAACCCCCAAGCATACCACACTAAGAGTAAGTGAGAAATGCCATACCGGGGAGTTGAATGCACCTCTTCATAAGAAAGATGCTCGTAAGAGAAAGCGTAGTTTGTTCCCCATTCTCCCCACCTCACCCAGGTGGTTGCTGTGACACAGGCACTCTGGAACTCTAAATGTAACTCAGGAGATGAGTATGTATGGCCAAGGTTGACACTCAAAGGGGACAAAATGAAAACCGCCTGCAGCCAGAGACACTCATGGTCAGGGAATGAAACAGAGAAATGGACCTCACTGAACAAACCAGGTGAGTTCCAAGACCGATCACTATCAGCAGGGCAAAGGCCACTGAGACAGTGGCGAAGGATCCCGAGATAGGCAGATGTTGCTGTAATCAAAGTAAATGATGAATGTTTGGGGACCTCCCTCACCTTGATTGCTTGTCCAAAAAATCCTTTTCCTAGTACTTCACCATGAATCAGGTCACAGGGCCGGAAGATTTGTTGGGAGCAGCTAGAAGAGGAACGTAGGGATTCAGAACGACTGATGTCACGGCTCAGAAGGAGCGGTTCCTTTGGAGAACTGGGGCCAGGAGACTTAGAAATGCTGTTACTTCGCCTAGAAAACAAAGGAGACAGGAAGATCAGGGAAGCTGCTAGGAAACTTTTGGTCCAACATATCCCATCATTAGCCCCTAAGGGACCGGTTTCTAGATGTGCTTCAGTGCTCTTCATATCTCAAAAGCCAGATGCTCTCAGAGCACCATGGAAGCTCTTTACAAACCTAGAACAGCTTCCAAAGTCAGAGCTGCCTAACAACAACACATATCTTGCACTGTCAGTCAGAGGTGGAGCTCTGTGAACAGGAGGAGGAAGCTGTGAAGACACAGCATTTGCTATCTCTAAACAAAGATTAAAATACTGGTAAATGACTAAATGAGCAACTGAGTGCCCCAGTCTAGGAAGACAAGATTTTTCGCAAATCCCAGGTCTCAGCCATACTCCTTTTAAGGACACATTCTTCCCCAGCCATTTAAGGCTGGTAAAAATCCGACCTTCATATTTTCTAACTGTAAAACTTAGTAGCTTTTCTATGTTAAAAGTAGAGCTCCTTATTTTTATTAAGGAAAGTTTGCCATCCTGAAAGGGAATGGAGAGAATACATGTCAATAGCAGAATCTAAAGCTCTCCACTGCTTCGCCAGTGGTTTATACCAAGGCTCATATCAGAGATGAGTCATGTCTCTGCAGTCATCTGCAATCGCAGGGCCTAGGCACAGAGCAGCCCAGCCAGGTGGCACAGGGCAAAGGCAAGCTAGGTCAGAGGCAGGACTTCCAAGTCTTTACCTGAGGGAGCGGCGTCGGAGTGTTCCTTCCAGATTCTCCTTGATGTCCAGCGGAGAGAGGGAGCGTGGGGAAATGGGCGGCTTTATGTGGGTGGGAAGACGGGAGTCCAAACGAAGCCTGTCTAAGCGCTGCGAGACAGGGTCATGCTCTATCAGCAGCTGAAGCGTCTGGCTTGTCTTGCGAATCAAGTCCTCCACCTGCAATCAAACCAAAGGACAGGATGATAGCAGACAGGAGGAACACAAATGACAGGAGATAGAGGAGACACAGCAAAATGCCCCTCAGGAATCAGAGTAGAGAGTTCAGTGAGATCACTCCATAGTTGTGGTTTAGTTGTGCACACCACAGCTGCCTACCAGACAAATCAAGCTAGCAACACAGAAGTTCCTTATGCTATCCAAAGCCGCCTCTTTCTGGTCAGCTACAAATGACCAAACACTTTTTTTTTCTTTTTCTGAGAAGCGTTCAAAAACTACACAAGCTTCCATCCCGAACAGTGCTGCAAAAAACAGCTTTGCAAAAGCCACATGGAGGTTTATCTGAGAGATGTCTATTGTGCTCCTGATGTTCCCTTCAGCACCAACAGTAAATAAAACCCTTGCGTAGTGAAGGTAATGGTGGTCTCACTACACTCTTGCAGCATCACCTGATATCTGTATAAAGCATTTACTTGTAAATACAGACATCAAATACTTTTCTTGCAGTGGGAAACTCATCCCTAGGATCAGCTGAGCCTTTGCCTATTAGCAGTTGCCTCTAAAAGGATCAGAACAGTGGAATTCACTAGCAATACATGAAGAGTCTTCACAGCCTCTCTGTGCTCTGAGATGTCACAGCCCTACGCTTTTCTGATTACCTCCCTTCATGTTTGAATGCCACAAAATCAGTACTGCATCCTAATTGCATTTCCATCTGTTACACTTTCCTCTTCAGCTGGAAGGGGTAGCAAAGCTTGTCTTCATGTTTATTCCTACTGTCAGCATGAGCACTACAGGTGTACACACACTGTATGTAGGGTGGGAGAACAGTGCCAAGAAACAGAAAAGCTGTAGGAAGGCAGATGAGAAGGAGGCTTCAGAACAGAACTCTACCCACCTCCTCCACCTGTAATGTACGAATAGGAGCTCCATTAATCTCCAGGATACGATCTGCAGGGTGGATGGCGTTTCGGACATCTGGGCTGATGTGCATCCTGTTAACTCTAAACACGGGAATTACAGTGTGTGTGGGAAGTCAGTTGTCGTTTAGCCATCAGTTTAGCCAAAATTACAAGAAATATTTGATCTCTGATGCTTCCCTTTATATTGGTATTCTGAAATAAAACAGTGCTAATCTACCAGCACAGGGAGCTACCATTAGACCAAGCGCTTAGGTCTGAGCTGGTTTGGGGAGAGCTCTTCATTTGCCCAATGGCAAAAATTGTTAGTCCATTACAATTCGCCAATTTGTGTTCAGTGAAGGAGACAGCACTGCGAAATAAAGTTATCAATTAAGGTTGTCACAAGAGCGAAATGGAGACCAAACACAAATGGCTATTAGCCAACGTACGTCCCTGTTGTGCCAAGACAGATCTCCTCAGCAGTTAAAGCAGCTGGCAGGACAGCAGCACTGCAAAATTTTTACCAGCTCACTCTGCACAGACATGTACCTTGCACACAACCTTGTCATACTCACTCTTTCACCTGGACACCAGTGGCATAGCTGGAGCAGCCACCTTCAACAGACACGGAGAACCCCCTCTTGCCATCAGTAGCTGCCGGCATGGAGATGAGGGTCAGCGTATAAGGCAGCTGCTCACGCAGAGACTCAGTGGAGTGTTTTTCTATCATCGGTGTCAGCACAATCTGGTTATGGCATTTCCCACTAAAAGAAGTGAAGAAAGTCATTATGGCAGTGTCCTATCCCTCCCTGCCAAACTCACACTTCTAAGTTCTCTCATTGACCACAAGCTATAGTTTTTAGTGCTTACTCCATTCCTTCCTCCCTCCCTCAAAAGGCAGCTTCCTGGCATTCCTTAGTGTAACATTTGGCTGAACCACACTGAGCCAGCTGAACACGGCTTACATATACAGCAGGGAGCAACTCTGTGGCAAGGCATGCAGCTCCGTCTTACCAGTAGAGAGTGGAATGTTGCACGAGTGCGTAAGTGTCCCCATCTTCAATGATCACTTTGCAGCTCATACAAGCAAAGCACTCGGGGTGATACTTGTATTCGCCAGCCACCTACAGACAGAAAAGGGAGTAGCTTATAGGGCCAAAATCCATCAGCAGATGCAGTTACTGCTTTCCTCTCTAATTAACATGTTCATTCAGATCTCAGAGTCAAGTGGCAGTTTTTTACTGGAGAATTATATTAGCCCATTCTACCTTTCCTGAACCCCATCCTTGGCACCTTGATTGCAAAACTTCTCTGAAACAACCATGTCAACATGCAAAGCAAAGCTTGTGTCCCGGGAACCTCTGCTATATTTGGCAGCTGCTCAACTATCAAAAATAGTTGATAGTCTGCTGCAGACTAGTAAACAAGATATTAAACCTTCCTGTTCAGTTGCTCTTGGCAAGATAACTAACGTTACGCCTGAATTAATAAAGCTGAAAGGGCTTTTTTTTTTTGGCAGACAGGCAATGCACAAATTCAGATACTTTACCAGCCAGCTGACAGAAAAAAAAAGAGCGAGCTGAGACTGAGACAACAAAATACCTTTAAAGAATATTTTTATTCGTTGATCTGTTTTTCTATTTTCCCTGTGAGAACTTCCCTTATTGACAGTATTTTGCAAAGACTTCTGCAGGCAATGAGAAATTGCGCTTTTCTCAGTACTTCCCTTTGAGGTAGCAATCATATTACTGAGTACCATGCTGCTTTTATTTAGGCCCTAGAAAAATAATGGGTATGTTTCATTCTTGACAGTTTTAAAGGTTAAATATTTGCAAGGTTGTGGCAAGGAGGGGAACATTTAGATGAGCCTCATATTGTGCAGGCAGAGTTCAATGTTTCAAAGCAATTGGGGCTAATACTACTTCAAGACACCATCAGCCAGAAAACCACTCTGGCCACAGTCCAGGTGGGACTTGGATGGCAACCTTCCCCAAAGCCAGAACCTGCTGCTTATCCTGAGCTGAGAGCTTTGACTCTGCAGTGCAGCAGAAAATCACCCCATGGAGACACTGAGGCACTATGCTACAGAAACTGAACAGATGTCCCGTTAATCACCTTTCTGTTTCTCATGCCTGTGCACCTTACTTTCTTCGTTCATATGCTTCAGATCCTCACAACTCCCTCCTTTAAGAGTTACCCCCGTTTAAAATTAATATCTATCTAGAAGATGGACACACAAGCCTCATTTCTAATCTCTGATCGGAGATTAGAGTAGCAAAGAGACTATTACCTTCAGTTTATTTGATTATCTGAATAGTGAATAGCTAGGGCAACTCCCAACCAAGTACAAGGAGCTGGAGACAGGCATGTCCTGCCTCCAGGCAGGAGTCCTTTAGAGTCCTTACCATCACTGGTCCAGTCATCAGCAGAGAGCAGCCATGGCAGGATTCCCCAAACTTCCCCCAGTAGTCTTTGTGACAGTACAGCTTCCCATCTTTCTCATAGTACCAGTTAGTGAGGGGATCCTGACATTCAGAGCACCTTGAGGGAAACAAAGGAACAAGGTTCCAGTTGGCAACAAGTCACAAATCAATGGAAAAGCTCCTCTCCTGCATGGAGAAAACAAACATTCAGCAGCAGCTCACCACCAGCTCTTCTAGCTACGGATGTACTAAACCCCTCCATTTCCCAATGCTTTTTCAACTGAAAATTAGCACCAAAACCAAGGTTTGTAAGGAGAGGTTGACACCACCAAACTTCCAAAGTTTAAAACAAATCCCATCCATTTATTAAAACACATCAGTAGGTTTATAAATTCTGCCTTACAAATTTTGCCCCTTTGCTTTCTCCCTCTTCCTGGGTGCAAGCTTCCAGCTGCAGGGTGGCCCAGCACACAGATAGCTCTGCTACGTTTCTACTTAGTGTTTCTACAGCATCACACCATTTTGTGCCAGAGCACCTGTCTCCTCAGCCAGTTTAGGAAGGGAGGCAGAGAGGCAGGATCCCCTTCCCTATGCAACACAAAGCCAGTTTTGCACCAACCTTTGTGGAAAGCCTTTCTATTCTTCTGTAAGTAGACCTCTCCCAAAAAGTCAACTGCAGCACTATCCATTTGAGGGAGAGTTTTCAAAGCAGTTCATCCTTTGAGCTCCACATACTTACTGCATCCACCAATTAATTGCAATGAAAGTCCTCCACCTCTCCCTACCAATTGCTCTCCCTTTCCTTCTGCTGATGACAGTGCATGAGAAAAAAACCCACAACCAACCAACCAAAAAAACCCCCCAAACAAAACTATTTCTCTAATTTCATGAAGGGAGTCTCAAAATTCTTCACATATCAGTGTCAGCTCCCATTTTAACACGCAACCGTTATTAATCCTCTATCTACATCCCCCCCCAAGAAACAAACAAACAACTCCCCCCTCAAAAAAAAACCCAAGGAAATGTTTTTTTCCAATGCAGCAGCAATGGATGCAGCAATTCTATTGCAGATATCGTTTTAGCAAATCACAAGCAGAACCCTGATCTTCAGGCTTCCTGAACACAAAATAATCCTGCCTCAGCAGGATGCACTGGGCAAGGGAGTTTAACTTCTGCAGTATGGAGGTGTGACTTAATGGAGAGATAAGGCACAGACAGGAGTTGCATCACTAAAGATTATTCCATTAGCCCTGGGCAGCATGTTCTCAGACTTTAAAAGGAAAATTAGTCTGGTATTGGCCATTTCTGAGTGCAGAATCCAAGATGGGTTAGTCACCAATAACTGGTTCAAAGAAACACCTCAAGGATCAATGTCATCATCAGCACAACGCTTTCCCAAAGGTGGAAGGAAGAGTTTCTTCTGCCCCTTACCCCAACAATTGTCTCAGTTACTACATTGGAGGGGAACCCATTGCACCAGGGTGGGGGTTTAGGTGGGTGCCTGCCCTCCCAGACAGCAGGCCTCTCTACAGCACCAAATGCACTGAAGTCAGCTAGTGGCAGTGGAGGTGCACTTTTTACATGCTCCTAGGTGTAAGATGAGAGCTACTGTTGAGTTCACCTTTCACAAGCTTCCTAAAAGCTTATTTGTGCCAAAGGTATTCCTTGTAAACTCCACCAGCTTGTAATGAGCGTGATGATATGCGAAGCTGGTCATGCTCCAACATGGAGAGAGTTATTTGCTCCATCTCAAGAGACTGCAAAGCAACAAGGCGAAGCTGCTTGTAAGCAGCCTATGGTTTTAGGGGAAAACATACCTCATGAGGTATTTAGTGCCGTACCCTACCCTCAGGAAAGTTGCTCCTTCTAATGTATTTGGCTTTTATAGTGTTTGTTCTCCCAGCTGAGGAGCTCCAAATCCTGCCCCCCCGCCCCCCCAGTGATGGGAAAGAACTCTAGCACATGCAACAGGCCCTGCCAATTTTGGCTGAGGCAGGGGGAGCAGTAACTTACATTGCTATACATGGCACATGCATCATTACAGCCTCAGCCTTGGGGCACTGTCATGGTTACACCCTGCTCATGGTATGCAAGAGACCTAGAGGGCATTGCAATACATTTTGCCTTCAACCACTAGCCCTTTGGCTTTCGTTTGCAGTAAATACCCCACGCTGAATGATCAAGTAGGTGAGTGGGAGGGAGAAAAGAGCAAGTGGAGACTAACAGCAAAGATTTCTATCACCTTGTGGCAGGAACATCTGGCTCAGCACGGGCAAATCGGATCCCTCAGACTTATCCGACTTCTGCGTGCATGCCTGTACCAGTGTGTGCTCCAAGAGTGATTACATCTTCAAACAGGGAGCTGTGACCAGACCTGCACTTGGGATACAGACAGCAATACTGGAGACTGCTCCACCAGGACTTCAAGACCTGGCTTTCTGTCTAAGATCTCTCCAAGCAGGTGGGTTATTTATTTATTTGTTTTTAAGCACAACACCTTCCCTTCCTCACCCTCACCACCTTCAATCACTCCTTTTTCTCCCTAGGAAAATCTAAAATTTCTGCAAAAGCAATACAACTGCAATTCTGTTTAGATAGGCTCCAGAGGATCATGTACTCTTGTCTTCCCTTTACCTTTCTCTTACTTCTTCATGGTTTGACTTCAACCATACAGCACTTTGATTAGTTTGCTTCCATCCGGAAATAAGCACTGGTATCTAATTTGCAACACACCCATAGCAAAATGAAGGTGAGGGGGTGGAGCCAGCAATCAGTCAGTTCTTTGCTATGCAATTAAACAAATCTGGGCAGGACAAGTTTGCAGCTTAAGGCTCAGAACCCCACCCAGGGCAGTGAGGCAACAGGAACAAAGCAACCAGCCCCAAAGAGGCTAGACGCTGGTAATGGGTCTAACTGGCTACTTCGTTAATCACTGCCAGCAAGAGGACATGGCTATGGCCCGTATTGCCAAGCAGCACCTTCTGTTATTTACCATGCATTCTGTAATGTAGAAAAGGCTTTAGATTTGTCAGGTGTGGAGAACTGGCTGACAGCACACAGGTATAGTTTCAAGACCTATTTCAACTGTTTCAGTGCCTTCGCCCAAATGATAAAGGCATCACATGATTATTCCACATGACTCTCATTGAAGAGATCTGTCAGAATTTTATCACAGAAGATACAAGAGTTACCACTCCTTCCTTTCCCTCTTCACTAGAGTGCATGGCATTGCAGCGCCGCCATTGCCAGGACTCACATCAGCTGAGCAGGAATACAATTACTTCTACAGGTGTTAAGCAAGCTAATCTTTGCCAGTCACCACAACCAAAAGAAAGGAAGATTTCTCGCTCCTCTGTCTTTTATAGATTAGAAACCGCTAATCTTCTCCTAGATGATTTGCTATTCTTATTACAGAGTAACAAAGCATGGTAATCAAGTTTCTTGGAGGACTGGTAACAGCCATACTTGACGTGTTTCCTCTTGCTGTCCAGCCACCATTTTCAGAGCTGCAGAGCCTTGCTCTGATTATATAGTCCCATACATTATGATTCTTCGCTTCCCAGCCTTGGCTGTAAAGAATAAATTAATCTGCCTCCCACAGCCATCCTCCAGGAACCCCAGGCAGCATCTGGGTGCAGTGGGCCTGATGCTCTGTAGCACAGCAGGTGCAGAGAGTTCACAAATCGCTGCTTGATGGCTACTTGGTTTTGTGGGGGGTGGTAGGAGGATCAGGTCACAACAGCTAACCAGCCTGGTTTTCAGCAAGATAGGAGATTCAATTGATGTGGCATCTCTTTTACATCTAAATGAAAGCCAATACCCTCATGGAAGCAAAGACTTCCCTGGCACTGAAGAGAGAGATCCCTTTGAGAAGGGCTCATTAATAAAATGCACCCCACACACACTCTGTCAGGCTAGATCAGTTAACGCTAGACAGGCTCGAAAGAGCTGTGGTTTCAATTCTGCAGGCAGAGCCGGGGAAAGGACAGTCACGCAGACAGAAAGCTGCGGAATAAAACATAACCCCAGCCCGTAGCTAAACCAAAGGCTTCTCACCCGGACTTAGCAGAAGTGTGTGCACTGGCTACATAAGAGACACTAGACAAGGAAGAACAGATGCTAGAAAACAGACTAAGTACTGGAAGACAAGTGTGTTTAAGCTCTGACTATGCAAAACCATTTCCACACTCTTAGGAGAAGGTGTATCTATGGCTTAGCATGATGCCCTACACGTATTACAAATAATGAATGTCTGCTCACTTTCCTTCTTCTGAAAGCAGATGCTGTTTCAGAAAGTTGCCTAAAGAAGCTTAGCAATTGCGCAGCAGTATTTACTCCTGTCCTAGACTGTTTTAACAAAAGGCTCCTTACTTGCAAATCAGTACAAAAGTGTTTGCAGGAACAGGATCAATAACGAGCAAATCCGGGTGGAGGGGATAGGAGGGAGACAATGAAACTGCAAGCTGTGCCTTTCCCCATCCATTCACCTTATCAGCACATCAGCGTCAGTCACCATCCTGGCTGTGTTCAGCCCCACTAACAGTTTTCACTGTGGAGATGTAATGCGATCAAAGACTTACTCTGTAGCTATTGCCTTTCTCAAGCCTCATTTGTTCAATTGGACAAATGGTTGTTAATATAAACCAAAATATCACAGGAGAAGAATCCTTTCCACGTAAGGAAAGCGTGCTGCTCCTCCCTAGTTACCTGCAAAGTACTTGATTTCTTTTCTCAAACAAGATTATGCACTGCCTCACTGCAGATTACATCACCTTCTTGAACTCGCAACAGCAGCACCTCACCTCACCCTGCACTATGCCCAAGCACAAGTAGCTTTGGAAGAGACATAAGCAGCAGCAGCCGTAGTAATCTCATTCCTCTGGCAGTGGAGCAAAGCACAGGGGCATGGGGTAAAGTGGCATATGTAGTGTTGCTCTGAAAGGGAGCCTGCTTGCCTGGGCTACGCAGACAGCCTCATGACACAGGTTGCCATCCCCTCGCGCCAGAGAGCTGCAAAGAGGCTGGTAATAAGAATCTTCCCCGTCGCCTCCTCAAAGCAAGACAGGATCCCAGTTTGAGTCCGGCTGTTCCCTGCACACAAGCACCGGACCTCATTCTTCACGCCTCGCACGCTAACTGCTTAGGATAGCATTACAGAGGGGAAAACAACACTTTGAAGGTCCACTGCTAATCCTGCACAAGACTTACCGAAAGGGATCCTTGGGAGCGAAGTAAGCTGGGGCAGACAAGTAACTTCCCATCTTCAACACTGGATAAACCGGCTCAGCCACAAACTTGTCCAACTGCCTCTGAACAGCTCTGTTCTGCCAACATGGCAGCAGCCAGTGCTCATTTAATCTTGCGCTGATTCAGATACTTCACCTCTCTTTGAAGCTGCCCGAGGAATGCCAGGTCTCTTGGCTGCTCATTCCTTTTCAGATTTTTCCTGGCTCCCATGGCTATAACCATCTTCTCCTGCACTCAGCAGCAGCAGCACCCTTGGGAAGGATAGAATAACTGCTAACCAGGCTAGTTGGACATGCTTCTGCAATAGTTCTTGCGAGCTGTGCTGCCTGCTAACTATTGTCAAGTTTTCCCTTCTCTGGTTCCACCCAAGGGTGGGAGGGGAGGAGGAGCCATTGCAGGAGGACAGCGTGTGGCTACGGAGGCTGAATAAGCTCTACTTCTTCACAAGGGGTGGAGCTTTGATCCGAAGAGGGGCTGCCTTAGTAAGTGCTGAAAGATAGCAGCTTTTGCCAAAGTAAGAGCCAAGTGCATAAACGTGAAACTACTCTTTGCAGCAGTGGCACATTCTGATGGAGAAGTCAAGGAAGGCAGAGTCTGACGAAGACAACTAGCCACATCTCCAAACACATCAAATTAACGTTTACTACATGCCTTCCTAAATCCCTCACAGTGCGTGGGGTTATAGTACCTTCACAGTACCTACAATCTGTTTGTCCTCTTGCAGGAGGTAACTCGCAGTGTGCTTCATCCAAGGAAAAATAACTTTCTTGCCAACACTGTTTTAACAGAGATCATTGCAATCATTTAACCTAATCTTCATCTCCTGCATGGAAGCTGAGGTATAAATCAGCGTGGATGAGTACTCTCTCCTGCTTGCAGCACATGTAGTTATATCATTTTGCTTGCTCTGAAGCCAAGCATGATCTCTAGTGGCCTAATCAGCTAAAGCTGTTTGCAAGACACTCAGAAATGCAACAAACATATGCTGCTGCACCGAGCCCTCCCATTTTTGTACAGTCAGCAAAGCCTGGCATGCCTGAACACAGCCTCAAAATCATGCTATGTTCCAGAGGCAAGAGTACACAAATGTGCTTTTACTGGAGATGCTCGTCTCAGCTGGCATATTGTTCAAGGGAGGCTTGGGGCTGGGACGAGGCAGTCTTGGCTGCAGATTTGACAGCTGCTGCTCGCTGTTGAAGTAAGCAGAAAGCCAAGCAGCCTTTTGGGTTGTTTTTTCTGGGTTTTTTAAATTTTTTTTTTACTCTTAATAAGCAGCCACCTTTCCGGGTGGGGGGGAAATCATCATTTTCACCCATTCAGTGCAGTTTCTAAGCCTGGCTGTAAAAGTGCAGTGAAGCCTAGTGCTGCAGAGCCCAATGTGGTTGTCAGTTCCAGCATGGGTCTAATTCCTTCTGACATTTCACACAGCTCTACTGGAAGCAGCAACACGGTGAGTCTGTGTCTAGGAATGCACTCTGGTCTCCCACATTCTCTATATGTTGCGTGCTGAAAATGGGCCAGCGCTCACAATCCAACGCTTCCCTGGCTATCAGCAGCACCCCACCACACACACATACCTCCAGTGCATCGCAGAGCCCCTCCCCTGCCCAGTATCACCTACAGACAAAAGGTTTTCCCCGCAATTTTGCTGCCATGGGCTGAACTCCCTCCAAGGGGGATTCCACGTGACCTCATAAATCCCAACTCGTTAGACAAAACCTTTGAAGATTTGATCCACAGATGTGATAAGCAGCCAGCTAGTCTGTGAATGAAGCCAGCAGATAAAGCCTAACTTCAAAGTAATAAAAACCACCCAGACAGCTAAGCAACTGGGAAGGGATTTTGTTTGAGACTTCCTTAAAGCCAAAGGACACATAGGCAAATGTCTATTTAAACAGGAAACATCTTATCAAAATGATTTTACTTTTTCAGCAAGCCCCAGCAGCAGCCAGTAAGTTACTTTTTCCTACACAGAATTCTCGTTACTTCTTGCCTTTTTTATTGTCTCTATGACCTATTTGAGAACACAATAGCTCTGATAAAAGGGCTCTGGAAAAGGTGTTAATGTGTTCGTACCTTCTAGATCTGAATTCCTGCCAGAATGACTGTACTTCAAAAATGCTGATAAACAGGTGTGTGTGGGGACCTTTTCTATGTAATTTTACTGATACCATCTCTGAGGGCCAAAATGCACCGAAGCAAATTTCTTTTTCACCAACTGAAGTCAGATATCAGCATCTTCTCTCTTGCAAACGCTGACAGCGTTTCCACTACGAACATGTAGCCATCACAAGGGGTTGCTTTCCTTACTATGGTTTAGAATTGTACAGTAATTTTTGCCAGAAAGAAGCCTGAAAAATATAACTAGCGAATAAAAAGGAACAAATGAAAAACCTCGACAATGACTTCACATGAAATTTATTGCAAATTCAGTCACAGCTGTTACAGTTTTATCCCCACAGAAATGCATCACATAGCTATTGTGATATTCAAGTGATTAATACCTTAAAACAGCTGGGGTTAGGCTGCACATCTAGACACCCTCCTTACCACATAGTTCATGCTGTCCAATAGCATGTCTACAGACAGATGTATTGCTCATCATATCTACCAGCCCTAAGATACACAAATTTATCCTGGCACAGACAGGCACTTCGGTACGTGTGGAACTGGTATAAGCTCGGGAAGAGGCATCTGCTTGATGCCTGAAGAGTCTGCAGCAAGTCTTTGTTTCAGCATGGGTGCAGTTTGGAGGCATTCCAAATACTTCAGTACAATCCCAACACCTCATGTACTTCCAAGGCACTTACACGTAACACGTGCTTTGCTGCTGTTGAAAGAGCAGCAGTTTCAGGAGTCAGTTCCTGAAACTAATACCGTTTTGATATGCACATACCTCTGAGTGAAAGCTCTTGCACAGAGTTCTTGAGTAAACTAAAATGAACAGTGAAGCGAAGCTCATTTCCATCACTGCATCTTACTTCTAAGCAGCAGCAGAGCTTCAGACCAACACAGTGATGCCTTCCTGGCACCTAACATCACTAAGCACAACATTAGGATGTTTTGTCTCCACCATACTTGCCTAATGGCTGCAGACCTCCTGAATATGTGTAGGCTGAGAAGCAAACCAAAGAAATTCAACCTATTGAAAATTCATAGATTCTATATGGTTTTGGAAGCAGTGACTTCTGGTCTGTAAATGCAGCACATACGGCAATGAGACCGGCACTTACACCACTGCATGTTCACTCGCTTCCTAACTTGCTGCTGTTGTCTGTGCAGACCGCTAAACTCCTCCGGGAAGGATCCTGTCTCACTCATGTAGAAAGCCTACCACATACTGGGCTGCGTGAGTAATTCTAATTACCTTGATATAATACTGCTCTGATAACAATGTCCTAAAGGACAAGCTGCGCAAGTCAACTAAAAAAGGACTGGAATGCCCAACGCCTCCTTAAATATAAAGGGTCGTCATCGATGTCCTTTAGCTGATAGATTCCCCTGAGGAATGTGGCCACTTCCACCTGCAAAGCGCTTCATTGTTCCTTTGGATTTTTAAATTCTTGAACAGTCATGGTGATCTGTGTACAAACAGGCACTTAGCAACTATTTCTCCCTAAATCTGATAGTGAGCTGGTGAATTTCAATGCTGATGGAGACACCATCAAAGAGACATTCCCAGGAGTCTGCAGGATTAGCAGAGTAGGGCTCTCACCTCTGAGGCCCTATCATTAGCTTTCTGTAACTGCCAGAAACTGGAGAAGACGGGGAAGAACAGATTCTTGTCTTCCTGCTTCTACCATAATTCAACTGCCTTTTGTTACTACTGATCTTTCCCCTGCTCTCAAATTCAGCTGCCGTGTGTACAAACCTGACTGTGTTCACAGCTGAAAAGCTAAAGGAAGATTCAAAGCATCAAACGTCCCCACATTTCAAATTCCTCTTAATACACACCTTTGCTTACATCTTTATTTGTCAACATTTGTACATTTGAGCTTCATATCCTGATCTATTTGTCCTGTTGTCTGTGGGGAGGAAGCGGCTTTTGGAAAATGATGGCCTGTGCCAAACAGTTTGAACCAACAGAAATGATCCAAAGTCTAGAAAATAGACTATGAGAAAAAGCTAGGTCCAAGGCTTCTTCAGTCTAGAAGAAACTGATGGGAGACATGATTGCTGCTTTCAAGCAGGAAAAGGTTACTTGAATAACAGAAGGGGAAAAAAGCTTGTTTTCCATGCCCATTGTGAACATGACTAGAAGAAATTGATGTAAATTGCAACAAGGGGGATTTCTGAAGATAGTAGACAGAAGCTTCTAACACTAAGGAATTAAGTGCTAGTAGACATGGTCTGGGAGACTGAAAACCTGCAGTGATGGGAGATTGTTAGGTGACCAGTTTCTTGACCATTCCAAAGCCATAGAAATTACTTGCTTCAAACATAAGTTGAAATTTAGTAGATATCCTAAGAACCACAGAAAACAGATTTGGAAAATACCCTCAGAAGTCATCTAGTTTATCCTGCAACCGCCAAAACAGTTTTAACTAACTATATACATTCTTAACACAAGATTGCCTGGCTTGCCTTCCCCTGCCCCCAAATGTAAAAAGAATCAAGGTGATTCACTAAATTTTGCTGAGCACAAAATATTCCTATAGCACACAAAATATGCCATTCAGTATAGAAAAATCACATCTTTGTGAGAAAATCAAATCACTAGAGTTGGCAAATTAATAGTGGTTCTCTTTCTGCTCAGTAGCCTGGAGCTTAGGGCATCCCCTCAATGCACGGATAGCTAATCCGATTCTGTTTTCCGACCATGGACAATCGTCACGCTGCAGAGAGCGCACAACAGGCGGGCGATGAGGGATTCTGGGAAGAATCTACTTTTAACCTTGTTCCACTACTGAGAAACAGTCAGAAGGAGAATTTGTTTCAAATTCACTTCAGAATACCAGTAGGAGACAGAGCCAGGAGATCTTCTGCACTCTGCCAAAACTGTTCCATTTTTTCAAAGTATTTATTTAGGGAAAACAGCCTTCTGGTGGTCACAACACTCCTTGTGTTTTAGTTTCTAGCTCCAGTAAAGGTTAACAGAAATTGAAATGGAGTAACACATTCAGAAAGAGTGCAAGCACCTGAACCCTAAACAATCTGTCAGGTGTATTGATTTAACTCTAGGTAATAAGGCAATTTTTATTGTGATTCAAACACATTTTATTACTTTAGATTTTTTTACAAGTGTAAACAGTTTCTTAACGATTTCAAGACTGTATTTAATTTTAGCCAATATCTTTTTCTGGAAAGTCAACTTACTGCTTACAATTACTTAAATATAATAATGTAATCCCTGATAAGTATAAAAAGATTCAATACATATTTAGCCAGATATCAAAAGCATACACTTTTTAGTCATAGTTGTTTATATTATTAACGTAGCATCAAACTATTTCATAATGTAATTAAAAAAATATACAGAAAGCCATGAGGATTTTTCCTGAGGTCAAGCTGCATTGCATATGCATAAAAATGTGGTGTATTAAGCAAAAAGGAAATACTTGTCCAAACTGAATTAATAGGTTCTGGTCACCACCATCTCCAGTGCTTTAGACTTACTAATGAAAAATTTTGGATTCATACAAAATTTCCCTGCTTTCCTTTCCTCTTCCAGAAAAAGGAAGATGAGGTTTTCCGCTCTTCAAACTTCTGATGAGTTTTCAGCTTTTAATTAACTGGTTTTGGTATAAACTAAATAGTAGATTTTTAAATCTGTAACTATAAAATCATCAGTAATCCATCACCTTCAGTAACTTGAAGATACACTGTGAACGGTTTTTCCCTGATGTGGTTGGTTTGGCTTTTGTTTGAGATTTCTGCAGCAAGCCTGTGTTGCTTGGCTACTTGAATTAGATTTATTTTATAGACTATAGTAATATACATCCTCTGTTATTTCACAGTTAGGAAGGAACTGAACCTCAGCTGTCTTCCTTCCTAAAAAGTTCTTAAGCACCCTGCTACAGGAGGAATTCCTACTACCATTTCCAATAATTTTCTTCATATGGATCCAAAAGCATTTTCCACCTGGATGTATTCAACAGGCTTGATCTGAATTAATTTTTCAATGAATTCAAATTTTTGAATAAATTTTCAAATAATCAAAACTGGATTTTTAACAAATACTGTGTCCTTAATCTTAAACCATGCCACTATATCTGGGTCTTCTCATCCCATCCTACTCCAATTCAAACATGCAATATCCTCTGCAGAAAGAGGGAACTGTCTTTAATTTCATTTGTCTTTATCTGTGGGGGAAAAAAAACCCAAACAAACACAAAACACCAAAAAAGGACATCAAAATACCAGGTATCAATACTTTATTCAAAGGTATAATTCAAGGCAGTATCTTCTATTTTGTAATATGGAAAAAAGTTGGACTGAAAGCAATAAGAACAGCATGTTCTAGGTCAAAAGAAGCTCTTCCAAGAATCTCCTTAGGTAAAAGTGATCCAGACCTAGGAAAAAGACACCTAAAACTTTCCCTTTCTTGGTGTAGTGTTTGAAGTTCTGTGCAATGTAAGTTCCAAATCCAGTGGAACCGTGTATCAGTGAAAAGCAATGACCTTTGAAAATGTATGCTATCTCAACAGAATTCAGAGGCACAAAAGTACATTCAGAGTTAATTCACAACAGACATTGTGACAGAAACATCTAAAAAACTTCCTCAGCCAGATCCAACCCATCGGATTCAAGCCTAAGGACCCACTTAAAATATCCAAGATACACAAATAGGGATTTGCTTGTCCCTCCAGCCACACCAGAGAAAATACATGTTTCAGAGACAAAGCTCCTGTACATGCAGTTTGAGGAAGGAGGGAAGTGACAAAAAACTTAAATCCTCAGAGACATGCATGTACGTCAGCTACTCCCAGTGCCAAGCATGATCAGCAGCCTAGCCTGACCAAGAACAAACAGAGCTAACGAGCCTGGAACAGTGCCAATCAGCATTAGAGAAATTATGTGCCAGGCCAGGGAGTCAGCTAATCCACAGGAAGACTGTAAAAAACACTCCACAAGAGCTGCCGGAACTCACAGCTACCAGCTGCCAAAGGCTCCTATCCTTAGAGGCTTTTTAAAGTTTGGCTTTGGGATATCAAGCACAAGACTGCTGCTCAGCATGGCTTAGGGATAATAGAAGAAGGGGGAACAGAGTGCAAACTGGGAATCTGTTTTCATGTACAGTCCTACCCTGGAACTAGGAAAAAGGGAAGGGCAGCTTCCTTTACTGCAAGTTCCAGTTGTTCATTCAGCATGGCAGCTTAGCGGGGTGCTAGAGCTAGCCAAAAGCACAGAGCACGAGAAGCACATCAGCAAATGCAGAAAGTTACTACACATCTCAGGAGAAAAGCTGGCGTCTTCACTTGTATAAAGCAAACAAACAAACCCCCACCAAACTTCCATTTTACAATATAAACTACGATATCAAATTCTCTGTAAAGTGTCATAAGGGCAGGATTTGCCTCCAGCTCAGCTGTTACCCACCTCAACAGCCCCAACAGCAAGAAGCACCAAGACATTTGCAAATCACCACCCACAACAGAAATACGTTCACAGGCAAGAAAGACAGACTTACTAGCATACACAACTTTGGATTTGGCTACTGGCAGAATCTAGGGAAGCTCAACAACAGGGTACTAGTTCTTTAGGGAGAAGAGAAAACCAGGGTTAAGAGAAGCTGACTCAAAATAGCTAAACATGAATACTCAAACCAATAGAAACCCAAAAGACTGGGATTTGCAGTGATATAAAGCTGTAACTGTGATTATCAACAAGTCATTCTAACTTACAGCATTTTCCAAGTCAACAGAGCTAGCACTGCTTGGGCAGCATGATATGTTTTGTTTTGGTTTTTAATACACTAATAACCATAATTCTCACTTCAGCAAAGTTGGGGTATTTTGTCGGGTTTTTTGGTTTTTTAAACCAGGACAGTAGATGCCTATCTTGGCACAGCAAACACTCCTCCAAAGCCACACTTTGGCTTCCTTTTCCCCCATTTGCTTTGACAGTGTGCAAAACATTAGCCTCTCCAGATTCAAGCCAACACAGAAGCCAGTAGAAGCTGCAGGTACTCAACCCCTCTCAAAAACATAGGCCCCTTCAGAAATGTGATTCCGGAGCATGAAAACTGGACCGAGTATTCATGAAACACCGATGAGACGCATTAATTCCACTGCCAAGAAGAAAAGCATGTCAGAAATCCCTTTTTGTCCTTGCCGATAGCAACATTATCTGACAGATTTCATCAGTTTGTATGTCTTAATAGTCTGAAAAGGAGAGGAAGTAAGTGGCAAGATCCCCCTCCCCCATATCAGCAGTTTTCCCCGACACCCTGATATCTCCCTTGTACCTACCACATATGGAAAAGGCGAAAGGCTATCCAAATTGCCCGGGCACTACTTTTGAATGCAGCTGAAGACGAATGTGCAACCCACAGCTTCTGCCACCACCAGTAAATCAGAGCTTTCATTTGTACTTTATCTGTATTCCCGTATGTGTTTGCGTCAGCATGGCAACACTTTGCCAGGCAGTGTCAGACTGCTATTGGGACTGAAAGTCAATTCCAAAGTGCTACTGCAAGCACTGAAGTACGGCGGCAAACAAGAGCACGCAATCGCTCTGCAAGAGGCTCCGGAACAGGTCAGGCACAGAGATGACAGCAAGAACTCCCTGTTAATACTGGTACTTATCCACAAGGTTCCGAGTCAGTTGAACAACACAAGCAGAGTTTAACGGGCTAAAGTTTTACCTACCGGAAACAGGAAATGTGCCAAGCTTCATTTACAGTCTTGTAGAGGCGCTGACCAGCAGCAATGCTGTCCCCGCATCCTAGACATCTCCAGACTTCTTCACCTGTATGCAGGAATAAAGTGACATACAGCAACCATTTTACATCAGAGGAAACAAGGATTGCTGCATCCCTGATAAAGAACAACCTTAAATTAGATAACTGATGGGAAAGCCTTCACACATAGAAAGTTAAGCCAATACCAGGCAGTCTGTATCCCCAGAGAGTGGAGTTCCCAAATCGAACTCTGACATCTTAAATATCCATTTTGTTTTCTCCAGACATAACATCACCATCCGCTCCTTCACATTCTGCAGAAGAAAGCAATGTGACTTTTCACAGAAAACAGCTCAGTTACAGCTATGCTACTCTTCAGAGCAGAGATTTCAGGAAGGCAGATTGGTCCAGTGTAACAATTCTCACAGAGAACCATGCTAGGCCAGGAAGCCACGCTGCTATTTCCCCCATGCCACTGACTCAGCACATAACGTTTGCACTCATTTGTATAATTAACTGGATTTCCCAGAGCTGAAAGAGAGGAAAGGCAAACTTTGTTCAGTAGAGAACAACTTGACTACCAGGAAGGAATTACATGCTTGAATGAATATTCCTGTAGAGACTGTACAGCCAACACCGGACTACTGTCAGACTTAGGAAGAGGGGTTGATGCTACCGGCCTATTGTACCTTCAGAAAATAGTTATAATAGTCTCTGCGAGAACTGCCATAAAGCCCCAGAGAGAGCTAGTTATTTAGATGCATGCAAGCTAGGAAAAACCATAGGAAAACGTGCACAAAGAGCATTTGGCACATAGATAAATGCTATCCAAAATCCAAACAGCTGTGTGGGCATATTAAAGCAAGAGTCAAGGATCTGGATGAGCACAGGATGGCACAAGGAACATGTCACATAGCTGGGCAGATCTCAAACCTGTTTCTTCCTGCTACCAAAAGTTTACTTGCAGTAAGGCTGCATAAGGAAAGAAATGCACTTAGAGATGGGAAACCACTAACCATGGACTTCCGTTTTCCAAAGAACATTAAAACTCGGTAGTTGCTCAGTCAAGTTGATACCAAGGTCAAGTTTCTTGAAGTTACACAAAACAGAAGCCATCAGCCTTCTATGCACTTTTACCCCACTGTGTAGGTCAATGACAGCATTTAAAAATAACCAAGGTGAAGATCTCCTTGTACCTTTTACACAAATAGCTATTTCAGGGAAAAAGCTTGTTGCTCAACCACAAGCAAGCACCACCCTCACCAGCAGCTCGGCAGTACGGTAAAGGTCTCCATGCAGACTATAGGGCTAGATAGGATTCATTCAAATGTGACATTTGGTGTAAGTTGCTACTTCAGTTCCTGACTAAGCATCAGCTCCACACCTGGGAGCGTGTCTGTGCCCTCCTGCTATCTGGAACATCGAGACCTGCACCTGACCTCAGATCTGCACCACAGAGCAAGGGTTAGGAGAAACTTGGAAAAAGCTGGCACTACCTGTGTTCTTCGGTAAAGCAAATTGCCTTTCAGCACACCAAATGAGCTTGGAAATAAAAGGCAAAACCACGTGTGCCCGTGCCTCAACGCACAGGCAGCCGACGCTCTCCTCTCCAGGCAGCACGAGCCCTGGATGTCAGCTGAACTGGAATTGCTGCCACTCTACAGGCCAAAAAAGCCTGCAAAGCAGACATCCTGCAGCTCCATCTCCTCCTGTTGAGCACCACGAGCACAAGATGCAAACGTGAATACAGACCGTGGATCCTATTTAAAGACTAATGACTACACCGCAGCTGACTAAAAGCAACAGATATTCCTCCACAACGATCACACAGAGCTTTACCCGTCAGCTTCTGAACTCCAGGTAGCAGTCACCTTACTTTCAGCTGCAGTGCTACATCCGTTTAACTGTACCCAGAAAGGCTGATTAGCTCACGAACGGAAACGAATAGCCCTATATTTGACCGAAATTGCTGAAGTATCCCGGAGAAGTGACGGAAGCGAAAAAAACAGAGCAGGAAATAGCGTGAAGGAAAAGCAAACGGACATAATCAATGTAACAGGTCTGTCGAGTCCCCCAGGACAGGAGGAATGTTACAGAGGCGGCCAGCGAGGAAAAGCAGCAGCTCCTCCAGCAGCAGCAGCCCCGGCGGGCACCGGCCAACCCCGGCGGCCGGGAGGGCGACCGAGCCTCGGCGGGGAAGGCAAGACCCTGCGCAGAGCGGGACGGCAACAGG
>NW_008825429.1:2927342-2932361 GCF_000699105.1 Pygoscelis adeliae
CTGCCGCTCGCGGAACGCCCCCGATGCCCCGGTGAGGGAGAAGCGAGCCCCCGCCCCTCCCGCTTCCTGAGGCACGGACCAGCACTCAGCACGGATGAGGCACTACCACCTCATCCTGGAGGTAGGGATCGGGCAGGCGCCTCACCTCAGTCTGTCCGCGAAGCACAAAGGAAGGGCGGCGCACTCCGGTCAATGTAAAACCATTTTTTAATTCTAAATCACTTTCACAACAGTGAAAATTAGTGAACAGTAATGGTAATGCACTAAACAAGCCATTATGGGCTGTGTGCAGTCTGAGTACAAAGGGGGGAAGTGGTACGATACAAAAAGCACACCAAGAAAAAGGTAGGAACAAAAGCGTTAACACTTTTAGACTATTTCATTCTTGTATTGCCAGAAAATAAGGAGTCTCAGTCGTGTTGCTGCAGCTACCTCCGTCTAAATCCATTATGTCTCTCACCAATAGATTGAAAAAAACCCCCAAGCCATTAAAATTCTGTATTTTAAAACATAAGTGTTAGTTAAATCAGTTTCAATACCTCTTGAACCTATTACAGTCACTTTTCTGTCCTCTTTATCGGAAAAAGGCTTTAAAGGGATACCCTACTCCTCCCTGGATAACCTCTGCTCTTAGCATCGAGTTTCTCAATACAAAAAGGAGAAGGAAAACCATCCCTTTTACTACCATATGAACTTTCCCATTTCATCAGCAGGTGGTGCTGCCTGCTCATGACAGGAAGTCAAAGCTGCGACATTGTGCTACAGCCAGTTGCTTGTAAGAATGCAATAAATAGCCTTTCTCCTAGAAAGGGGCCTAGTTACCAAGTTATGCACTTGAGAAGAACCATATGCAGAAGTTAAGCTTCTCAAAAGTGCCACACAACAAAAGTTGAAGCACCACTTCAACTATTTATAGTTGAGCAATATATTCTGCCAGATGATCATCCAGTCAGGTATAAATTTGACTAGATGGGGCAAAACACTGCAGAAGCTTTGCAACATTCTACTTGCCAGATGGAATTTTGGAGGTAGGCAAGTTAAACTTCAGTCATCCTCTGTCTTGATACTAAAAGTGAACAGTTTATAATTACATAAATAAGCTTCTACAACAATTAATTAAGGTGTCCTGCCCAGGAACCTCATACATACACTAGAAAAACCCTAGCTATTGAAACAAAGTTTCTGAGTTGATTTGTTTTGTCAGTTGTCTGTCTATTGCCAGGGAAGTCACAATATTCATCTTGCAGGAAATCATTATGACTATCAGCGATCTGAATCAAAATAATCTAAAAACAATAAGAGAAAAAAAATTGAATTGCCTAGTCAGATAAATATGAAAACTGTTCATCTTGCTAGGGAATCCCTCCTATCTGCTGTTCTGAAGGAATCAACACACATACATCAGGAGTACTCTTTAAAGCTGTATACCCAACAGGATTCCAAAACGGCTACAGAGTGCTCACCTTCTGAACTATTTTCCCCTCGGCACATAAATGGTTGTAGTCTCCTCCAGCACTTCAAATTAATATCTTTGGTAGATACTGCAGAGACTTTTGCACTATAGCCATTCTGCTGTGGCATGGAGTAGCTGTATGCACCTGTAGAGAGAAGTTCTTCCAAATACGTTCCCTACTGTGGCATATGCTAGCAAAGGCAGGATCTCATTTTTCCTCCTGTATGATTTTACAGTATGACAAGTTTAACCTCAAAACTCATGTAAAGATGCCTTTTGTTCCTCTCCCCAAACAAGCTGATCTCAGATCTGTAATAGGATTTTATTTGGAGTACATGACTTTGTGTAGAAAGTCTCAAAGCCTTGGGAAGAATAAATGTAGCTACAGTGACAAAGTTGTGAGGGGATTATCCATGAGTGCAGCCACAGGCTGCTGCGCCGAACCGAGGAAGACAACACTGTTTTGTCAGTGAGGAACTGGGCTGGGTGAGGCAGACAGTGCGTCGTACTGTTCAGCAACCCCACCCGGCTCCACAACGAGAGAATCTTCCAGTGTCTGGCTCCAGCAAATTCAGGCTTTAAAAAATTGCAGCATAAATTTGTATCCCTTCTTCTAACAGCCATCAGAACCACTTCAGGAGGGGTTTTCCATCATGCCAGGAAATAACAGCAAGAAAAGAAACCAGTCTCCAAACCTGGTTCCATGTGCATCACGTGCTGTGCCCAAAGAGTCTCAGCAGTGCTGCAGATGATTTCCTGAAGAAGGTTGGATGTTGATGTGAAGACATTAAATAACATCCGCAGCTCTGGCAGATCCATCGTGGTTGCCAAGCATGAGATACTGATCACACTGCAGAAGTTTCCTTACCTGCCCAGTCTACCTTGGGGCAACTGTCTTTCACATAAACCTGGTGTCACTGGTTGGCATGGGATTTCAAAGCAGCACTCCTTTTAGGAGCAGAGCTCAAAGCTAGGCCCATGGTTTGTGGCAGGAACCTGTTATACAAGATAGCTGAGCTGAAATACGCTTTTTAACCAATGTTTAATTTCCAACTCTGGTGCAAAATGCGAGATTCCTCATCGTGCTGTGGTACCACCAATTCCTGAAGCCCATAGTTAGCTATGGAACCAGACACCAAGAGGTTTAAAATGGGATGGGGATGCAGTTTGTAACTGTTTCAGTGGCCTTGTTGGCCATGAATATACAGAATAATGGAAAAGATCTATGCAATCAACAGCCAGAACATTATCACCAGAGCCACAAACAGGAAGAGGCGGGATAGGAACTGCTCATCCACATACTGAGGAGTCCCTGGAACAGCTGGAAAACAGGAAGTAAAAAAACAGTTCAGCTCCTTCCTCTTCTCCAGAATTGTGTATATTCTGAACATAGTACATTCACAAATTGAAAGATATGCAAGGAATCTACCTGGTAAGAAACTGTTGCTATTTCCTACCCTCAGACTGGCCAGCCATACTGGAAGATCAAAAGGAAGACTAGCATGAGATCCCTGAAGCAGGACTTGTGGTAAACCTGCTCATGACTAATAGCAGCAGGCAGCTCCAAGTGCTAGAGTACAGGCAGGTCTGCTCACAGTACTTCTGGGGACAGTGCTGAGCTAAGTTCACTGCTTAGTTCACTGCTGAGTGCTGAACTAAGTTCACTGTTTCCAACCTGAGGAACGCTACCACCTCTACCTGAGCGCTCCTCCCCATCAAGGTAAAATGTCTCTGAATCAGGAAATGGTAAAACAGTCAAAGCTACGTGTGTAGCCTTGACCAAGAGAACTAATGACAAGCACATGAGCTCTAAAGCTCAAGCCGTGCCTTTCTGGAACTGCTGTATTGAATCCACAGATGAAAAGCAGATAAAGGAGTTCATTAAATTATGGCTGTTACCACAGCATATATTTACATACTCCGCAGCTCAGTCACAGCTCCATACAAATTTTCAGTGGACACTGAAGCATAGTTAATAGGCAAGTTAATTTGACCCAAGGACAGCACAGGTCCTTGGCGACACAGGTGTGACACGAAGAATGTATTTCTGTTTCTCATAATTCCTATGCCATATGACATGGTGAAGATGATTTGCCAGGCACAACCTTTCACAGAGGAAGTCCAGAAAATCCTGGGCACTAGGTTTTCTTGTTCAAAACAGGTAGACTCAGTTTGTCTACAGTGAAGATGGGGAGGAGGTTTTCTGGGGATTACTTGGTTTTTAGAGAGCGAGACCACTACTTGGAGTAACCCAACTGTTTTTTTCTCAGTTAAAACCAGTGAAATTATTTCACCAGAAAGTTACTTCTTGTGGAATACAGATGACTGTTTCAGAGATAAATTTCTAAGAAAGGAACAATCTTTGCTGTCATTATTTTGTGGTACAGAGCACCAGCATAAATTTTTCCTTCTCATCTTTCAGGGAATGGTCCTTTCCTGCTGTTTTCAAAATATAGGTCTCCTTCATACACCCCTACTGACTCCTTTTTATTACTATTAGAAACTCTAGTCAAATTTGTCGCCTTTTTCAGAGGGAGTCTATTGGAGTACCAGAGGAGACATTTGAATTAAAGGGAAGAAGTCTCCAGTACCACTGTCCCTCTCCAGTTCTGCTGTCCTCTCAACAGGGCCTTCAGCAAATCATATGGAAGTGACAAACTTGCTTCTTATATAAGCACTTGTACAAAACCTGTAAGACATAGACTATGTTCTCTACTGGGTGTTTTCCCTCATTTTGTGTTTCTGTATACAACACTGATTTACTTTAAAACCGTTCAGAAAGTTTTGTCATTTAGCAGGCTGCTTGTTTAAAAGTTACAAGGGAGTTTGTAACACATCTGTTTGTGACAGGACTCTCGGAGAAGATAGGATGCATGGTACCTGGGGGAGGTCGCCCGTCGTTTATGTTGAACGCCGTTGCAAATATACCAAAGGGAAACGCCCCAATTCCGAATGACATTTGGAAGCCACCATCACCAAACCCAAAGCCCTGGAATCCCTGGAGAGAACAAAGCAACAGAAGAGAAAAAAGGTACCAATCATTTAAAGCCTATTTCAGAATATTTTGTAAAAGTGCAGACACTCCCTCTCACTGGCTTTCCTACAGCTGAAGGAGTACCATGCTGTCTGGCAACTTTCAGTCTGCCACACTATTGTTAAATACCTTCTTAGTTCTCCTGGTCTTAAAATGTTTCACACAGTAGCAAACTTGCCAGAGCAACCCAAAAGTTTGAGAAAATGAAAACTAGGAACCGCAGTTCTTGCTTGAAGGCCACAAATTAACAGAAGCGTTTCTGTAAGGTTTCTCAACTTAAAATAGTGTATATCTGATAATATATCAAAATCAACATTACCAATTCTATTTAGAATGTCTTAAAATGTATTAATAATTCTGTACTAATAGCCATTAGCCATATAGCTATAAGAAAGGCATTGTAAAAAAAAATGACCTGCATTGATTTTCACGATACACGTGCATCATTAAACATCCAGTAAAGTGATAAATTGCCAGTGGGATGCATACAGCATTATAGAGAAGAACAGTACAAAAAAAAAATTACCAGGGG
>NW_008825429.1:2932391-2934543 GCF_000699105.1 Pygoscelis adeliae
GAATGCAAGACATAAGGAAAGGAGGAAAAAAGGAAGAGTTACAATGCAACAACATTGACCCCTACAGGATCCAGACTAAAATTCCACATCAAGTCAAAAGATGAATCCTACTGTATAAAAGCAGTGTACTATCTGAGAACCAACTGTATATGAATCTAAGTAGTTGCATCATGTTTAAAAACTGCGGAGAGCTCACAGTTGCCATGTTCTGTAATCCAGCAAACTGTCCTCTGGTCTCAGAATTAAAACAGTGATACCAATTCTGAAAAACCCTCTGGTCTATCATCTCCAAACAGTGGGAGGACAAAGATGATTTCACTCATATAATATAAACCAGGCATTTCTGGGTTGATCCTTGATTTGAGGGGTTAGTCTTTTGACTATGAATCTTCTCAAGTCTTTTGCCATTAACTATCAGGGACAACAAAACACTCTGCATGGCAGGTCCTGCAATTATAGGAAAGAGGAGGGCAGCATCACTACTGCTATGTCTTCATACCAGATTCCTCTGACTTATGGCAGTGCCAGCTAAAAGGTTCAAACAAGGTATAGCAGCTGATTTAATAAGAAGGCAACTCCCCAGTGAGAGAGAACAACTATGCTCCCAATACATTCAATACAGAAATGTTCCTTAATCACACCCAGCAGAGTTGTTTGCTTGAAGCATGAGGTATACAAATGCTCTCCAAGGACCCTAGGCTGAGTTACATGGAAATATGGAATTGTTTCATCAGGTCATGCTCACTGCCATTGTGCCAAAGAACACTATGGTCTGTCTTGCTGGCTACTCCCACATCTGTTCAACCTATGCCAGCTGTTGTTTACATTCATTCTGTGTAATCTTCTCAACAAACCCACAGATCCCTCTTTAAATTAACATGTACCCAACAGATATCTACATTCTTTTGCTTGTAATGCCATGGTACAATAACATCCCATAGAGATGTTAGAAGCAGGTGTCAGTGCCAAAAAAGTAAGTTCACACATGGGTTATACATTCCCACGACAGGTATAGTTTGATGGAAATATACTTTCATAAAGAATTTTCAAAGCAAAGTGTTCCTTGTATTTGTATATGGAGAACAATCAGGTATGAAGAAGAGCATTTCCAGTGATGCCACACAGGGCTGTTTTCATGAAGCACGATTCAAGTTAGCCCATTCTTTGGGATGCTGAAGAGTACTATAGGAATGGAGTTTTCTGCCACACCGCAGCTATCAATTATTCATGAACAACTTACTGGGGATGAGCAAGAAATGTAAGCTATAGGATCGTCACACAGGATCTCACGCCCACTTTATGTCCTCCAGAATGAATTACCACCATCAATAAAAACAACTTACCTGCTCGAGCTTGTTTTTTCACTTACCCCTCTGTTCTCTGGTTCAGGTCTCTGTCCTTGGGGTCGTGGCGGAGTTTTCTCTCTGCAGGAAGTTGTGAAATTAGCTCAAGTGCAAGGATACATGACATTAGTATCTGCAATAGCCTGGTTAATAAGACAGAACAAACACAGAGCACGCTCTCACAGGGCCATGCTGCAGCAGAGCTGGCGGTAGTGTGAGAGCAAGTAGACCACCCAGCTACATGAACCTTCAGCATCGCATTGCTGAATCTTAATTCAGCACTTTTGAGTAACAAAGTCCCATTGCAAAGGCTAGAAACTTGAGGACATGAACATTTTTTATCATAGAATCATAGAATAGTTTGGGTTGGAAGGGACCTCTAAAGGTCATCTAGTCCAACCCCCCTGCCGTGGGCAGGGACATCTTCAACTAGATCAGGTTGCTCAGAGCCCCGTCCAACCTGACCTTGAATGTTTCCAGGGATGGGGCATCCACCACCTCTCTGGGCAACCTGTGCCAGTGTTTCACCACCCTCAGCGTAAAATATTTCTTCCTTGTATCTAGTCTAAATCTACCCCCGTTTAGTTTAAAGCCATTCCCCCTTGTCCTGTCACAACAGGCTCTGCTAAAAGTTTGCTGCCATCTTTTTTATAAGCCGCCTTTAAGTACTGATAGGCTGCAATAAGGCCTCCCCAAAGCCTTCTCTTGTCTAGGCTGAACAACCCCAACTCTCTCAGCCTGTCCTGGTAGGAGAGGTGTTCCATCCCCCTGATCATTTTTGTGACCCTCCTCTGGACCCGCTCCAACAG
>NW_008825429.1:2934923-2943608 GCF_000699105.1 Pygoscelis adeliae
CTTGTTAAACCTCATGAGGCTCACACGGGCCCACTTCTCCAGCTTGTCCAGGTCCCTCTGGATGGCATCCCATCCCTCTGGCGTGTCGACCGCACCACTCAGCTTGGTGTCATCTGCAAACTTGCTGAGGGTGCGCTCGATCCCACTGTCTGTGTCATTGATGAAGATATTAAACAGTACCGGTCCCAATACGGACCCCTGCGGGACGCCACTCGTCACCAGTCTCCATCTGGACATTGAGCCATTGACGACTACCCCCTGGATGCGACCACCTAACCAATTCCTCACCCACTGGACAGTCCACCCATCACATCCATACCTCTCCGGTTTAGAGAGAAGGATGTTGTGGGGGACTGTGTCAAAGGCCTTACAGAGGTCCAGATAGACGACATCTGTAGCCCTTCCCATGTTCACTGATGTAGCCACTCCATCATAGAAGGCCACTAGGTTATATAAGCTGCTCCAGTCAGATAACATTCGTAGCAACCTGTCACTTGTAACTGATAATTAACACCCAATTCAAATTAAAATAAATTGCCAGTTGGACAAGAAATGAGGTGTGCAAACCCAGGCCCTTAAAAAGCCAGAAATATTTGGCAGAAATGTCAGTTCTATCTGTCTTGTGACAAAGTATTTCAAATTGTGAATCCAGCACTTTGGTAGTTTCATCTTAAGACCTTAAACTAAAGTTTCATCTTTAGTTTTCACAAAAAAATAGTTGTATTTAGGTTTCTTACCTGGGGTCCTGTTGTCCAGTGCTACCTCTTCCATACAGAGGAATAACTTTATCTCGACTGATTCCTGCTTTGCATACAGGACACACTTGTCTGTTTGGCCTGGTCTCTAGCCACTAAAAGAGGAAATTATAAGAAAACTAGTAAGAGACCATGAAAACAACATGCAAACCTCATTTGCAGCCAGGCAGAGACTTTAGCAATTTCTCAGAAAGCCATGAAGCAAAATGTTTTAAGATGTGCCACGTACTCTCCAAAGTGTTGGTATTTTGGCTATTGTTCTGGTACAATCCACTTGCTGATGTGTAGAATTCAGAACTGCACTGGAGTAAAATGTGAAGAAATAAACAGTACCAACAGTCCTGCATAGGCCAAGGGCTAGTGTAGATACCCTCCTTTCATCTATCTTTTCTATAGTGGTACCACAATGTAAAACACTACATGTGCAAAGAGAAGTATACTCAGCACTTAAGCCTGCAAAGTAAACCCCTGTGAACTGCTTACAGCAATTCTCCTACCAAACTGGGAATACTCAGCGTTTAAGAAACTCAAAAGTTGGAGGCAAGTGGAACAGAATCTACGTTTTCTTTTTGCCGAAAGAGCAGATTGCAAGGTGTTGCCTGAAGTTGCATTAGCACGTTGCAATTGCCCTGGAGAGAAAGAAGTGCATTTGAAAAGAGGGGGACGCTCCAGAGAACCAAGGTCTTTATTGAGTAAGGAGCTGATGAAAGACAAAGTAAAAGGAAACCTGTCTTACCTGGTGTAAACAAGGCCAACTGTGAGCATTCCCAGGACAATTTGTTCACAGAGCAGAAACAGAGGAGAAAATAGAATTAGTTACTGACAACTCAATCCGACAAACGTATAAAGCGTACCATGGATAGCACAGCTTGGAGACAACAGAATCCTGGAATCCAGCTGGGCCAGTTCCATAACCTCCCATTAAAATAATTTTTGAAAGCACAGCCCAAGACCAATCCCCACTGGTCTTTTCAGGTTATGCAATCTAACTAAGTTGCTAACATGATTCTCTGCATATGACCTTTGATTCCTGGGTCCTCATCTATACCAAAGGCCCATACAGAGGCTTAATTAATCTTAGTGTTTACTGTACAGATTTTCTCTTCTGATACCATGAAAAGATAGCCCTGAGCTAAGATGCAAATGAGGAAGATGTCAGTAATGAGACTTCAGGATCTTAAAAGAAGTCACACAAGGGACACTTAGCTAAAACATCGGCCACATTCACAGAATCATGGAATAACTCAGGCTGGACGATACCTCAGGTGGCCTCTAGTCCAACCTTATGCTCGGAGCAGGGTCAGCTGTTGAGATCAGACCCAGTTGCTAAGGACAGAGAAATTCCCATTATACAGAACTACTCTTACGATTAAATTAATATGGCAACTTAAAAAAGGTCAAAAACAAACGAGCAAGCGACGAGATAAAACTGCTAAACAGCCGTCTGCTTTCAAAGTGGTCTTGACAACACTATTCAGACAAGATACATGCTATTTTTTAAGGTTCCATTCTTCCAAATCCTTTTGTGCAATAATTTAATCTAATTTTATCTTAACATGCCATCAGCAAGTGATTTTCCAGCTCATCCTAGATCAAAAACCTGGATTTTCAGATGTTACATACATTTACACAGAAAAGAAATGCTCTTTTAGGCCTCTTTTTATTAAAGAGCATAATTTAGCCTACTGTGTAAAATAAACCCAAAAAAACCCCATTTGGCCATGTCAATCCTTAATGACTTCTTAACATTTAAGAAAGAGTATATTCTAGACCAAGTTACCCAAATAAGAAATGCTGCATCCTTATTATATTTGTGCGATACATTCCGAAGTCAGATCAAAGAACTGAAAAGTTAGTATTACAACTGCAATACCATGGGAAAAGAGAAATAGCCCACATGTAAAAGCTTGTTATCTAATTATTTTTTTTTAATGGTTTCAAAGGAAAAAAAAAGCAAGCTTGTAGGAAGTATGAAAACTACAATTTGGCCTCCAGAACCTAGTTTCAGATGCAAGTTTAGGTATGCACAGGTTAGAAAGGAATTTATGTCTGAACAAGATATCTATGCTAGACCAGACAGCACAAATAAAATAACACACATAACCAAGCAGTATCAATGAACACTGAACTGTCTATGTGGGGCTGCTTATTTGTTTGCTTTTACAAAATAATCCAAAAGTATAGGAAGTTTAAGATGCAAGAAACGCACTCCCTGGAACATGAACAAGGAAAAACAGTCGAGGAGCAAAACCAAACTGCTCCTAAACCAAAACCATGGTCCTTACTAATTTTTTACAAGACATTTTATTTGACATCTAGAATTATAAAAATCGTAGGCTTTTATGTGATCAGAGAGATATATGGTGTTCTGGTTTATCTGTGGGGGCTTGAGTACTTACCAGAAGAGATGTCCACACAAGCTGATAACTGCATCCTTGGCAGTGTCTAAACAGATGTTACATTCAAAAGTGTTGTCCTGATTAGCGTTGTCCCCAGTACCATTACTGCTACTGCTGCCACTGGTCCCTCCAGTACTGGAGTTCTTTGTTGATGCAGAAGTCGTGGGTCCTTTGCTTGCCATCCTCAAGAACTACCCAGACAAGGTCAAGAAAATTTTCCTGTTGGAATCCTAGCAGTGAGAAAGGAAAAAAACAAAAACAACTTCTTGGCATTATAACATTGCATTCTTGTCCTGTTCCAAACTGGTAGTGACTTATCTAAGAAGCACTTGAATCCTATTGTTGATGGTTTTAGTTTAACATAGCCAAGAGGGATCTTTTTTTAGAAACTAAGCTACTTTAAAGTCCTGTAGTATGATCTGTCTGATAGGTGACCTGTGTTTTAAAGTTACTGATAAGCAACTGCCATCCACAGCCAAAACAAAACCATCGTGTTTTCTCATAAATGCCGTTTGCTATGAGAAGAATGAGCTCACCTAGTCATACATGCTCTTCCAAAAATTCAATGCAAGTTATAACTGTGAGCGCAGTCTGAAATAGGATTTAATCACGAAGCAATTCAGTTTGGACAGACTGACTTACGGCATAGTTTTAAGTTCAATGTTCATTAGTTTGGAATATTAATGATAATAATGGCAAGCAAAGGTGGCTTAGTACTTGAGTTGTCTCATCAGCAGTACATTGCTGCTATCACAGCAGTGTGTTGATATGACTATCCAACATTTCTAGTACTTTCAAACTACCAAACATGTCTAATCTAGTAGTAATACAGAAGTACTAAAAAATTTACTTTAATGTGTTTTAATTTTACTTACATGCTTTCACCTCTCATTAATGTCATCATATTTATCAATGAACACCATTTATTTTATTTCAGTAGCAACAACCTCTACAGTCTAATTCCTTGATACGTAAATTCCACAGTACCTAAAACTTTGAGACTCAGCACAAGGCATTTACATTTCCAGAAACAAACACTTTTACCAGTACAAGATTTTTAATCCAACAACTAAGAGTTTCAGCAGTTACAGAAATTAATACACCAAACCAAAAATGTTTAAATGTTTAAAATATTCCACTGTGCTTTTCATGAAATTCTGACATCACGTTGCTGCTGCAGGGATATGAATACCTAGATAAGGTTGTGAGAGAGAAACAGGTGATTACCTGAACTTTTTACAAGTGTACAAACAGTTAAGCATTTTAAAAGGGCAACCTGAATTTTTCAGAAGCTAATTTATTCGCAAACTTACCCCACAAGCATTAAAGGCTTTCCTTAGTGTCCCCTCTTTGTGCTAAAGCACAGGTGCAGGGCAGCGAAATAAAGCCTCAGTATCTGTAGCTGTTATTGTCAACAGCTTTTCTCATACAATACAATCCCACTGCACGGTCAAGAAAGCGTCATGCTCAAGCCTCATGAAGGTATTGCAGCGAAGACACTCAATTACAGCAAGTGAAATATATTTTTGCAGAGCTTTTTCACTCAGTTACATCATTTTGCACAGTGTCCCAGAAGGGCAGCTTTGTATTCACAGATGCTGTACTTTAGCATACGTTGCTTTCAGCGCTGCTGACTCTTAGCATTTCACACCAGAACTTCATTTACACTCAGCAGCAATGCAGTTCATTGTACAAAATTAAAATTCACGTTAGTTCAAGGCAAATGGAAATGCTGCCAGCCCACAAACTATACGCTAAAGATGCTTGGATTTTTCAGACATCCTTACTACCAGAATCTTCAGCCTCACTGCTGAAGATTAAACTGCTCAGTAGTTTAATGCTTGAAAACTTACCTACTTGGACCTGTATATATTTGCTGGGAATTAATATCAACATTGAGAAAACCTCCTTAAAACTAAGGAGTTCAACACATTGTAAAAAACACTAGCATCACTTTATGGAGTAGGCACAAGAAATGTCTGGCTCTTATATCTTGACATATAACACAAGGAAAGCATGTAGAAGAGGCAAATAAATGAATGTCTGTGTCCCTAAAACCAATGTGGAAAAAAGGTCCTTTTTTCCAAATTAAATTCCATATATTTAACACCAGAAATCTGGAGAATCATCAAAAAGATAAAATCTGTATCTTCACAAACACCTACTTAAAAAAAACTTAGCTTTTAGTAACTATGAAAAAGAAATAAATCATTAAGTTATGAAGAAGAATGATAGAGAAATCCATAGGAATATCAGTAATGGAATGGAATGAAGACAGCTGAGACAGAAGAAAGATCAAAATGATATAATGCAACAGGCACTGAATCTACCCTCCTAGGAGAAGGCCATTCCTTAGTCTGTACTGGGATCCTCTCCTCATCATTTCTCCATAGGCTGATTTGGCCTGATGACCTATTAGGATATAACTAATTTAAAATATCAAAAACATATCAAAACACAATAATAAAAATAATCAATCTTATTCTGAAAAGCCTTCTCAAACATTTGCTCTTGTCCGTGGAATACTGTTTTAACATAACTAGGTCTGTAACAAGTGCTGTTGGGGTCTGTTCATCTGCTCCACATATACAAAGAAGCAAGTGTGAAACAGCATCCAATGACCAAACTTACATTTGATAATCATATAGTGTCACTTGTGAGGATAGTCTGTCAATCCTAAAGTAGAAGTTCAACTGCAAATTCAACTTGTTCTGAGTGCAGAACAAGCTCAAAATTGTTGAAACATCACTTAACTACTTAAACTCTGAGACAAAACTTTTTAGGAAGGGGGGGAAAAAAAAAAAATCAAAACAAACCACAAGCAAACCACAAACTAAAAAAAAAACCCAACCCAAACAAAAAGGCCAACCAGCACAACAGGTCAAACCAACCCCATTTTCATTTTGATTTAGAGTTCAGAGGAAAGACTGTGAGTACACTGGGATATAACATGACTTTTGGGGTTAAGTAAACGGAATTTAGAGATGCCCGTCCAGGTTTGCTAAACCCTTGTCCTTTAGATCAGGTCTCCAAATCAACCCTAGATGCATGATGAGTAGCAAACAAAACAAGTGAAAGGATATAAAAATCAGCTGTGATCTAACTGCAAGCATTCAAAGACCTTGTCTTTTTTCTTTCTTGCTTCTTTGCTCTGTAGATATTTACAGGAAAACAGTAACTTTCTTATTTAAAAGCCATCTATATTAGCTGTTTAGTTCCTTTAAGTCATGACCCCTATGATATCCCAACAGGTTGTTCTGAGAATGACTGAATCACTGACATTTACTACATCCAAGAATCAGGAGTGGCAACAGATGAATGGGTAAGAAACAAAGAACCCATTTTCAAGTAGTCTTCCTAAATAAAAAAAGTCTGGTGGAGCGTGAAGAAGACATGGAAGTGAAGATACATGTTTGGGGATCCAGCACAAATCCCACCGAGTTGCGTAAAGAATAAGCATGGAATAAGAGATGGTGAAACTGCACCTCCAAGAAGCAGATGGCACACTGGGACCTGAAAGTTTCATGACAACAGAGAGCACAGGAGGTCCATGAAAGACTGCAGGAAACTGGTAAGGTCTATGTACCGTGTATAAATACTGTGTATGAATCTCACTAACAGGCAATAAGAAAGAAATTTTACTCAAATACTTTAAACCTATAAATCTAGTGGGAGCAACTGCACACCAGGAAAATGCGAGCCGAATGGCTACTGTAAAAGATCACGTTTCTGAGTTCAGCAAACGAGAAATGCCTGCATTTGCCAAAGTACAGACCTGACTCTAAAAATACAAGAGAGACACTTCAAGACAGACTGGGAGAGTTTCCACCATAAGTTAAAGTGTACAAAAAAATCCACTGGAAACACAGCAGGTGAACAATAATTCAACCTGAGAAAGACAGAGGGGGAATATAAATTAAAAGCTAATGTCATCTGTATGAAACAGTTGTAGAATACATGTTCACAGCACTACAACATTAGGATGTTTGAAGTATTTGCTTTTTAATCTTCTTTCATGAGCAATGAGAAAAATTTTTGGTGAGGATATAGGACTCTGGGCTAGTTTATTAATAAAACCCAAAGTTTATTCCTCTTTGCGGTATCTAATACCTAACAATGAAATAAAAAGAAGAGCACTGTTGGATGTAGAATTCCACTAGAAAGACACTTTTCCGTATTTCTTGCCTAATTAATCTTACTTTATCTAGGATTACTGAAATTGAAATAATCCAAATCTAGTTTGTTTCTGAAACAAGTTCTGATTTAGTTTCTGAACTTTTTGCTGTTCAAATCAAAAGGAAAACTTGTCGGGTTGTTTTTCTTATCTCTATAGTGACAATGTCATTTTCAGACACATATGACAAATTTTATAAAAGGAATATTAACATTTAGAAATTTTATCTAAATCTAAAAATATTACTCAGAGTTTATATAAATACACCTACTCATAAGTTCAACAAAAATCTGATTCTTAACCTATTACAATAGCCTGGACTTTGAGTAAAACGAACAGGTAACCTTAGTTGATAATTGCTGACAGTGCCCAGAAGAAAGTACATTTACTTCTTGACAGTCATCTTTAGATGTTCTTAGCAAATACCTGACTAAAGTCCTACTGTTAATCATCAAATACACATTTATCTCTCACTACCTTTTTATTCTGTCCCCCAAACATGTTACATTTTAACACCTCGGCAACATTTTCTGAGTTCATCTTTTCACTTCCTGTAACCCGTACAGCATCACGTACCCGCTTTTTAGTATTACCACAAAGGGGTCCCAACATACAAGTTTGCGTGATCGCTTGGTCTTGCAAGATCAGCCATTTGCCTCACAGACCAACGTGCCCTTGCTTGGCCTCATTTCATTAATGGGGATTCTGCGAGGTATGTCCGTGTTACAGTTGCTGCTTCCAGGATAAGAGCCTTGCTGAAAGGCTGTTTTGGCAACTCTAAGGATTCAATGTACCTCACAAATGCAAGGCATTATTACAAACTATCAAAAAAAGCAAGCGATTGAAATAATTTTTTTTTTACCATTCCATAAAAGTATAATATACACTCCAAGAAAACATTGCACAAATCTTTAGACGAAGATTTTATCCTCTTACCTCTTAAAGTCCAAAGGAAAAAAAAAAACAAACTGATACAACCAGTTGGGTAATACTGCCTGAGCATTTTCCTGGTTTGGAGTGTTATGTAAAACATTAAATGCCCTTTAAATGGGCTAACCAGGTTAGCAGCAAAATGTAAAAATAAAGTAAAATAGTTACGATGTGGTTTAAGAAGTAATAAGCAATCCCCAAGAGAAAAAAAAAAATGGCATGTACCAGAAGCTAACGCTTTGCGACCATACCCAGAGCCAGACATTTATCTAACGCGAAACAGGCGCTTCTCCTCGCAGAGGGTTTCAGCTTTGCCGCAGAGCGAGGGGGCCCAGGCACCAGCAGGCCGCTAAAACCGGGGATTTCGGAGGAAAACCCTCGCAGGCGGCGGCGGGCCCTGCGCGCCGCGGCGGCGGCGAACCCCGGG
>NW_008825429.1:2944233-2946033 GCF_000699105.1 Pygoscelis adeliae
GTGCGAGCCGCTCGGGCTGGCGGTGCGTTCAGCCCGTGCTCAGTCACCACCACCGTAACCCCTGCCTGCGTGCTCCGTGTGATTTTTAGCTCTGTTTCTATTGCATTTTTGCTGCCTGCTTATCATGAGGTGTTGCGGGGGCCGTGTCCAAACATCTGCCTCTGAAAAGAGCAAAAACTACATACCATCAATGGCAGCAAATGTTCAGCCCAAGCAGGGAAGGAAGGAAGGCGGCAGCTTTGAGGGAAACAAATTGCTCAAATGTGTGTGCAAAGCGCTAGGATCTGAGCAGAGGAGCATCTCCAGGATGGGAACAGAGAGCTTTATAAAGGTATTCACACAGCTGTGAGAAACCACAAAGATAGAGAGAGGGACAAAAGGGAGGAAGAGGAGGGGACCTGGTGCCTGAAGGAGAGGTCAGAGCTGAGCAAGGTGACCGAGGAAGCACCTCTGAAGGGTTTTGTCCCTGCTCTGCAGACACCGAGGCAGAAAACAGCGCAAAAGTGCTTGTTGTTTTACGCAGTGGAAAATGGGTGAATCCTAAACCAAGGTCTCTCACTAAAGGCAAGTCTGACGAGGGAATAGTTAAGGTAAGAAGTGGGGGGAGGTTAGTGCCAAGGAAGCCGATCAGAAAGAGACCAAGGATATCGTCTGAGGTGGCCTGAGACTACACAGCTCTTAGTGTGAAGGTTGGAACGTGCAAGCCGGGAAGTGTTCAGCAATACAAAAACACAGCTGTACTGAGCTTTCATACTGCTTTCAGTAATACGTGGACTTGGCAAAACCCATGTCAAAGCGGTCATCCAGCAGCCCTGCTGGAATTGCCATACACGTTGATGTATCACACGGGAAAATTTGTAGTTAAGGTGAAGACAGTATCTGAAAATGATAGTGCTTATGGCATTAGGACACATTGTAAAGCTGTCCTACCCACACTAGCAGTGTATTTGCTGTCTGTGAAAATTTCTCTAACAAAGCAGGCTATCTCAGTTTCAACAAGAATGGAAAGCAGCATGGTTTGGCACAGATTCAGCATTCAAGCAAAAATTTGGCATCTCAGTGTAGTATCAGATTAATAAGAAGTTAATAAGGCCCCAAAGGTGTAAATGGTATCCTCCAAATGCTGATTAAAACAAGGATGAGCTGAAATTTGTACCAGCTTGGACTAGTCACCATGTATGCCTAGAGTCAAAAGAATGTCAGTATAAGAAGTAAAAAAAGGTTGATTTTTGGTATTATAATCATGGGAATAAGTAATGCTCAGAACAGTCTTTATTGTTTGGGTATCATAAGATAACTAAAGCAATCTGAAGAGAAATACAGTTACTGCTGTAGACAACATAGCCAGGGAATATTTTCACTGCCCAGTGATAATTTTAACATTTTATTGATGTTTCAAGTCTCAGAAGAACAGAATGATATTATTATGCATTCTATAGTGACTTATTTACAGTACCCCTGTTCCACTTTTAGCAAGTGTTTTCTTTTTAAAATGGGAAAGATCCAGAGACAGGCAATGAATAAGATGGGATGAATGGAAAGGGTGGTGTACAAGAAGAGAATGAAAATTTTAATCTTGTGCACAGCTACAGTTAATAGGAGGGGAACAGACTTATTTAAAACAGTAGGCCAGCTGGAGAATATACGTGAGTGTTGTGGTTTAACCTCAGTTGGCAACTGAGCACCACACAGCCGCTCGCTCACTCCCCCCCTGGTGGGATGGGGGAGAGAATTGGAAGAGCACAAGTGAGAAAAACTCATGGGTTGAGATAAAAACAGTTTAATAATTGAAATAATAAT
>NW_008825429.1:2946461-2948574 GCF_000699105.1 Pygoscelis adeliae
TTTACTCTCCTTTCCCCCCACCCCCTTTCCTGAGTTTTTTTTTATATATATATATATATATATACACACAGATATCATTCCCGTAGTCTATGGGCCATCCCTCTAAAATGTTCAGTGAGTTCATTTAGTCCATGACTTCGGGCTCCATCCGAAGCTAAGAAATCAGCTTTCAAAGAGCTATATATCACATGCATAATGGGAACAGATAAAATATATAAATATCATTTATATTTATGTATATTCTAATGGTGATATGTGTCTCATTCTCCAGTGTAGCTGGTAGCCAGTAATTGCTTAAAGTTAGAAAAACCTTGTGCCCTGGTTGCCAGTTCATTCTCGTGGTGTGCATGAGAATAAATCACTTCGATTTATTCACTTTTTCATGATCTAAGTCACATAATGTTGATATTTATGGTACACACAAACCCCTTCCTAAAATTCCTAATTACGAAAGTCATACATGTGTCAGGAATCCAAGTCCTTGAACCTCTTATCAGTATTTTTCTCAGCAGTTCTCCTCGTTTTACTTGTATTTTCAATCCAGTAGTATCTTAATCCAGTATTAAATCACATTTGGGAATACTCTTCCTTCCTTGAAATTTCCATGCGAAAGAGTTCTTACCTGTCTGTGGCCTTTTGCCTTTGTTCAGCAAGAGCCATTTCCAAGAGCTTCTGCTCATTTCACTTTTCTGTTTTCAACACCACACCAGAAAGGTGGGAGACCGTACAGCTATTTCTGGTATGTGACATGCATTCGTTTGCTTTCTTCTGCATCGTATCTCTGGAGACTGCCATATTTCAAAGAGTAGGCCTGTAAGCACACTGGACTTTGCCTGATCTGCTTGAGTAACACATGCTTTGAAGCATCTGGCGCTTGACATCCATGAAGGCAAATAATCAAGCTGAAATACAGTCACAACCTGTTACAGAAATCCCCATGCCTCTAACAGCCAGTTAGAAGGAAATGGCCAGAAGAGTATTGTTAAGCCAAGATGAAAGATCCACCAAGGCAAGTTGGATAAGAGCGCTAAACTGAACATCTCCCACGCAATCTTCAGGTTTCTTGAGTTAAAGATTTAATGCCTTTTTGAAGGTCTGTTTGTTATCCTTGGAACTTGTCATTCCATATTTATGGACAAAGCAGTTGCAAAGGGCACAGGCAGAGGAGATGTGTGTTTTCTTTCCCCTGCCAGAGGTGGGGAAATGAGATGCTTTTTGCCTGATACATTTTACATATCTTTATGAACCTTCTGTGTCTAGTATCTTTTCTCACCTGCTTTTGAAAGAGAACTTCCTACAGCAGATGGGTCCCATCCTATCTCATGCTTTCATGGTAGAAGATTTTTGTGCTGTCTACAAGATAAGAATGTCTGACTCTCCACCAAAAACTTCATTTCAGTGCTGTCAGTATTTCTGAAGCAGTGAAATTACCATCTCACAAAATGTGGTAAAGTGCTGAGAATTTTATTACAGTCACTCACACTTTCCACATCCTTATTCTTTAATGCCAACTATTCTCTCTTTCTCTACAAACACAAAAGCAACACGGGCTTTCTGGTATCATTGGTGTGTTTTTCACTCTTACTTTGTGTGAGCTGTTACATCTGAGAAGCATCAAGATATTTGCCTGTACGGCACACGTGAAAGGAGGCTGTTCAGCAACAGATGGACGTGAAAACAAGCCGTGTTTACTTCCAGCGATTTCCCATCTGTGGGCACCACTCTTCCCGGTAGCACAAACCCAAAGAACGGGCAGTGGGACAGAGCGGTTGGGCCACCTGGGTCCCCTCGCTGCCCTTCTGGGGTTTCTCAGCATGGGCAGCACTGTCTGCCCTGTTCTCTGTCCTCTGGAGGCCAGTACAAATATCGAGCGTAAATATTCCTTTTTCACGGTATCTCACAATTCTGTGTACGACACCCAGATCCTCGTGGTTCCTTCCATTTATACGCTCATTCCCAGGCTTGCTTGGTTTTTGGGAAGACCTGGCCTGCAGTCCACAGCGCACGGCTGTCCCCCCCGAACCGTCACCCCGCTTTTCCCGTGAGCGCAGCCTTCACCCGGCCTCTTTCACGGAGAAGCGAAGAAACCGCGTTCGGAAAGACCTGGAGGTGC
>NW_008825429.1:2949130-2974573 GCF_000699105.1 Pygoscelis adeliae
GGCCTCCTGCCGGGGCCGGAGCCCCTTCCCGGGCAGGCTGTCTGCTACGGCCTGGCGGAGGGGAAGTTTCCCTTTCCCCTCGTAACTGTTTTCCCCCGAAGGCGGACGTGGATTGTCTTTCAAGCATAATTCTTTATGCTATAAAGTCACATGTGCCAGAAGGGGGGTTAAAGAGGTCCTGGTCACAGGTCTCTTAAACGTGCCTTTACTTCTTCCTTTGTCAGGTGGCTTTAAAAAGGATCGGTTACAGCCTGCTCAGCCTAGCCTAAGGTATTTTTGCTTCTGGTTTCAGACTTATGTTTCACTGAAGAAAGAAAATTAATGTACGTTGTATTTGGGCTACTTACAGTTAATGCCTTGTGATACTTCCTACTGGAAGGGCCTATTCTGCTTTCGGAGTTAGTCCACCCATAATCTGAAATGATGCTTAAATCTGAAAAAGCTAACAGGTTTCTTAAGTCTATTTCTCATCCCTCTAGCAGTGGGGGAATATAGAAGTTGAAAACTTAACTACTGCTGTTGGATACAGCATTAGTTCCAAGTGTCAGAAATCTCCCAACTCTGCAAGTGTCCCATGAAGGAATTAGTACAGTTACATATAAAAAATTTGTTTTTCTTCAAAAAACGTTGCAATTGCAAAAGCAAGCACTCATCAGCTGGAAAGCAACACCTGACTTAGGAGCCTTGCAATGGAGGTGATGCTGTCCTATCTTAAGTTTTCTTGAAGGCTGAGCTAAGCATTTCTGTAGGCTCAGTTTCAAAGGCTGTCAGACAGGCAACTTAATAAAATCCTCTCTTCTGGGACAGGTTTTGCATGAACTGTGGCAACATACACAGGAACTACATGCAAGAGAAGGGATGTCCTGACATAATTTCTTTGCTTTTGTAGGCTATTTCAATCAGAAAAATCATCCAATTACTAACTATGCTGGAGATGGCTAAATAATGTTTAGCTCTCTCTTGGGAACCGAACTGTTACTACTGAGCTATTTTCCATCTTTCTTAGCAGTCTTCCCTATCAAGTATGAATTGATTACTAGAGGGTAGGAGATTTTGCAGTCCCTTATCTCCTGTTTGGGTAAGAGCACCAGATGTTACTGGCCTTGAAAGAGATAATCATTATTCTTATTTTAAACAGGCGTGAGGCGAAAGGTCATGATGAGGATGGAAATGAGCTACAGACGACACCAGAGTTCAGAGCACATGTTGCGAAGAAACTGGGAGCAATGCTAGATGGGTATTGGCAAGCAATACTAAAAAAGTTTGTTCTATGGGTCAAGTACACGGATGCTTTTGTGTGCTAAAACCAGGAAATTCAAGATCTGAGTGCAGCCTGGATATGGAGGAGAAGTTGTTTCTCTTCTTGTCTCTTTCGCTCCTGTATTTAATGCAGACTTCCAATATTCTGTGAACTTACCTGGCCCATGTGCTGTGCCCTTCTGGTAAAGACTCCCTGGGTATTTGCCTCTGTGGTGAATGGGTTGTGGGGAGGAAAAAGTAGAATCTGGGTGCCTTAGCACTTTCATCATTTAAAGGCCAGCATAAGAATCTTTTATTTATTCTTACAACCTAAACCAGTACCTGATTCAGGGTTGTGCTGGCAGTATGCCTGTGACGGGGCTGCTGCTGTCTTATTTATTGTGTAAATATGGCCCCCTTGAATTCCTGGTGTTTAGAGTTGACTTTAGAAACGCTGCTTTTAAGTCATTCTTGTGGCATGCATTGCTAAGGAGAGAAGGCATGGTCTGCTCTGAAAGCAGGGAGGTGAGGCAGCTTCACTAAGAAAAAAGAAGCTATGTGACATCTCCCTGTAGTCTTGTTTCCTGGAAATACCCGACTTTAGCTCAGTTTGCACAAACCTGTCTTAAGATCTGACTGGGGTTTTCTGTTTAGTTTCATCACTGTCTTGAAGGACTCATCAGGACCTTCACAAAATTCTGTGCAACAGTCTGACTCTGCAGATGATGGTGAGTTCTAGTCACAGCCATTATGGCTGGTTTATGACATTGTTAGTTAAATGATGACAAGTGGGATGGATCCTGTCCATGGCCAGTTGTACACCCAACTGACTAATAAGTATTTGCAATAGAAGAATTTCTCTTAGCATCCGTGAAGGCTGTTACTTTGAAGCTGTGATCTCTGTGCCCTAACTCCTCTCAGATGGTCCCAAATAATTGCTGTCAAGCACTATAGCAATACAATAACAGCAGTGAGGCTTCCCAGGGAGATTGCTGTTGATTGCTTTCACCTCTGTTTTATGTCGTGGCTAAAATTCCCTTTTACATATTTTAGGTTTTCGCCTCTTCTCTTCCTCTGTCCCAGGAGACTGTGGGAAATCGGAGCCTTGCCCTGCAGCAAGGAGGAGACAGCCATCTAGCTCCAGGTGGGGTGTTGTCAGCTGCTTTGCTCCTGAAGTACTATTGTATCCCACATTTCAGAGGCAGCTGGGACTCTCGCAAGGGAATAGGAAGCTGAAGAGCTTGAGAAGTGTGTATTTATGACTCCTGTATTTGACTAGAGCAGATTTTTTTTGTTTGTTTCTTTTTTTAGTGCTGGGGAACTAGAAATGTTTGTGGGAGATGTTCTTTCCCCTCCTAGTATATGTAAAGAACACCTCAGCCTTCAAATTGGTTATATGCTAACTTATATTGGAGTCCCAGAGCCACTGGGTGTTTACCAGGTGTTCTCATCTTAGATTACTCTGCTGTTTGTGCTTTGGGTGAATTCAAGGCAAAAGTGTAACATAACTTCCTTTCCTTTTTGTTACCTTTCCAGTGACATGGACAGTGACCAGGAGTGGCAAAAGTACCAGGAGGCTGCTGTGTCAGCTGCAGACATTCTGAAGCAAAGTACTTTTCCTGCACTGTCCCAGGATTCCAGCCGAAATCAGAGTCAGGGTTATGTAGAGCACAGCCAGAAAAAAAAGAAGAAAAAGAAAATTAGGGGAGAGAATGATATTCAAGAGAAAATAATAGACCCAGCAGAGTGTGGCCAGATCAGCAAAGATTTGCCACAGTTGGTGTCCGCAAATGGACAGCGTGAGAGACAGGACAGCAATCATACAGAGAACTCAGTGTTGCCAGGAGTTGTGAAGAAGAAGAAGAAGAAGAAAAAAAGAGAATGAAGATTTTGCTCTGCAAATGGCAGGTGATTATGATGGATGAAGGATGCTGAAAAAAAACCCTAACAAAAAGAGTTGCTGCAGATGAGGGAAAACTAATTGGCAAAGCTTCTGTTCTAAAAGCTCAGTGGCCTGAGAGTCTGATTAAGTGACTTCCTATGTTGTTGGCATCCCCCGGGGAAGGGAATGTTGTTCTCCTAGCACAGCAGTTACCTATGCTGCTGCTTATGCAGACCTAGCATAAAAGGATTAAATAGTGTGCACAGACGTGCATGACAGAAGGATATAATCATAGCTGCATCCCTCCTGGTCTGTTCCTTCACATCATGAAACCAAATGTTGTGTCCTGGAGAAAGTATATGATGAATTGAATTTAGTTTACATGGCAACAGGTGATCAACTCCTTTTTCTCTTTGCCTCCTCCTAGATGCCTACTAAGAATAACTCCAGCCTGTGGGAGACTCATTTATCAAAAGCATCCTGTCAGAAATCAGGGCCCCCTTATTTTTTTTCCTGTGATCATCATAACAATCTGTTGTTGAAACCTGCCATGTTATTAATCCCTCTGTAATCTGCACCTCTCCAGGCCCCTGCATATAAACAGAGTGTGCAGTGAGCTTATTTCAGGGTTGTTATAAATAGGTAGTTCTGTTCAAATTGTGTCCTTTTAATTTTTTTTCATGTATAGTTTTTAATGGCATTTGTTGTTACTAAATTCTACTACGCTATTAGTCCTATTTAATTTGGCAGGTTTTGTATAACAGTGGCTTCCTTGCTGTATTCAGATGGCTCCCCCAGCAGAGATAAAGATGGCTGAAGACGGCTCTTTAGTTGTTTGGTGATCAATGCTATGAGATAGCTACAGGAAGGACTTAAGCCTAACTTGAAAGTCACTGCATTTCAGTCCTTATTTTGGTTGATTATGACTTTTGTCTCTCTGAAATACAGTGGGTTTTGGTAGTTTTCAGTATGGCTCTTAGTCCATTTATACTTCAGCTCCAGTATTTCAGGAAATGACCTGTTATTGGATAAATACTCTTCTTCTGTTTTTTAAGATTGTTGGGTTTCAGTAGCTCTAAATCATTTGCCCTATTCAGGAGACGAGAAGACCAGATTAGAGAAACTGAAATAGTGAACTGTTGCTCTTTGAGCATGGGAAAACCCAAGATGTTTTCTTTCTTACTGTAAGATCCTTGCTCTTTTTTAATCAAGAAAACACAGTTGGTATCCAAAAAGGGAAAGGCTAAGTAGAAAATTGGCTTGTAATCTAACTGAATGTGCCAGAAGAAGTTACTTGTCTTCTGGCCAGTTAAAACTTCAGTATACTGAAGCTAGCACCTGGGGTTTCAAATGCATAGTGGTCTAAAAATTATCTTTTGTCTTGTTTATGGTGATTATTTTTGTTAACTGGAAGTTATATGTATTTGCAAATGATGCACATGGGGGATCAGGAAACATTTCTAGGATAAAATTCCTCAGAGACTCTAGTTACTGAAATTAGTCTCTGATAGTTGATAGTGTCTGGAGGAAGAGCATATCAATACAAACTGTAATGGACACAGCAATTTTGAAATTTCCAGATATGATAACTGAAGAGTTCGCTGTTGGGCTTTTTCTTTCTTAATTCTCCCTTATATCTCAACCTTTTAAGTCTCGCACTTTCTAGTCTCAAGGATTTTCATCCATTTCACAGTTGAAAGAATAGCTCTGTTTTGGTCACAATGACAAAAACACGTTAATTAGGGCTTTTCTCATGTCTGGCTAGTGACATATCAATGATGTGAAGGTTGAGAGTAAATAGAGAAGAGAGGAATAATTAGAAGAGGAATTATATAAGTAGATCCTTAGGGCTAAAACCCTTCACTTAGTTCAAGAACGACTCTTAGACCCCAGGGTAATTATTTGCATATCAAGAACTACAGAATCTAGCCTGTAGGGAAGCTAAGAATGAATTGTGTTCTGTAAAATTAATTCAAGCTGACATCTTTACAGAGAACAACTGAAGGAACCGCTGCTCTTTGTGGAGCATGGGAACCTCCCAGGTGTTATGCAGTGTCAGGGACCTGTGGAGAATGCCATCCCCTGGCTCATTCAGCAAGATGTACAAGATGAGAATCCACATGGTTAATGCAGAGAACTGGAATCTCCTTGCTGCTGTTAAACTTTAATTTCTGCATTTAAAACAAAGCAGAGCTATATCAAAAATAACCAAGCCATTTCCACTAGGATAGCATGATTTTAGAGCAGGTCATTTTTAACTGAGAATGTTTGGTATTTTTGTAGTTAATTAAAGGATTTGTAGCTTGTAGTCATTGATCCCATACTGACAGGTTTGTGCCAAGCCATTCCTGAATCTGTTTCTTGGTGATTTTCATTGCAGTCAGGAACCAGCTTCTCTCACCCTTGCCTCCAAGATACTATTATTTCTCATAGTTCCCATTGGTGCTTCTTTACAGCAAAGGAGGTGAGTGTTTTAAAGATGGTGCCCTTCTTTGGCAGCTCAGCTTTGCTCTTTCCTGCATGACTTAGTCTGGTGTTGGCAGGTTTGTTACAGGCCCAGCTTGATGAAGGCTGAGCAGAATGAAAGTCCCATCCATGCCATGGCATTTTTGCCATGTTGCGTTCAGATCCCTATCTTGATGGGATTCTTTCTTGGGCAGCCACAAAAGGATGTCTGGTCATCCTAGGCTGGCTCGTGGGGTTTGGGTTTGCTTGTTCTTTTTGGGGGGCAGTGGATTTTAGCAGTGCCAGCATCGTCTTTCCATGGCTTCTGTCTTGAGGCCGAGACATCTTCTCTTATGGAGGCAGCTGAATAAGGGATTTGTATGAGGCAGTAGGGGCTGGAGGTTGGCTGAGCGCAGCAGCCTTTCCTTCCCATGGAAGGCAGTGGTGACAGTGATGGCAAACACAGTTGGAGTTGCACCTGACAGGTTGGTCACGGCAGTCACCCTTGAGCTAGCTGTCTTGATTACTGAGTGGAGGATGCCATCTGCGTGGAGATGAAGGTCTCGATGACATTGTGAGTGGATGGCAGCAGCTGACTGTGGCTGTTGGCGGAGTCAGAGCTTTGGTACAGCACCAAGCTGCTGGAGGACACTGTCAAAGGCACAGGCAGAAGTTAAGTACAAATTCTCACTGCCGTCCCCTTATCATGTGTGCACACACTCGCATTTCCAGCATGACTAAAACCTCCTGGCATAGGGGCATAACTTCTTTTTCTATTTTGTGTGCCATTATATACCTAGCTCAAGTACAAAGCTAGCCTGAAAGCATTGAGGGCATCAGGGAGTTCAGATTTGAGCATTCTAGTTGATTGTTAATTGTTAATGTCCTAGTTCTTCTCTTAGAACTGGGAAGATCCGACTGGAGTCTCTTTGTGAGGGAGTCTTGGGCTTTTCAGTCCTGAAAACTGCCTGCAGGGTTGGATATGCATGGACACAATTTTGTCAATATTTTTAAGGTTATTTTCCTCTCTAGATTCTGAAGAAGGGTTCCATTTCCAGAGTCTGGCATTACACAGCCTGCACAGACTGTGCTCTGAATCTTTTCCTTGTACCAGCTTTTCAAACCCCCCAAGACACTGGTAGAGCCCTCTTAGAGAACAGTGAGCCCCAGTTACCATTTTCTGACTGGGTTTTACAGTGTTGGCAAGAGAAACGGCAATACATGGTTTAAGATAATTATGGCTGCTGCTCTTACCAGCAGGGCTTGAGGTGAGGCGAGGGCCTGGCTGAAGGTGCTGGATGGTTGTGTCCTGGTTCTGTAAATGTATTGTTTGCGCCTGTGACACTGGTGTATGCATCCCAGACTCTGTGTGAGTCTCCGAGTCAGATGTGAATGCCTAGAGAAAAGAAAGTTAACAGTGCCTGGTTTCTACATCCCTTCTAACAGGCACGAGAGAAGAGTGAGCAGGTGCTGTTTCCAAGGAGATTAAATCCTCCTTGATGATGCAGTGAAGAGCTTACTCTAATGCCTCCAGTATTGCAGCTGGTACCAGCAAGGTGAGGAGATAAGAAGGATCATCCTGCTGGGATGGCATAGATCACACACCCAAAAACTCTTTGACAAGCAAGGAGCTACCTGCAGACTGGTGCAGTTCTAAGGTGGGGGAACAAAGGCATGTGCTAAAGGCTGTTACCTGTTTAGTTGGTGTCAGGTTAGTCAGGGCGCTGAGATTGGCTGTATCTGTTATCACCATGGTTTGTGGTAAGAGGCCTGTATGTGTGTATTGGGCCACTTCAGACTTGGGGCCGTAGAGAGCTGTGCATGAAAGAAAACAAGATCATGTGTATGCTGGAGCCTTGCATGAGACTAGTTTGGCTGAGTTGTTCTCATGCACGTGGACCTGCTGTCTGTCTCTGAAACAGTGGGAGTGGAAGGGCAGGGAGATAAATGCAAGAGAAAAATAATTTCATAATTAAAGCAACAATAATAGAAGAGGAAAACAGAGTGTTGCAAGCCCAAGGACCCAGTAAATGCTCCAGAAGAGAGCCTTTATTTTTTGGTTTGCTTGAGCAAATGATTTCACGTTCTTACCGTGAGGGTTCTGTATCTGGGCCATGGTAGCCATGAAGGGGCTCTGGTTGATATGGCTCTGGACCTGCTGCATGAGGGGCTGCTGGTAGGATGGGTGCAGTTGCTGGGAGAACTGGACGGGCTGCAGGGTAGTGAGGCTGCTCCCCATGCTGTTTATTACAGGTACGCTCTGGGGCTGGGTTGAGGCCAGGCCTGAAAAACAAGGACTGATGACAGTAGTGTCACACACTGTGGGAGGAGTGTGGCTGCTCTGCAATAGGGGCGTCTGAAATAGTTGTCATGGCAGGCCTGTTGTCGCAGGGTGATTTCGGATCCTGCTTTTCAGGTGTTCCGTTTGTTACCTGCGATTATGAATAGATTTCATGCCTGTGAAAACAAAGTGGGAGTGTGCAAAATGTACAATACAGACAGGTACCGTAAAACCACCTTTGACTTCCAGTGTTTGTTCCTGTGTACATCCTCGTGTATCGGTACAGGTCACTTTCCAGTTTAGTAGTAACCTGATGTAGAGTTCCACTGGGGAGGCCTTGCTCAGAAGTAAACTCAGAGCATCATCTCATGTCCAGTTCATTTTATTCCTTTTTTATGAAGCTGTTGGCAACAGAGAGAACTATGCTGTAGCTGTCCAGCCACATGGAACAGAGTTTAAGCTCATTTTGCTTGGGCTGCCAAATTACAGAATTTGGACCAGTGAGAAAGAGGTAGCAGGTTTCACACTTTACTACCCATTTCCCATGACTGTCCAGACCCTGTTCCTGTAAATCAGCAAGTCTCTCCAGCACTGAGAGATTTCCACTGTGTGGAAATCTCCAATTTTTTGTTTGTTTGTTTGCACAAAATTAGAATCCATATCATAATCTTGGGTATAAATGAGGAAATGGAAATTAGTTCACAGCTGTCACCATGGAACAAAATAAGGCCTCTTTCTTCCTGGGAAGAAAATGTAAGAGGAGAGTACACATTTTATTTTCCTTTATCTAATGAAATGCACTTTGGCAGTAGACTAGTCTTGGAATGAAAAGAAATCTCATACAAGTCCAGAAAAGCTGTCAAAGTGAAAAATAGAAAAAAATAGTAATTACTGCTGTGGGTTCTAAAGGCATATGCTGCTCTTTGCAGGAAGTAGAACAGGTTGTTTTGTCTTTCAAGCACTATGAATGTGCTTCAATTTTCATAGGTTTAAGGAAGTACTACATTTATATTTGGGAAGATGCAGAGCAGCAAAAACAAAATATTGGCATAGGAATAGATTGCAGAAGTCCCTTGCTCTTAGGATGTGGGTTTGTGTGTAACTTAATTATAACATGAATAAGGAACATCTGTCCCTTAATTCCATTGGTACTTGTAAGTAGTGCTGCTGAAGATCCTTAGTGTTTGTGACAATTGCCCCAGGTTCGTATGACTGCCAACTTATACTTTTGTCTCTGAAAATGAGGCAGGTAATTCTAACTATTACAGGTAGCTCTTTATCTGAATCCTGATAAGCAGAGTCATTACAGAACACTACTCACCTATCACCAGGGTGGAGGCACCTGTGTTGGTGAACGCTGGCGCTAGGGATGAGGTCTCACCAGCTCCAATTGCCATTACACCCGGCAGTGATGCCATGATAAGGTTCTGAGTTTGCTGGCTCAGTGCATGTGGATTTTGCTCTAGGCTGTGCAAGGCAGTCAGGGTGCTGACAGGAGGGAGAGTTCCTCCAGGAGCTGAGACCTGTGTGAAAGGAGGACTGTGAAAATGCCATCTGCAGAAGGTTGAGTATGGCAAGTGCCAAAGTGGTGACAAACGTCCTTCTCCCTCTTCCTGCCTGCTCTGACCACTTGCTAACTAGAAAGACTTCACATTTGCTTGTTTGCAGTTTCCCTGTGCTCATGAATTAACTAGCAAAGGTCAGCTGTTAAAATATAAGAGTAAATCCTTGCTGGTTTAGTTCTTCGTTTGAGAAATCATAAGGGTTTTACAACCAAGAATGAGATTAGTCCCACTGCATTCTGTATAGGGAAAGTTTATCTTCTGTTTTACAGCTGAGGGTAGAAGATGATGCTCAGAGAAATTAAGAGGGTCAGGTAATTTTACATAGTAATTCTAGCTGCAGAGTTCAGCACAGAATCCTGGAGTTCTTCTTTTCTTGTTCACCTTTTCCTTTGAGAAATGCCAGTAATTTCCCTTTCTCCCAGCAAGTGTCTTTTAGTGGCCAGTGAGTTTTTGGACTGAGATTTTAAAGGAGTTGCTGAAAAGTTTCCTTAGACCTTTTTTCCTCATACAGTATGTTCTTCAGGCCGCATTACCTGGCAGTTCCCTGCTGTTAGAGAGGAAAAGTACCTGTTAGATAGAACAGGACTGTTCTGTGCTTGGGTGTCTTGCTGATTCAGTCTATCCTTGAGTCATTGAGACATTGAATAAATTGACTGTTTTCTCAGCCTCTAAAATGAACCACATAACCTGTGTCTATGCTCTAATGGGGTTTTGAGTTTGCAAGGCCCTTTGGAGACCTGTAGTTGAAATACTGCAGAACAGCAAAATAGTATTCTAATAATTTGGCTGATAGAGAAAATTCAATGCTTTATATTATACTTTTTTCCTCCCCTCAGACAAAAAACTGTAAGGAATCTTTAGTAAGAGTAAGCACCAATAGGTTAAATAGTGGGACAAATCACCCTGATATCAATTTTAGAAGACAGCTGTAGAAGATTTTCAGCACCTCGTGAAAGACTTTTTTTCTTCAGGAAGAGACCAGAATGCCAGCAAAGTGAGTGACTGATGAGATTTAAATCATACTCATTTATAGTGAACTTAACTTTGCCTCGGGTCAGTATGCACTAATGCAAACTTCTGCTAACTGTTTCCCTGTAAGCAAGGGAACATGTGCAAACTGAAAATGATCAGTCATGTCGTTCTAGTGCTTCATTGCTAATTATGTGGGAAAAGGTGTAGTCAAATCTCAAAAGGAAATTTGCTTTGAGAAGGCAGATTGCTACAATCTAGATATCCAGTAAATGTCTCAACGGTATGTGCTGCATACAAGCTGTTGGGCTTTATTTTACAGGTAAGATAGATCTAAGTATGGGTCTCTGTTCTGTTAATCCCATTGGTGTCTGATCAACTATCTTGAGATGTGTAGAGTTCAGATGAGAGTTGGAGATGAGATGATGAGAATCTCATTGGGGAAAGGAGGAGAGAACAGGGTTTCCTGGGAAGAAGGAAATCATGTCATACCTTGAGCTCTGTTTTTTCAGGATAGACTGTTTTGATTGATCATAAGGAAATGGCTATACTTCTTGCTTTCGTGCTCTAATACACGCCCTCACCAGCAGTCTAGAGGGCACATGTATCTTAGGACTGCTTATGTTACATGGTCAGTGCAAAGTGGCTATGTAATATCGCTATAAGAAGGTGGTTTTAAGAGTATTCTAGGAAAAACTACTTCTGAATAGTCCATATTGTGACTGCAGGCAGAGGACCTGATGTCCTCTAGTTACCAGAACTTAAGTATATATCACTTACCAGCTTAGTGTCTGTGCTCAGTAGGTTTTGGCTGGGCTCCAGTCCAGGGGGAGAAACCTGATGCAGGATGGTTTGGGTGGTCACCATGGAGCTGTTCCCATGGTGGTTGCTGCTGGAGGACTCTGCCTCGCTGGCTGGCTGCTGGTTGTACCTCACTCCTGCATCACAACAGGAGGGAAACTGGTTTTCATAAATGAGAATCTGAGAAACTTTGGCAAGCGCTAAATTCAGTTTCCTTTGCAGGCACTTGCCTTTAGATGTTCGAGGCAGAGACAAGGTGGATAGTAGGGGAACCAGGAGAACAGGCATTTGCCACCCTGCCCTGGCTTTCCTCTATAACTTGGCGCAACTGCTTCCTCAAGTACTGGCTTTAAGGTATGGCTGTGTGTGCTGCAGGGAGCAAGCAGGGTTCACTAGAAACCACCCCTCTGGATGTGGGCGTAGAGAGGAGAGAGTCTCAGCGAGATCATCTCTTCCAGAGTGAGAGCAATTACCAGCTCTGGCCTATGAAGCTGAAAAAGCTCTGCTCTTTTTGGATGGAGAATGACCTTTCCTGATGTCTTGAAAACTCAGTCACAGAGTCTGATGGTGCTGATATGTATTGGAAGAAGTAGGAGGCACACACACGAGTGAAAGGATGCAGAACTGACTTGTGATGGCAGCCAGTGGATGACTCCTTCAAAGGGGATTATTGCCTGCCAGCTGTGAGGGAGCGCAGGGTGTCAAAGAGTAAGTGAGGAGGTTTGGCTGAAAGTTTTGTTACTGAACTTTGTCACCCTTGCTATTCTAGCCACTCTCCTCGCTTAGAGACATGGTCTCTTTGTCACTGGTGCTCTTCCCTTGTAGCAAGTCTGCTTTTTCTATCTGTAGATTCACCTCCTAAAGGGCTGGACTTGGGAAATAGTTTGGTGACTGAGTTTGGGTAGGTTCACTGGTATCTCTTTCAGCTTTCCCTCTAGTTGTTTCTTACCGTGAACTTTGCTAGGTGAGAGAGCAGATGGTGGCTGGAGGGAGGAAGAGTTGTGAGGAGTTAGAGGAGGAGCAGAGGTGGGCTGTGGTCCGCTGAAGGTGTCCATGGCCAACTTGTGCCGGAAAGCCTCCTCCTTCCTGCGATTGGCAAACCAGTTGTAAACTCTGACCTCTGTCACCAGGTTCGAGCCCAGTCCCTGGGCCTGAGATGGGGAAACACCTCTCTGAATACACTCTGCTCTGTCGGGGGAAAGCACAAGAAGAGCCTTGCTGGGCTGGGCTTAGTCAGAGAGACAGAGTAAGTGCACAGCCCCAAAGTGGCTGTGGTCTGGCACACTGTGTGGAAGGATGCTGCCAGGTGTAGCAAGACACGAGGCATTACTGATCCTTTGTGGATAGTGAATGCTCAGTTGTGGCATTTCATTCAAACATGGCTGGTGTCAGTGGTGACATCCACTGCTGTACCGTTAGCTGGCCTCTCACAGGCGCTAGCAAACACCAAGAACAGAGAGAGGCCCTGCTGTGCCCCTCTTCCTCAAAGCCAGACACTCATCTTTACCTGTTGCACTCTTCTACCAGTGCCTCTCTCTCTTCTTTGCTGGGATTTTTCTGTCTCTCATAGGCTTGGAACAGGATCTGCTGTGAGGCAGGACCCCACTTAAAGCGGTTTCTTCTTCCCTTCTTGGTGGGCAGGTCATCTCCCATGGGCTCCTCTGTCAGGATACCCTGGCCAGCATGTGTGAATTCTGCAGGCACAAAGGGGCAAGGGAATTTAACTTTCTGGAAGCATTTCCAACAGTTCTGTCTATTTGAGTGTCTAGCAGGCCCAATATAGCTTACCCTTGGAGAATATCTCATACAAGACAGAGGGTTGAATCTAAATGGGGTGGAAATAAATTGCTAAAACTGGTAAGATGTTCCTAGCAGGACCATATTTACCTGTCCTTTCTCTTGCATGCATTGCATCTCTGCTCCCACCTTGGAGTAGTGGAAGGAAACGCAGCTGAGTTTAAAGTAAGCATGACTGGAGTCCTGCTTTCCAAAACCATCCAAAGGCCAAATGTCTCATTTTACTTGCAACCCACCAATACAAAATTAAGACAGATTCCAGACAGGCTCATGAATGTAGAAGTGCATGCTGCAGCAATGGATTCCCAGTGGGTGCCTGTAATGAAGGGGTTTAGAGAGCATGAGGTGATAGCCCACAGTGGTTTTTCACAGTGAGTACAGCAGCCTGCTGCTTTTTGCAGCTAGAGGAACTGTTGCTTTAGCTGAAATTGCAAAACTGTAGTTCTCAGGCAGAAATTCTGTGTCTGTTATCTGTCCACTACATTGCTTTAGTCTGAGGATGGGTGTAGAACTCTTAACTGCAAATGGAGAGTATTAGTTTGCTTCTCTTTAGCCAAACAGAGGGTGGGGTGGGCGACTGCAGGCTGCTTCATGGGGGAGTGTTTTTCCATGTACTGTTTGGTTCACCTCACCACTGAATACTGACCTAGACTTCTCTAAGCTTCCTGCTAAAAGTGGCTTTTCCTTCTACTTTTCCTTGATAAAAATAGGGAGTAAGGATTAGCAAGGGATTGCAGAGGCCTTTATGAAATTGAGATAGGAGAACAGTAGTTGCCATACTTACGCTGGGCCACCTCTCGCTGTTTGCGGACATACCAGGTGTAGAGGGCTGCCCTTTTTTGGGTCTTCATGGGAGTGCCCTTGTTGAGGTGTTGTGAGAGGTGAGACTGGTTCAGACCAGTAGTGTCCACCACCTCACGCTGAGGGATGTTGTGCTGCTGGAGGTAGGATTTCACCATCTTTGCTACTCGCCAGGGATCCTCTCTGGAAGGAGCAGAAAGCACTTCTCAGGAGAGAGAGATCTAACACCTGCACTCGGCAGACCTGGGTTCCAAGGAAGTGCACTAGTACCTCCTGAGGTGCACCTTGCATGTCAGTCATCACCATTGTGTTTGGTGAGGCCAGAGTGTTAACTGGCTGCATAAGGGAAAGCTGTTCCTCAGTGTGGTACCTTGTTCAGCTTTGACTCTGCATTCAGGGTAAAAACTGGATAGTATTAGAAATGAAGTGCAAAAGATGTAGCACTAGCTTCCTTTAAACTGTTCTCTGTAGGCACTTTGATCTCCTCTTAGAAGGGGACACTCTGGTTATCAAGGGACTTTCCCAATACATGGCCATAGTCTTTGCTGTCTGTGCTCATTTGGATACAAGGTTTTGGCCTGTTCTGTCTAGGCAATTGTCATCTGTAAATGACAGAAAGTGCTGACCAGTGACATGAGCAAGGAATGGACCTTTCTGCTGGAAAGTATTGTGAACATGAAGCATTTTTGCTGCTAGTGAGAAATGGTATGAGGAGGGAAGCGATGCTGCATTTCAGTATTCAGTTGGATGTTTTATGACTACAGATCTCTTTGTCAGAGTTGACATCTCTGTTCCCTTTCCCTACATCGCTTTTCTTCTCTATCACACCTTCTTCCCCCCTTCTTTAAGGCATAGGTGCTTGGGGTAGATGTACTTAATTTTCCAAGACGGATTCATTGTGATATTAGGCTGAACCTAGCTCATGCCCTGATTCTGGTCCAGGTTTGGTTGCCTTGCAGTGATTCAAGAAATGAAAACAGGCTTTCATCACACTGTCACATGACAGCTATGTATGCATATGTATACACCAAGCCATCCAGGATTATGTTCTTGCACATCTGCTATGTGTTATTCAAACACTGATTCACATCTAGATCCACTCAAGCTTCTAAATGCAATAAAGAACAACAGACAAACCACTAATTCCTCCTATTGTCACCCTCATTTGGTGTAACAGATGAGGGAATAGACCTATTTGAGGCCTACTCACAAAACTTGAGAAGCTAATCTGATTCAGGATTTCATAATGAACGTGAATCTCTAATTTTTAGGATCTCCGATTATAACATCCATGGAGGTTCCTAAGGAAATAGAGAAAACATGATTCTGACTTCTTTGTGTGTATTGATTTCACCAGAATTGAAAATCACAGTAGAAATAGAAAGATGTGAAACCAGGCAGTCTAGATCCAAACAGTGCAGGAGCCTCTCTGCAGAAAAACCTTTGATTCAGTTTTAACAAAGAGCATCCTTCTGTGTTTTCTGTATGAAATGTCTGGTGGAAATGGTTTGCATGCTGTAGTAATACACTGGTGTCATATCCAACACCAGCATCAAAGGAGCAATGGGGGGGGAAAAGGTACCTGGGATTGTGCAGAAACTGTCACAAGAACACACAGGTCTGAGCAACAGGCAACAACAGTTCATTGCTTTGTTGACTCAGGAGGTTGCCAGAGGCTACAAAGTGATAAGGAGGACAAAGTCCACACCTGTTCCCTCAGTACAAACACCTTTATCTCTGTTTCCCTGCAGCCTCTCTCCCAGTGGCTGGATAGTCCAAGGAGCAAGCTCTGCTGCAGTTAAAGTGTGACAGAAGCAATGTCAGTTACAGCTTTCTGAAGAACCTGCTTTCTTAAAATAGGAACGTTTGTTTCTCTTTTACGATGGGACGCTTGCTATAGAAGCTTCTATTTTCTAGCTTCTTCCCTTAACCATCTTTGTCTCTCAAAAGCCTCAAATTGGGTTGAACTTATGAAAGCTTTTCTTTCCTCAGTGTGGTTTTTTTTCTTCTGCTGTCCAAACCAAGGACCAATCTCCTCCCTTTGTATTTGTGATAGTCTAGCCAGCACCTGCACCCTGAATTCATTATACAAGTCCCTATACAAAGGAGAAAAGGCTCTGGCTTGGAACCTCTGGTCTCTTAGATTTGAGTTCTGGCTCAGATGGGAAGAGGAAGGACTGTTACCACTGATGGAAACCTCTGTAACATGTTGATTTCCTTCCTGCACCCCAATCATGAGTCACTTTTGTCTACCCTGTCAAGATCCTCACTACTTTGTGGTAGGAGTAAAGCAGGAAGTATCTGTGAGTCTCTTCTCACAGTGGTTAAAGCCCTGTGTTTTTTCTGTCTTCTTTTGAGACAAAGCAGGCAGCTTTGTGAGGCAAAACAGTGCAGGAGAATCTTAGTACAATATGATTTCATAGGACAGTTGTATGAAATCCTAGCTACTCTGTACATTGTCAAAGCACAGGCTGTAATATCAATGCAGCAATTCCTTTAGGCCCAAGGCTACATCACAGAACAAGTGATGGCAGTTGGTCAGCTGAACCTTCGCATGAACCATTGCCCAAATAGTTCCACCTGCAGAGCCTTCATCATTGACTAAGACATCATAAGTTGAAACCTTCACTCTTTCACTGGTGGTAAGACTGTCATTGACTGTCAGAGGGTAGGATTTCACCTTAAACCTAGTTCTCCTGTTTGTAGTTGCACTAAAATCTCAATTGCTTCAGTGAGTCAGAACTGTGGAAATGGGTCTGCCTTGCTCAAGCTCTCCTTCTCTAGCTCTAAGCCTGTTTTCTGCTTTTTAGCTTCCCTTTCTTCCCAGATGCAAGCTGTCTCCCCATTCCTCTCTTGTTCTCCAAGGTCTAATCTCTGTCTCCAAATTCCTCTCACACAGTTAGTTTTTACTTCCTTTTTCCTAAGTCTTGCTCTCCTGCTGTCAGTTGCTTATTGCCATCTGAGCATAGCCCCTCTCCCTGGCTCATCTCAACCACAGGGGCCTGGGTCCTCTCTCCATGCCAGCTTCACATTTTCTTAGTTCTGAGGTCACTTTTTAAGGGCGTTTTCACCTCCCTTTTGTTACCTGAACAATAAGTAACCCAGGTAGTTAGTTATAAACTCAAAGGGAACAAGAGGCTGGTTGATAATTTATAGCAACATCTCAAATTTAAATGGAAAGTAAATATCAAGTTGTTAGCATTAAAGAAAACCCATTCCAGAGAGCTGGAGATGTAACATTCAGGGGACCTTCTCCCTCCTTCACTCTTCCTCACTTTTCTCTTTCTTTTTCCTTTGTTCCTTCCTTTCCCTTCCTCTTCCTCATTCTCTCTGTCTCCCCTTTCCTTCTTTCCTGTTCTCAGATTCTCAGGCAAGAGAAGCCTTCATTTCCCTGAGGTGGGTTCTGAATTGCTGCTTTGGACCAGACTTTGCTTAAACAGAGGTTCAGAGCTGTGAAGTACTCACGACCATCCTCTGGCCCTTTCCTCTGGAGCCTGCTAGACAACCCTCACTGATGTCAGTGCACAGCCTGGAGCCGGGCTAGGCAGAGAGCAGGGAAGGTAAGACCATCCCAGCAGGGTTCCTTTCTATTGAACTTGGCCTGGTTTGCCTCATCTTGGTTTATATGTGGAAATGAGAGGGGTGTGGCAGCTTCATCTCCAGATTCCCCAGCTAGAGCCATTCTAAGACACCGCTTACACTGGGAAAAGACTGAACCTTTATCATTATATCTTTGTTGTCTTTTTTCCTCATGGAAAACATCCTTTTATCCCTGCCTCCAGGGGAACTCTGTTGCTTATCTCAATTTCTCTCTTTCCTAATGGAACTTCACCCCTTGCCCTACAGGTGAATTGTTGCTATACCTCTCTCCGTTTGCTGTACCTGCAGTAGTATGATCTGTCCCTTCCCCCAAGGTAGCCTCTCTTGCTTTCTGCTCTGGGGAATATCTGGGAATTGCTCCACACAGCTCCATCTCCCTACTGAGTTATTTATTCTTTATCATAGATGCAATTTGTTTTCTGTGTGGAGTGATATGGAAAGAATGTTTTTATTCAAACTGTAAATCTATGGATGATCAGTGAGACAGAGTAAGGGACAACATGAAATTATGTTAATTCCTCACTAGAGAAACCTTTATCTGAACTGCCTTTAGCATTTTTTTTCTGTAGGGACAAAATCTAATCAATACTCACAGGTGCATCCAGTCATGTGGGTGTATCTTCTCTACATCCTGTTTTACTCACTTTGACTAGTGCTTTCTAAACTGTGGTTTTAAGTTCAGCAGTCCTGTGAGGATATACTTGGTGTCTTGGTGCTGTCACTTTTTTTTTCCAGCTCCTGGAAAGCCTAGCAGAGGACACTTTCCTGATTCTACTTTATAAGCAATGGCTGCACTTACCACAAAGACTTTCTTGTATCACTAATAGCTGCCCACAAGTCAATCTCTCTATTAAAATGTGGTCTACAGTATTAGACCAGGAATTGTTAATAATGCCCAAAGAGGCTTCTGCCTAAAGGCAGAAGTGCCTCCACCTGGTTTCTGGATTTGAAATCCTTGTGTAGATGCTGAAATAGCTTTGCAAGCATTGAAGTTTTACTGGGAAACCCTGGGCGTGGAGATTCTTGCTTGCCTGCCTTTTATCTGTTGCTGGGAGTAATTTCTATTATAGACTGTCTGCCCTGTCTTACAATACTTATAATACTATCTTAAGGACATTACCTTTAGGCATCTATTAATGGAAAGGTTTGTTCTTAAAAAAAAAAAAGTTTATTAGTAGGTAACAACAGCTTACATATTACCAAACCCTGATACTGGTTCAGATGCTTCAAATAGATTCTCATAGTTGTTTTTTTTAATCTTTGACCAGAAATTTGAAACATGTCAATACAAACTTCCTACTATTTTCATTTTACCTTGGATTAATTTTGATCTACTATATTCCTCCGTAAGTATACTCGTAATTTTTTGCTGAAACTGAGGCTTCTGGTCCCCTCATACTGTCCTCAACAGTAGAAGTGAATTGCTCTATCCTGTGATACAGGTGACTGATGAAAGAAAACTCTGAGGTTTCAGAACAAAACTTTGCAATTAAGACCCAGTACGAGGCTTAGGAGATCCTGGTTCTTGCCCAGTCCTCTCTGTGCTATCTTAGGGTTTTAGGTAGGTCATAGAATCTCTCTGTACCTCAGTTCCCATTTGTAAAATGGGAATGCTGCTCAACTGACTGTCTAGAGAGAGATGTGAGACTGTTCACTGGAAAGCATTAATATCACAGATTTTCAAGAGAGGTAAGACTGTTGTGCTGAGGCTGGTAGTAAGCACAGGAAAGACTGGCAGCAAGCTCCTAGAAAGGCAGGGAGGATCAGAAACCAGAATTCATGCTGAAGTGAGGGTGGCAGGAAGGAATTCCCTCCATCCGTGTGTCTGTTCTTAGATCACAGCGGATGGCACCTCAGTCCTGCTTCACCCATTCATTACAGAAAATGGGACAAAGCCAGGTGCTGCTCTTCAACTTCCATGGCTTCCTCTGTGGAGAGATACCTGATAAACCATCAGAAGTTAATGATCAAAAAGCTTATCAGGGTCTTTTCATCTATAAATTTATAAGACAAAAGAGAAATAATAAAGCCATTGGATAATTAGTAACTAGCCAGGGCCCGCCCGGTGCCACTGGGCTCAAACTACCCCAAGATCTGTACGCAGACTCAGGAAGATGAGAAGGAGACAAGGATGAGGGGAAGAAAAAGTGGAAGGAAGAGAGAGAATTAGCCGAGAAGACAACAAAATGGGAGGAATAGCAGCAGAGGCAAAAGTGAGGAAAGAAGGGAAATGAGTAAAAAGAATGGGAAAGAGGTAAAGGGAACAGAGGAGACTAAAAGATGTGACAGAGCTGGAAGTGGGGAAGAGATGAGAGACGTACCGGGCCAGAAAGGAGACTGAATTATTGGGAATGTTTTACCCATGCAGGTAAGAGCTGATCCAGTGAATTTTCCTCTGTTGGGTACTGCAGAGTCATCAATGCCCAGTCTGCCAGGGAGCTTTCTTCTCCTAAGTATTTACAATGAATGCTAACTCTTGTCATGCTGTTTTTCTAGCTCTGGCCTTTTATGGTGGGATTTGATGTTTGCTTCTTGTTGTTACATTTTATGTTAATTTCCTCTGCACATGAAAGTGAGTGATCAGAAAGCCTGAGAAATTCTCTAGATGGATTTTGGTTTTAGTGAAGATTTTAAGTGTAGGATGTTGCTGCATCTTTGTCTTCTATCAGCTTGTCATTTCAAAATACCCTCAAAACAGACAGGCAAGATTCTGCTTCTGTTGTGATAGATAGGTTGGATGGACCTGATCCTTGCTTGGAAAAGCCTCTTAGGTTGCCCATGGGAATTGTATCCCAGCAAGAATCCCAAATGGGAATCCTGGTGAACGTTCTCTGAGTCTGTAAAGAGGCTTATTGGTTTGGGGAACTCTTCCTGTCTTTTGATTTCAAAAATGCTTGTATGCAAAGGCAAATTTGTGTGGCAGTAAAACCTGTAATTGTTGCTGCATATGTACTTCGTAGTTGTGACAGGCAGTCGATGGTAGAATAGAGAGTTCTGCCTAGGTTTTAACCTCTGCCATGTATTTAGTGTGTGCTCTTTCTACAAGAAAAATCCCCACTGAAGTCAGAACTTTGCACTCAGAAGAATGGCAAGAACAAGTTCTCTTGGTTTGTCTTTGACCAATAATCTATAGCAAAAACCAGTAAAATTAACAAATCTCCTTAAATATAGCAGGGAAACATTACAACTTCACTTTACCGTGCATCCTCAGGCAAATATAGCACCAGTTAAGAGTGACCAGATTTTTTTCTTTATTTTTTTCTCCTGATGACTAAAATTGTGAATCCTATTAAAAATTTAAATCCAACATTCAGTCAGAGAGATGCAAGTTATACAGACCTTGGACTGTTCTGAAGCCTGATGATATAAGCACTTCAAATATGTAATCAGGCTCCATGGCTCCCTTCATGCATTTTATGTGAGATGAGAGGAAAGTTTGAGCACTTATAAAGAATTTGGGGAGTGTTTTGGGGCTGCTAGTCCTGGCATGGATGAAGACTGCCTCTGTACAGCTGGATCCACTATGAATACCAGGGACACAGCAGAAGGGGAAAGGAAAAGAGATTTAGAGGGAAGAGTGCAAGAAAGCAGCAAAGAGAAGCAGCAAATCTGTCCTTACTGTAATAGTCTTTCCACCACAGCCTTCTGGTGAGCAGCCTCCTCAGGGCTCAAGTTTTCCAGCTCCTTCATGATTGGAGGGGTGAATTCCTCCCCGTCATCGGAGGTTTCATCTTCTGATAACCTGGACTCCCCCATTCCATTGGCGAGGTTGGGGATGTCGGGACAGGGTTCCCCTTTCTCTGTCTGGAGGGCATTGATAGCGCGCTGACTTTCACTCTGGAGCACGTAGGGTTCCACTTCGCTCAGCGCCTTAATCAGGGTCTCCTTGGTTAGCCCTGACTCCAGCAGCGCTCCCAGCAGCTCCACTTGAAGATGACTCAGCTTCGAGACCATGGTCTTCAGGCTGGTGTCTCTTGGATTTGAATTTCGGGTTATCCTGCTTCCACCTTCCATACACCATGTTCCTGAGGTAACACGCCCGACTGTCAGGAGAGTGGGCACAGCACAGCCTCCCGCCTTTACGCCCCCCCAAAAAAAACAAAATACAAAATTGAGCCACTTCAGACCCCCCACGACTGTCCTGAGCCAGTGCTGATAAAGGGACCCTTGGCTATCTGTTTACATTGGAGCAATGTAAATTCTCCAAGGTTCATATTTATCTGTGTGCTTAGCAAGTTACTGAACTTTGGACTTCAGCACTGCAGCAGCAGTTCACAAAGTGCAGAGGGAGAAAAAGCAGGGGGAGGGGGAAAGGGAGGGAAGCAGAAGAGAGAAGGAGAGTAAAATGAAGGGATCGAAGGCCAGCAGCATGGAAAAATAAAGCAAGCTACGGAAAGAAAACTAGGAAAATAAGGATGGGGAAATGTGGCTTATTTCTGGCCCCATTAGTTTTAGAGAAGGAAGGAGGTGGAGTACCCAAAAGGAAGAGGTGCGTTTTGGCTGTGCATGGTTCAGGAGAAGGTGCTGCCATTGGAAGATTGCAGAGCCCGCTCAGAGCTCTGGCAGTGGTGAGGTTCAGCCAGTCTCAGCCCCTGCCAAAGGCTTTGGGCTGAGAGAAAGCCGTTCTGGCAGCTTCACTAGCCTTTGTGCAACCACCCAGCAGAGAAGTGTGACCACTGGGTTTATATGAGTATTTCCAAGACTCACAGGATGTTCTGGAGCTCCAACTGACTTCTGTGGCAGAGCATCAAGTGTTAAATGACTTTTTCACTTCTGGCTTTGGTTTGCTGGGTATCTTGATATGCAAATACTAGTACTTCCATTATAACTTGCTATGTTTATTGCTTAATTGATGAGGGGGAGCAGTGTACCCACATAATTTGGGGGATTATAGGGCTTGCCCCACTCAGCTTGTGATTCAAGCACATGATAAAGAACAGCCCTGGGTGTTGGTTCAGACTGAAAGTCCCTGCCCTATCATCAGTTGCTCTGCTTCTTCTGAAAAGTGCTCTGGGCAGGCTTGCGGTTACCATTTATCATCTACCTCCAGTCCCTCTTGATACCAGCCCTGCTCTAAGGTTCTGCTCCCACCTGTTGGGTGACTTCCTAAAACATGCTCACTAGCTTGGCTGGAGTTGCTTAGTGCAATTCTCAGGGAGTCCTTATGACTAAATTGTCTTTTCTGGTCTGAAAATATATGAATGCATCTATCTACTTTGGGTGGCTAAATTAGGAAATAACTTGATGTGCACATGTGGGCTTGATGCACAAGCATCTCATGCAAATGATTCCTTGTGTGATCAACAGGAGAAGGATTTCTTAGACAAACTATTGTCTCAGTGGAGGTTTCCTAGGGGCAGCTACTTGTCTCTCATACATTCCCATCAAGCCTAAGCTAAGAGGAGCCTAGTAGGACTGACCCCAAACTGAGTAATGTCCCAAGACAATGCTACAAAGTGACCTTGGCCCCTGTTTTTCCTTTGTGGGCACCGTTAGCCATGCTCTCCAGGCTCATGCGACAACATGCTAAGTCAGCAGCTGAAGGGCAGAGCTCCTTTGCAGACTGGACCCCCTCCTCCCTCCAGGCACAGAGAGCTGCGGTGGGCTGCTGGGCTGGCTGACCCTTTCAACCAGGACTGTTGTTAACTGTTAGCTTTTGTTTCAGATGGTGTCTGCACCCAGAGTACCAGGACCCCTCACTGCGGTGAGTTAAAAAAGCTCGGATGGATACAGAAAACTCTCTGTGTGGCTAAAAAGAAGTAACAATTTGGAGTCCATGTAAAAACATTTAATGTAAGAAATTTTCATGTGAACATTAATGTAAAAAGACATCTTTAGTTTCTAAAGATTTTTTTTTCCATACTCTTAATAAAGAGTATTTAAAGAATGGTGAGCGGTTTTGGCATTGTTCTATCAATGTTTTGATACAATTTCCATGCATTTTATTTTTGTATTACAGTTTTCCTAATTTCTTGCCCCAATATTTGTCAGTACAGCAATATTTGTCGAGGGAAACTGTAAAGAGAAGAAAACATAGCAACAAATTATCTGTCTATATTGTGTGGTTTCAAGGATTTCTTATGCACCCATAAGTCCTGTTGCTGTTGCTTCTGCTTGCCTTGAAGACCTTCAGCTGCAGAAGTTTTTAAAACAGCCTGTCTTGAAACCAGTGAACTTTGAAGTCTATAAAACCAGAAATGAACATCTGTTTGTGTGTTAGGATCTCACTGAACGCTACAACTGGATGCCATGTGGAGAATCCTTAGCTGATTATGGAAACCTTTCAAATACTGGGGAGGAGGTAAATATTCCCTATCACTTTATCCTGAAGGGCTTTTTCCCTTGGCTTATTCGAACTGTCCATTTTAAACTGTAGGAGCCTGGACAATTAACAAAACAAGAAGTAAACTTCTACATTGTCAGCTTTACATACACTGTAACCTGCCAGACTGTGCTAGTGAACGGTTCAGCCCTCCGTTAAGTATTTCAGATTCTTCAGTGCAGGAAAACTAGCAAGCTTTTCAGTGTTTCTTAAACATTATAAATTGCTAGTGCTCAGACTGGACATTTGGAAAGCAGGAAGGAGACTCCTGCTGCGAATTAGCCAGCACGCCTATTTTATACCCTGGCACTAAGGATTGCAATATCATATTTCTCAGATTATTACAAGTGCCACAATATGCAGATGTGAGGTAAGAATAGCAGAGGTCAAGGGTGGAAGCTGCGAGGATTAACCAGCTAGATTATAGTTCTAGTAGTAGAGCAAGAGCTAAATTGTAGAGTGCCATAATCCAGACAACATTCTCCTGTAACTGAATCGTACTCATGGATTTTGCCTTGAGGATGAATATTTGAAAGAAAAGGTCTTGGTTTTGCTATATTTTCATCTATTACCAGTGCTTAGTATATGATTATTTCCTTAATTGCAACAATTTGCTGGGCTGTGACTTGATTTTTCAAGTCACCCTGACTAATGTGATCTTGGTAATTGTGATAGGGGAAACTTTTGAAGTTTGAAGACACCGAGTGATACCTGCTTGTTTTTCTCATGTTTGCAGTATCTGTTTTTGTATTTTTTTTTTTTCCTGCAGAATTGCTTGTTTTTCCTTAGGTGTAACTAATAGGGTGGTTGAGACCCCTCAAATTCAGTGCTTCATTGACAAGATGTAAGCAGCTTTACAACATTAAACTGGTCAGCTTAATAGCAGGCTCAGGAACAATGTTACATTAACAAATCAGTTTGGATGCAGACTGGAAAAATATATCAATTAGTAATCACAAGAAGTCTGACTTCTATTTTTTAATGGTAAATTTAATAAAGATTATTTAAACATGTTCAACTACTTTGCATTGTCCTATGTACACTTAAATACTTCTATGAGTTTTTTTAATGATTTTCTTCTTTTCTCCTGAAGTAGTAGACAGTCTGACAACACTGTGTGACAGCTATCCCATAAAACTGGGTTCCTGTCATTCTCCAATATCCTTCCAGGCAAGGATGTCTTGAGTTCCTCTAATGAAATTCTATTTTATTGGTAAATAATAGTCTGTCTTGATTAACTGTTCCAATGTAATCCTTCTCCCCTACATGTAATAAAGTAGTTGAATTACTAATTAAGTGGATTACTTAACACTGAGAATGACTGCATGAAAGTATAAATGGGTGTACAGTAGGATCATCATTCTTATTTTAGACTTACTGGTCTGTATTCTACTTATTCCACTAGGGCAAAACCAAAGTAATGGGCAGCAGAGTCCTGTGAACAGAATGGAAGGCAGAATAGACTCCCAAAGCCTGACTTCTTGTTTCAACACCATTATTACCTTTGTTTTCATTTCATGAATTATATCCATTATTAGGTGTACATGAAAAATATAGCAATTTGCTGGGATAAAGCCAATGTAATGTGGCTTCAAGGAGCATACAGAGAAGGGAAAAAAACCTAAATATATTTATGATAAAAGTGCTAGCAGAGGGAGCCTGCATAGTTCCTTGAACACAGTGGTAAAATTGCCATTGGCAAAAGAAACAGAGAAATGGTTCTTTTAATAATTCTTTACCA
>NW_008825429.1:2974614-2978575 GCF_000699105.1 Pygoscelis adeliae
TAACATCATCCCCTCCTTGAAATGTGAGAGCTATCATTATAATGCTCACCCTTATTCTGTCATTGGGGAAAAGAAAGCTATGCAAATACCAAAACTGATTATTATTTGTACATTGGGAGCTTAGCCCCAAATGGCACACAGGAGTGTGAAAAATCTGAGATAATTGTCATTTATATGTTGTTTTCGTAGGGTTGGATTTCACCTATTTGTGCAAACCCCGAGTATCTCAGTGGGAAAGGACTCACCTGAATACATGGTTTTAATGTGCCAGATGTATACCTATTTACATTTTAATTTAGTTGTCTTTGTTGGAAATATGTGATTATAATAAAAAATGTGATTTTACAGAGAAGTTGGTGCCTCCTTCTGTACTTTCAGTAGTACAATCAGAAGCAGAACAACCTAAACTTTCAGACCCAAGAAGGGGGCAAGGATACCTTTTGACTGAGACACTGGAGTAACTTCCGAAGTTTTTCCTTACCACTGTTTGCAGGATTCAGTTGCATCCAGAAGAACAAATGTTTTACTCTTTATCTCCAAAGACAACATTTGTTAGGCTTTGGGAGTCTCGGTTAAACTGAGGCTAAGGTGTAACAACCATTAAGAACTGGCCTGGATGGTGTGATCATGCCATAGGGCATAATGGGTTTAAATTACAGGCTGTTTCTCTCTCCCCCATTCCTCTTCCTGTATGGGGAAACAGGACAGCGTCCTTCTTCCCAGTCATCCATCTGTTCCCCCTTCACTTACTCACTGTTTCTACCATCAGGGTGAGGATGAGCTTGGAGAGCAGGAGCAGCTCTGGAATTCAGTTAATGAAGGAGTTTCCCACTAGGTGGTAGTGAAGAGAATCGTGTCACGTACTGGTCAGTGCACATTTTAATTATTTTTATCGAGGGGAATCCCACAAGGCTCTTACAAGCAGAATAGCCTAGCATAGCTCTGAGCTATACTGTCAAAACTGGATCTCTTGATTTTTTTTGCCTTTCCTTTCCGCTTATTTCTGTGCTATTTGTTCCTCCCAAAACCAAGCAGGGTTGACAACTATACCTGTCATGTCCTTTCCTGAAAGGTGAAGTGTCTACGTGAAGCTACTCTGGCTTTCTTTCCACCTCCATTATAGCAGAATCAAGACATGATTAGCTAAATGTCATCTAATGACATTTAAGCAATTTGGAGGTGAGGATTTGTAGCCAGTACTTTCATCTGATTTTTCTCCACCACGCTTGCCTCTGGGAGCTACCCTTCCAAACATAAAAAGAAAAAAAAAACCAAAAACACCACCTTATTTTTGTTTGCCCTTAGTTTTGAAATACCTTGACAGGTCTAAGTAATGCATCAATCTACATCAAAGGTTCCAGACAGAACAGGTATTTTGGAAGGACTTTGTAACATCAGAGTAAACTGTCACTGAAATTCAGAGTAAAGCTCTCTTGTAGGTCCAAAGAAAGACTGCACAAAAGATATGCTGAGAAAATTATCTGGGGAATGCAAGCAGTGCTCCAATTTGCAGTAGGAGCAGATGCTGGGTCTGCAAGGAGGAATAAATTTCTCCTGTGAATTCATCCCACCGCTATCCTGTAACGATAGAGTAAGCTTGCAAAATCATTTAGTAGTCTAGTCACAAAGCCTGAGATGCTGAAAAAAATTATACCTTAATTGCTCATCAACTATAAATCATTTGTGCCAAATTAATGTGCTGGAAATTTTGCAAGTCTGAGAAATTGGAAGCTATTTCAATACGGACACAAAACAGGGGTATTGTTTCATAGATACCAATCAATATCAGTTTTACATCCTATTCTCAAGGGAAAAAAATTAAGAAAGGCTCTTTAGTACCGAGACAAGGCTGAAACACTGATTTATCTTTCCCTGCATTAATTCAAAAAAATGGAGACGTTCTTTTTTTCCCCTCTTGCGTTTACTCTGTTATAATCAGTGAAAAGGGTAGCATAAACAGGCATCCCATAAACAGACACTGGGGTTGCACCACAGCAGAGTGAGGATTCCAAGTTATTTGTCCATTTTCTAATTGCTACTGTAGATTTTTCTGCTGCGCTGAGGGAGAATAAAGGCAGGGAACTTCTCCATTGTGCAAGTCCTACCCAGAGCATTTTTTTAACAGGGGATGCGTGTATGTGAGAACACCAGAATTTCCACCAAAACTGATCGACTAGGCTGTGTACCCCACAGCTCAAGATTTTGAGCATGACTCACTCCTCTCTCCTTGCATCATATCCACCAAAGCTTTCTGTACCTGCTGAGATGGGCACAAGTACTAGATGGGGTGTGAGTTGGAGGGCAAAGAGCTATATGGTCAAATAGGGGAGAAAGTTTTTCAAGGTAGCCCAGCCTGAGCTGGATGAGAGGAAATGTTAGCATTACTCGCCATCTAATCCTTCCAGTACACCTACCTGCCATGACTGACCCCAGCAGGGATCCCAGTAAGCTAGTCAGTCACGGTACTTTGAGTATTTCCACCTCATAGTTGACAAATCCAATCCTCAAGCAGATTTTGGTAAGTGGGAGGAGTGCTGATGGTGTCAGGAGCTCTAAGGTCATTTCTGTCCACAAAGCCAAAGGGCCGTGAAAAGCACGGGATCTGGATGCTGAGGTGTGACAACAACCCAAATCCCTTGTTTTCAATGCATAAAGATACAGGCATACAGGGGGGGAGAAGCCTTCAAAGTCCAGCACCATCTTACTAAAAGCACTGTTTAACTGAAGCACAAGAATCCCAGGCGTTCCCTCCCCTGAGACCAAGTCAGTCTGCGCTGCACATGCACCATCTTCCTTCTGCAGTGTCCCAAAGCTTCAGGTGGCTGGAACGTGTTGCAGTTTCCTCTTTATTGATGAAGGAACTGAGCTAGCAGAGATGAAGTGAGCCACCCAAGATTACACAGACAACTGGTAACAGAACTGAGAAGAAACAAACAGTTCCTTACTTTTTATCCTGTGTCATGACTACACACCAGCCTAAGTTTTTTTCCATTTAAGAGAATAAACGAGATGGACAAAATGGAAATAATTTATTCAATCCACTAATAGAAACAAACTAGAGTGGGCTCCAAATGCCATTTTAGAGGCATCTGGCATCTCTGTAGATGCAATGAGAATGTCCCAATGTCCCATTAATTTTTTGAAGATTTTAGCAAAGTTGTTATATTAAGGCATAGAATTTCTCCATACTTTTTTTTTTTTAACAAATACCTACTTTTACCAGACCCGGGCATTGTTCTTCTATTTATATTTAATGCAGTTACATCACCTCCAGCTGTAAGTTAAAACTGGCTCTTCTCCCTCCCACACTAAAAGGAACAATGAATGAGGCTGCCCAGCTGGACTGGAACAATTGCTCTGCTCTGCACAAAGCCGCACTCGCACAAATTGCTGCAAGTGAAGTAACAGGAGGTGAGGATTACTGAAGTAAGCAAACCTAAGACAAGACACCAGTTCTGCATTTGGCAGAAACATAATCAAGGACTGAAGATTTGGCAGCAGCACCAAAGAAACCAGGGAGGAGAGAGACGAGACTGGCAACACCGGCTGCCAGTTCCTCTGCCTGGGACTCGCAGAGTTTTAACACAGGGCTGGTGATAACGTGAAGCATATGATTTTTATTTGGTCAAAGTATCTTGAATGCTATTTTCCTTCCTTAAAAAATTTTTTTGAGAATTGATCCCGTTTATTTTACTTGCTTTGTTTAAAAGGTAACAAATTCAGAGATAGAGCAATCTCCAGAAACACACTGTGAATTTAAGTTAAACACTCGAATTCATGAATTATCTTACCTGAACTTTGCGTTTACCACCTAACCCTCCTTCAGAAGGAAAACCCACCACAGCAGCAACGCAAAGCCGCTCCGAGGAGGTCGCGCACCCCTGCGGGATGGCGGGCAGCCAGCGGACGTGCTGAAGAGCGGGAAGAGCCGCCGGCTTCCCAGCTTGGCCGGGGCACCCCC
>NW_008825429.1:2979832-3018474 GCF_000699105.1 Pygoscelis adeliae
GGGGCTGGGGCATAAAGGGAGCTGCCGGCGGAGGGGCTGTGGCCTGAGGTTTAAGCGCGGCTGGGTAGGGGGGATTAGGGGGAAGGGAGGGGGGACGACGTGCCAGCGAGGGGATGGGGTGGTTGGGCTGTGAGGATCCCCCCCGCTGACAGCCGGGGAGTGGGAGAGGATCGCTGTGAGCATTAGTGTGGCTGTCATCCTTCTCTGTCCCGGAGGCCTCCTTAGGTGAGCTGGGTCTCTGGATTAGGGGGAAGGGAGGGGGGACGACGTGCCAGCGAGGGGATGGGGTGGTTGGGCTGTGAGGATCCCCCCCGCTGACAGCCGGGGAGTGGGAGAGGATCGCTGTGAGCATTAGTGTGGCTGTCATCCTTCTCTGTCCCGGAGGCCTCCTTAGGTGAGCTGGGTCTCTGCATGGCTACAGCCGGTAGATCCTCTGGGCCTGGAGCAGGGACGGTACCTGCTCTCGGGTTTGTGAGGCGGCAGGCAATCTCTCTGCCTAAAGGGAGGTTTATGTCGGTACAGGCTGGCTGGCAAGTCAGGGGCATGTGTGTGTGTTTTCACCTAGTGACAATAGGGTTGTTCTGTATACAGGAAATAGAATGAGGAGGAAGAGACCAGTTCCTGTGGGAAGACATCAAGTATAGCAAATGAAAGCAGAGGGCATTTTTTTCTGTGTCCTGAAACTGTCTCGGGCCTAGCTGGCAGTGGATCGAAGAGACAGAGTTCGGTTTCTTCATATAATTCTGGTTTTTTGTATTGTCATGGATCACAACCAAAACACCTCAAAGAATTTACCTGTGCATCAGCTCTGCTGACCTGGCCACTGCAGCAATTGAATTGTGATACTCTTACCGCGTTTTAAATCCATGCCAGTGATATCATCCAGAGTGGTTGTTTAGATTTTTTGGAAAAAAGTTATGATATCCTCATTAAAAAAGGAGTTAAATCTCAGCTTTTGACCTTGGTGTGTGCTGAATGTGGAGAAGGGATTGAATATGCAAGGAGTATTCCTATTCTGAATGGTTCCGGAAATCCTTCCCATTACTTTTTCAAAACTTGGAACCCAATGGGGATTTCTGGTCTGCCACATGTTGAGACTTTGGCAGCCTCTTCTCCTATCTTCTGTCACTTCTCTATCAAGAACCATATATGCATTGGTCTTTTGCTTTTTAGACGTTCTTATTTTGTTTCATGAGCTCAGTTCAGGCAGTGGTCCACTCTGCTTTAAAACAGCAGCAAAAAGACGACTTGTTTGACTTAAAGGATTAACTATGTATTGTTACAGTAAGTGAATGTTGGTACAGATTTAGGCAGTTTAATGTGGTTCAATTAGATGTGTCTAGTGAACTGTTGTCTTAGCGTGTTTTAGTTGCAGAACGAAGTTATAAATTCGTAAACTGCTCCGGGATTTGTCAGCTTTCTTTAAAAAACTAAATGAAACAAAATGTCGGTTGTACATTATTTTGATCTTTAACTCCCTTGCTTTTTTGAATGAGTGTCTTTGCCACGGTAGTATTCTAAAGGGAGGGTTTTTAACAGAGGCTGGGAGGAGGATTAACTCTTCTTTAGGTTGAGTATTTTAGAGGAGTGAAGTTGGGATTTAAGTTGTTCTTCACTGCTTGCTGGGTGGATCACAGGAATGGTGGTTCTTTCTTACAGTATTGAAGTTGTAACAGAACACGGATATGAGGCTTACATCTCAAAACACTGTGATTTTGTGTCTGTATCCACTAATGTGTCCTCATGTTTTTGAGGATTCTGTCATTTTGCATTTTGATCCATGATCAGCATTGTCTGGGAGCTATGGAAAGAGCAAAAATCCAGTTTCAGACTAAGGAGCCCTGGTCTATAACTTGTGCACTCTCCTCTGTGAATGAATGTTTAATTACTTACACTTCTAGCAACAATCTTGCATTTGTTTATTTTTAATTATGGTAATGCAGATCAGCATTAAATTGGCTAGTGCTTTAGTGCTTTTAGGAAAAATGCGCATGTTGTCAACTGAGGAAACCGGTACTTCTGTAAAAGAATTGCACAGAATTGTGTCCAGTAATTAGTGCTGTTGTACAGTTTTGAAGTTGGCAGATCGCATCCTGTCGGTTTGCCGGACCCGGTCCTTTTTCTGTGTTGCAAAGGCTTTCTCAGAACGAGTGCTTTCCGTCTTCCTCGGTGTACTGTCTAGCTGCTGTGCAGATACCTTATTTGACATCTGAAGATACATTAATCTGACATTAAGAAAAATCCTTTCACAAACCTCTCTTTGTATAGATGTAAATTGGTTCCTGGCCCTAGTAGTGCTTCCCTTGTGTCAGGAGTGTAAGGCTTGATTACGCCTCTTTTTGTGCATAACTATCAACATGCATCATAGAATCACTGTAGCTTCATAAGATATGACAAAGGTTTATTTTGGGTTCGATTTTTTTTTTTTTTTAATTAAATTCTCAGATGTGTTAGAAATACCGTGTAAAAATGTACTTGCAAGCTGTGATTCCTGGACATTAGCATTGTCAAACACGCAAAATAGGACTTTTTCAGTGATTGACATCTCTGTTAATGCTGTTATTTTGAAGAGATGAGAACTAATTCTCATTTTGCTATATTTATTGTTTTGAAAATATAAATCTGAGATTTTAAGGTTGGTTTATATTTTTGTTTTAATTACCAAATGAAATTGATTGCAATTACTTTCTTTTCTTAAGATATTATAAAAAGGCAGTACTTACGCTTTTTCCCCATCCCTTTCATAATTTTAAATACATAAGTTGTCTTTTGTCACTGTTCTTGTGAGTTATTTCTTGCAACAACCTCTTCTCCTTTTTTTCTTCAGTAATGCCCACACCTATAACCATCTGTACTTTTATTTAGCTCTTTTTTAATGTCTTAAATAGTCTTGCTGACCCAGTATTTCAGATATGTGTGCTATCCCTGGAAGGAGGATCTGCTGAGAATTTTGCTGGTGAAACTGAATACTGTCATCCTGGAAAAATTAATTTTAATATGAAATGTGGGATAAGTGCCAGATGGAAATACTCTTTCAAAGGATATGCACTTTTTTGAAAAAAGGGTGTTTGAATAAAATGCTTGTCAGTAGTGAGTAGAGAAACTTTCTTTGTCAAGTACCTGGAAGGAAGTTATGAGAGCTATGTATTATACTGCTGTTACTCAAATCTGCAAGCCACAGAGGAGCGTGACTGCTGCATCACAAGGTTGCTCATTATTTTCTAGATTAAATGAGAGCTGAAATTAATTTTCTGCAAGTGGAATGGATTGGGAGAGGAAAGGCGTTGTGGAATACCCGTTCTCCCTTTGCTTCCCGTCTGTACTCCAGCAAGGAAATGGGACTGGGTAGTGACAAAAGTTCCTGCTGCAACAGAGGAGGGAATAAATATGGGAAGAGCTGTTTGCTCATCACCAGTGTGTACGTGTGTGAGTAAGAGGTTAGTAAATTTTATCTTCAGGCACCAAGCTGTTGGAAGTATTACAACAGATGAATACGGAAGCAGCAGGACCTAGATTGTGGCTTCGTGAAATACTTGGTCTTTCCTTAATTCCTAGCACCTTGTGATGAGATTTTTGCGCAGGATCCTATTTAGAGGGCACAGCAGCATGCGTATTTTGTTTATTTTCAGTTAGTAGGTGTTTAGTGTTTTTCAAGGCCTGATGTAACACCCCTCCCTTTTTACTGTTGCCCAGTCTGGCAATAGAGATTGCTTTGTTCTTTTTTGCCCTTTGAATGCACAAAAGATTTTCACAGCTTCCTTCATATGTGAAGAGAGAAGGAGAAGATTTCTACCCCAAAACCAAATATACTTTTAATTCTTCCTTTCCCAGAGTGTTGTATAAGAGTAATACGGATTGCAATGCGTGCGTGTCCTGTCAGGGTGATGATCAGGAGACAGACTGGGAGAGTAAGCTAAGAAGAAAAAAAGAAGCTGCTGTATTGAGTCACTAATCTTAAAAACAACTGAACTCCCTCATAAATGTTTTCATCAGTGGAATGATTCTTGTATTAGCCATCAAATGTTTGATGCGTGAAATCGTGATATATTTAGAAACTTCTCTACGTAATGCAAAGGGTGTGGAAATTAAGTCTAATGATGTGTCAGAGTAATCAATAAAGCTACCGGGTTCTGGAATAAGTGTAAATGTACAATGCTGTCTTTGCTCCTGGAAGAACTCAAATCAGTTGGTGTTAAAAGTCTTTCTAGATTCAGAGGTCTGAGAATTCGCTCTCATTGCATTTAAGCATTTAACATGGTACTGCCATGAATTAAAACACAGCCTCTTCCAGAAGACTGAGGCAGTGCTTTTAAGTCTTAGTTGGCTGGATTAGATGGGTATGTGGGAGGGCAGGGAGTAAGAGAGGCTACAGCTTGTTGGCAGAACTTGTCAAGTACTAGTAAAATCATTTTTTGCATTCAAGATTTTTTACTTGCTTTGCTCGGTTTAGGTTGAGAGACCTGAACTGGCTAATTAAGGTGTTTTGAGGATGGGAGGCAGTTTACAACAGAAACAAAACAAATAATTCACCTGAATTTTTAAAGTATTGCACTTTTTAGGCGATAAATTGCAAAGCATATAGGTGAAATTCTGTTGTGTGTACTGTCTAAAATCTTTCGTGAAAGCTTGGCATACAAACATGGAGTTTGGTCTTTAATCTTACACTTTTCAGGAACTGAAATTACCAGCCACATTCCATTTTAACAATTGTTAGAAGCCTCCTGAGGACAAGGATGTCATTGTATGAATGTGCATGAGTATATGGCATCAGAAAAGTGACTAAAACCTCAGTACATTTGAGACTATCACGTTTATAGTTAATAAGTTTGTCTTTCAGTACCAGTCTCACTTCACTTGTTTGTTATCCTCCCTCTTGCTTTTGCTATCTCAGACTGTATATCATATAGGCAGGGACTCTGTCTACAGCCTGGACTGAAATACAAATAAGGCAAAGAGCATGGGATTAGTTGAAGTTTACAGTTACTGGAATGTACATCTATATATATAATGACTCTGATTAGCAAAGGGAAAAAAATTTCCCACTTCAATGTCAAGGCTGTATTTATTAATATATTAATGATTCTTTAAGAAAAGTTTGAAAGTGAAGAACATAAATCAATGTTTTCTTGGTGCTGGTGTGCAGTACCTATTTTAATTAAGATTTCCGTCAGTTCTGCCTTTAGCCTTTTCAGGACATTGTAGCAGCGGAAGCCAATGATTCCTTGCTTTTTACCCAGTGATTAGAGAACTCATCCGGGATATAGGAGATCAGTTCCATCCCGCAGGGTTTCTGACCTTGCATCTCTCACCTTCCCGGGGAGTGCTCGCATCACCAAACTATGTGTTATTCAGAGGTTGAGCTTTGTGTGTCCTTTTAAATCTGTTTCACTTCATATGGAATACTGTAAATATTTGCTGGACCAGGCAGCAGGCGTGCCTTTCTGCCTTAATGATCAAAATACTAATTTGGGATTGGCAGGGACCTGGGTTCCACTTCCTGCCTTGATAAAAATGTAGTTTGGAGGACTGAAGGGGCTGTTGCCTGTGGGGGTAGTTCAGGATGCTTTTCAAGAGATGAAAGTTTGAATTCCCAGAAACAGAAGAAAACCTGAATATGATTTCCTGTGTCATAGGTAAGTGAGCTGTTAGGTATGTGGATCTACCATTATCACTACCTTTTCTTGTGTTTTGTGTCAGGTTCTATGAACCCGAGAGCATCTCTTTCTTTTATTGAAGGATGCAAGCCAATAAACTGTTTATTTTGTGCATTTTGGGATTTTGGTATAAGTTAAGCAACCTGATGCTGTTGGAATTTGAGGAATTGAGTGGGGACCACCAGACAGGCCAAATTAATTGAAGATATTAAGTTCTGAGATTAGATGTGTTTTGGTGAATACCACAGTTTTGAATACTAGATTCAGGTGCTGAAATCTCTGTCATTAATCATTTGTCACTGAAACACAATGCCAAAAAATGTTTACTTGTGAAACCTTCCTACAAGAAGTTCTTAGAAATACGTGTCATGCTTTTTAAAATGCAGTGATTTCGATTTCCTAAAATTTGGAAGAAGAGCAAAACGGATTCTGGTCTTTTTTAGTATCTCAGCTATTTTATTTCATTATTTTGGTAAAGTGATGTATCAACATCTCTGGCATAAGTGCCACCATTTTTATTGCCCTCTGACATTTTATGATGACTCTAAGCATTATAATATACTCTAAAAGCACATAATTGACACAAGTCATTTAGTCAAACAGTCTAATTTAATTCTGGTGACATCTGAGTAAAGTTTCCAGGAAGAACGAGGGCTGAAATTGGTAGAAAAAAATCATTGTGCACATTTTCTTTTTGGTGCTACATTGCTTTAGTGTCACTGATTAAGATTAAAATTTGAAATGATTTAGCCAATTATGTGGGTTGAGTGGAGTGAAACACAAGCTAGTGTGCTAGCTGAACTGGATCCAGGCAATCAAACTGACTTTGAAAGGTGATGATTTAATAAGATTAATGGAGCATATGTGTCATTGCAACACTTTCTGATCCCCTTTCTCCCTCTTTAATTCTTCCAAGGATGCTAACGTTGGTGATCTTTTCTCCTACGTCTTTTACAAGTGGTGTCTGTGCTTGAAATACTCTGATCTGCCAGGCCAGGGTTCTCCTCTCATGGGCCATCCCTACAGAAACTCAGCTCTCGTGATACCTGAAGTGTCTCTCTGTCCAGCAGAACCACCATGATGAGATTATCCTGGAACTGCTTAATTGTGTAGCTGTTGGCTGTCATCTTCATTATTAGATTCTGTTGCGTATTTCTTTTTAGGGCCAGGTCTAAGCCCCAGGTCCCAAGTTCCCTTGGATAGCCTCCATACCTGTGTCACATTAAGTGGCATGGTACAGACAGGGGTGTCAGAAAGTAAGAATGTTCTGCTGACTCTTTGGAAAGATATTCTGTAACAGATAACTAATCAGTTAAACCAGAACATATTTAATATTCTACGACAACAAGTATTCAAAATAATAAATATATTAAATGAGACTATCCTTATACTTCGCTTGTGTGGGGACAGGGTTTAAGGATGGAGTGACTTTTTTTTTCAGGATGTCAGAACAGAGGTTCTTTAAAATCATCACAGCCGGTGTCCTGAAGTAGAGGAGAACGCGCTAAGAGAATCATTCTCGATTGCGCAATCTTGTGATTAAGATGCCTCCCTTATTACTGAAGTTGCCCACATAGAAGTTGGAGAGATATAATCATATCTTACAGTTATATATGGTTGCATTTTCCCTAACTGGTGGAATCTGAAAGGAAAATGATGGTGTTTGACTCTCATTTCTTCTCTCCTTCCTTCTGAAAACAGTATTTTCTTCTGTGTCTGTCAGGTTTGGATGTTCTTCTTTTACTTCCTGTAGCTAGTTCATAGGCTTTTGACCCATGAAAGTATTTTCCCATGCAGCATGGGTATGTAGCTGAAGACTCTGAAATGATTCTCTTCCAATTTTACACCTTAGCCCCATTTCTGCAGGCGTCTCCATGACAGAGGTGTGGGGGAAGCAGGAGGAGACCCAGGGGGTTCCACCCTCTGTTCACACACACAGTCCTTACCTTTAGACATGAGTTGGCAAGCTTACCTGCAGGAATAGGCCTGAACCTAGATTGTTCTTTAGTCCAGCTGCTAAAAGACAAAAAAAAAAGTGCTGTGCAGTATGAACTACTGGCTTTTAAAGCTGAGCCCCCTCCAGTCCTCTGGTGTTATCAATTAGTTCTACCTGGTCAGTGCTTTTTTGCTTGCCACTTTCTGTCTTGAAAGCCCAAATTTACTTCTTCATTCCTATGGACTCTGCTGGTTTTGGACAGAGGTATCTTTAAAAAGTCCTTTTGTTCATCTGATAACTAGCCAGAAGATAACTTCTAGTACATTTGCAACGATACATAATTTTAAATAGCTTTAAAAGTTTGGCAGAAGTTTACAAAGATCAATAGAAATGGTAAGAGTTGATAGCGTTCCACTGAATCACAGAAGTTTGGGAACTCTTTGCTTACACTGTTTTCTTATATCAGTAGTACTACGAATAGCAACTTCATGCTAGAATAGCAAAAGCACCGTACAGATGGATTCATGGTGCAGCTTAGTTTTCAGGTGGTACAAAAAATCAAGTGGTCTCAGCATGTAAATTTGGTGGACCTGTCTCTACAGCAGTGATGCACAGATAGCTTTGCAGGGGGTTTCTCCACACAGGTTAAGCTAGTAGCAAGTGTATATTCTCAGAGTATAATTTCAGTAGTTACTTGGATTAATAAGTTCAGTTTACTCCACTTGAGATAGCGTAGCTTGGGCAAGAGCGAGCATTACAAAATGAGCTCTGCAGTAGTGCGATTAGCAGGACAGAGGTGAACGCAGCAGCTGAGTTACGTCCCTCTCTGCTGCCTCTTAGTTCTGGCGTCTGTGACACTTAGCTTCTGCCGTCCCTTCTTCTGTTAGATAGCTAGCTCCAATTTAAAACTTGATTTACATTTATTTGGAAACTTTTGTAGTGGGTAGAAATTCAACAATGGATTCTGAATCATCATTATAATTAGGATCAACCAGCTTTTGGTACAGATATGTTGGTTGCATGAGACCAAAGCTGAATGGTATGTTGTTATACAAAGAACTGGTATAAATTTACCACTTTCAAAGCTACAGTTATGATTTATCTCACCATCATCTGTGCCAGACCCATTTGGCAAGATAAAATAGGTGTAGCATGACTTTGACTTGTTTAGTCAATGGGAAGACCATTTTCCACGTGACTGTTAGCTAAAGGTGAGGTTGGTGAAACAGCAGGAGGCAAACAGCTGGATTATATGGATTTCTGTAGCCTGTATTGCAGACTGGTGAGGTGAGGTATGTCTGTGTCTTGCTTTCTAGGTTTGATGGTGCAAGGTCATTCTGGTCCTTTTTAGAAGTTCAGATTGATGGTCTGTTTGCTGGAGGAAAGATTATCTGCTCTGTGAACTCTTTTCTTGAGGTGGCTGATCCTATACCTTCTCTTGAATAGCTGATCTGAGAAGTTACCATGAAGGGCTAAAAGCTCTCATGGGGGATATTATGATCTCTGTAGGGTTTTGAAGATGAAGAGTAGAATCTAATTAAGCTTTATGTTGAAAATAGTTGAAAGAGCTTTTTTTTTTCCTCTCGAAAAAGGAAACTTTAAAGCTAAATGGTGAAGAGCTGAACTTTTTTTTTAAATTTTCTGCTAACTTGACTACTTCTAAAGCAGATGCAGCTGTAAGCAGTTACAGATGGTACAGAACAGAAAGAACCTCTTTATCATACTTAAGTGCCTTGCAACAACCCCAATGTTAGTTTTCCAGCTAGTTATCTTTCTCTTTATTTTTTTATGTTTTTGCAGGTGGAACACAAAAAAGAGCTACCTTAAAGCTAAATCAAAAGATGAAAAAAGTCTGCCATAAACCAGAAATACTTCTCTGCAGGGTGCTTTACTGGAAGAAGTTTCATAAGAATCCCAAAGCACCCTCTCTAAAGAATGTTCCTACTTTTTGTTGTTGTCACAAACAAAGGGGTTTAGATATCTGGGCCAGAGTTTGTTGAAAACAGCCTCCATCTGTTCTTCTGCTGCCTGTTTTTTGCACCTGGAACTGAAACCGCTACCTTAAGCCTGACACTCAAGTGTATTAATGTACGGTGCTTCTCTTGCACTCAGGTTGTAAGGCAGAGATCAGGTCCTGTGCAGTCTATCACAGGACAACATCTCTCATGTATGTGGTGTGTTTATCTGTAAGGTGGCCACATTTGTTACTGTCAAGACATTTTTTTGAGTTTGCCTCTCTCTTAATTGGAGGATAGGAAAAACAGGGTGCCTGTTTTGATGGGCTGTGTTTTGTATTTTCATGCCAGGTGAAGCCCCTCTCTTCACTTTGTGCAGTTGTGAATAGCCACGTTCGCGTCAAAATCTCACCAGCCATCATCTGACAACATTATTTTGTCTTGATACAGACTCAGCACGATGAAAGCTGCTTTACTCTGGCGAGACAGACTGGCTACTCTATGGCTTTGACTCATGCAGGAATGTACTTTCAACATTGTCACTGAAGATTCATAGTTTGGTGCTAATGGTGTTAACTCATTCTTTTATAGAATTTTTATGAAAATAGTGTTTAATTCTACCCAGGCATGTCATGATAAAGTATATATCATAATACTGTACTGTGCGGGTAAGTCAACTCATCAGTAGCACTCAGAGCTGCTCTTTCTGTACGACAGGGTCATATTGATCAATTTGACTTAGGTTTTGGCTTGTTGATTGTAAGGCCCGATTAAACTATTAGTTGTTAGTTTTACTTTTGGATCTGACTTCTGAATACATTGCTAAAAAGAGTTTGGATTTCCAAGCACATAATCAATAAATTACTGGCCTAAGTGTCAAAGGTATGAGCTGTGGTTTTGTTTTGTTTTTTAAAGTCAAGAGTAGAGTCAATACAGATGAGAAAACATCCTCTTTTCTGACTTTAGGATGGGAATCGCTGTGGAAGTTAAACCTAGAAATGAGAAGAAATATTTTTTTGTATTGGGATGGAGAGATGCATTTTGTCTAGGAAGCAATGCAACATTCAGATCAATATCCTCCAAATCTGAGAGGACTTCATAGTGTCTTTGTACATTAGGTCTTGGATGAGTGTTCTTCCATCAGTTTGTCCAGCCGCATTTTTGAATCTATGTAAACTACAAAGTGATTAAGTGGTACTTAGTTGTTGGAAAAGATAGAGTTCCTGGGGTCTCTGCTAGGGTATGTTCCTGGGACCTGTTCTAGGATTTAATTTAATTAATTCTTCCCAGTAGTGCCTGCATATGTACATGTTAAGCTTTTCTGTAGTGCTTGTTACCAAAACACCTGTATCTCACAGGTAAACCAGTTGTATGGTTCTAATACAAGTATTCTTGCACTTTGTTGGTCTCTGAACCACTGTGAAGCTTCAATTGTTGCATTTCCTTTATGAGGAGGCAGTGACTTACCAAAGAGGTGAGATTTGCAGGGTGTTCTGCCATCAGAGTTCTGCTCTGCTTGATCAGCTCTATCATTTACAGAAATGATAAACCTTATGAATGTGAATAAACACCTCTTTTATTAGGCCTTGGCTCCAGTTAGTATTATACTCCAGCCAGTTAGAACAAGGTTAGCAGTAGAATATCTGTACTGCTGGGTCTGGATGTGTTGACAGTTACAAAGTCCAGAACTGGGCACAGACTTTATAGTGGTCTGGGGCAGCTTGCTCTCCTGGAGTGAAGCTTTGATTACAACCTTGGGATGCCCATGCAAGATGAGGAGCAGGGGTAGAGTGAGAGCCCGATGATAAAGGATGGAGCTGGTCATGAGGAAAATAAGTTAAACAGCTAAATGCACAGAATGTTTTTAGGTAATACTTTGAGAGCGAGTTAGGCCACTCAAGATAGACTCTCCAGCATAATCTATGTGTCTTGAGTGAAGCTGTACACATAGAAGAGGACCAACTTCGTCTTCTGGTTTTGGCTCCTGGATGAGAGCAGATATAGCATTGAGTAGTGGTATTCCTTTGTGTGCTTGTTAGGAAACCTGCTGTACTTTCTCTGTGTATTCTTCTCTGTGTTGCTTCAGATGGAGATACCTCTCTTACTCTGGTCTGAACTTCTTTGTTTTAGTCAGTTACCTGACTCTGCGTCCCATAAGAAGTCAGATTACAGATTTGTTAAGGTTTATTATCTTAAATATTTAGGTATTCTTTTTGCTCAGTGTGTTGTTTCCTGTCCAAGCAAAGCTGCCAAAATGATTACATATTTATCTTACAGTGCTTTACAATAAGATTTGCAAGGTGAAGTAGGTTATCAGGTCCTCAGAGGCAATACAGCTTGTCACATCTCTAGTGCTGGATTATTTGTGCTTTTCAGCTGAGGGCTGCCTGGTTAGGTCTTGGTGTAGCAAACTGAGCAGTCACTTCAGTTCACACAATTAAGACACCTTGGCGAGCATCTGACCATGATGGCCATGCAAAATCTGCACTCGCCTGAATGGGCTGAAGGACAGTCTCAGCACAGCAGTGTTGGTGTGGGGCTCTGCCCTTCGTGCTGGGATTTCTCTTGCAGAATATTGCAGGCTAACAGATGTACAGAAATTTCCCTGCATATCCTGAGAGTCCTCTTTGTGCCACATAATTAATCTGTCTTCTTTTGTCATTGCCCTTTTTTAACTGCTTGCTGGCACTATGACAACCATAATATTCTGCATATGATTGAATATCGATAAATATGGCCAGGATGATGTGCATTGGCTCAGTTGCACATTAGATGAACTTAGCCCTGGATCTTCAGAGGATGTTGAATACTCGGGTAATATCGCTGTAAGAGGAGGAAGGTGAAGTTGAGCTGTTGGTTGTATAGAGTATTTATCTTGAAAAACCTTTTTTGGAAGAATGCCATGTCTGGACTTGGATGACTGACAGTGTCTGGGACGAGGCTGAATTGCATTTCTAGAAGACAGGCTGTGTTTTCTTATGTTAAAGACTCAATTGTCTGGAACCTTGTTCGAATAACATTGCTTCAGTTCTGGAAAACACTAATATAGTTTCCTTTCATTATGGTAAAGTGTGAAAATTTGTTATCCCTTGTTACTAATAGTAGCCTTGAATTTACTGTTTATAGTTTAACTATTGGAAGTTTTTTGTGACGGAATTTTTCTGTGCTATCAGGAAACTTGCTGTTGAATATCCTATATCTTGGTACTGCGTAGGAAATGGATAGCTTTGGATGAACAGGGTTCCAGAACTCCATGGCAATTTATTAATAGGACCTATATGACTAATTTGGAAAGGCTGCAGTGCCATAGTCTTTAAAAATTTAGACCTGTTTGTTGAAGTAAGATAACAGAATCTCCTGACCCCTCCGGACACTGAATAATGCCCTCAATCATCTGAAGAGATCCAACTTATCCTCTGTTTCTCTGGCTTATTAATTCTTTTGCTGGCAATTTGTGCAAGAGAGAGGAACAAAGGAAATAATTTAAAAATGTAGGAATTATGTGAATTCATGATTCTTAGAAAGTATGGTGCCTTATCAGGTGAGCGATGTCCCACATTTTTTCCATGCAAGCTGTTAAACACTGTAAAATTAAGCAAGTATTTAGATTTTCTTAAGGTTGTGGACACCTGAGGACAGTGACTCTGCAAAATGCCCAAGTAATAGAACTCCATAGTGCTTTTATTTTGGAAACAAAGTTTGCTTTGAGTAGTAGGTGTTTTGTAGCTAAAAGTGTCTTGGATATATAATATGTTGAGATGTTTTTTAGAAATCAATGCTAAGTGGACATTTTCTTGATGATGGGGGGGTCCTCAGTTACATTTTCAGCATGTTTGTAACTAAGCTTTTTTTCTCCTTTTTTATTTTTTTTTTAATTTTAATTCTTGTGTTACTAAACTTAAAGATACACCACCACCACCACACCCCATTTCTGGTACATGGCAAGTGGGGAACATAAACCCAAATGGTAATAAAAATCCTGCACAATTCTGTAATACCATTTGCAATTTTCATAACAAAAGTCATTTTTTCAAATCTTTTTATTATGGTATAAATGTCCCAGAGATGTACCAGAACTTGCTTTTCATTTTGGAATTAGGAAAGTGACTAACCTTTGTCAAGTTGAGGACCTCTGTCCCTAAGAAGGAGGATCACATGAATGTGAAGGTGTGCTGGGTAAGGTTCAAGAAACGTGTTGTATTTCTGCTGCCATGTGATTAGCAGTGTGGTTCCTAATTCCTCTTAAGGTGTTGCTCTGTTTTAGATCAGCTACAAAACCTCCTTGCTGCCTAGCCAAGCTATGCGTTCCCCACTGGAAAGTTACAAAACCTCTCCTAAGTAGAAAATGTGAAGAGAGTGGCCGAGAAACCCTTTATGTAACTGTGTTGATTGGGTTTAAGATCCGTGTCGTTGTTTTCGTGACGTTGAGAGAGAATTGGAAGTCTGTGATCTCAGCAGAGTTTAATGGCAAGGTAATCAGTTACCTACTTTGCTTATTAACAAGCCATTGTGTTCTGTACCAAGTGTAATTTTCACACTATGACATATTCCATCTCTGTGGTAGAAATGGGAGTTATGAACTGGTATGTGCTCCTGAATCTAGGTCTTCTGTTCAATCTGGGATGTAGCCATTAGTCCGGCATTTTGTCTAAATAGCAGCTTTGCATTGCGTATGCTGGAGTTGAAAATATTTCTGTTACATCACTTCTTGGACTCGTTACTGTAAAGTGCTTGTCTCTTAGAAAATACAAGCAGTGTTACCGGTCATTAGTATTAGCAAAAACCCCCTGATATTAACTGTTAAAGGACTCTCCTTAAAAAGAAATTCCATGTAACCAATCATTAAACTTGTCTGTATGGACAGTTAGCTCTGGGCACTTCTGTGATGCTTTTTCTGGCTTATTTGTTTATTCTGACACTTCAGATTGTTTGTTTTATTTGCTAATTATAAAGAGAAATATTTCTGCTGTTTTAGAACATCCTCTGTTTTAAGATGCCAGAAACTTGAGCTGTCTTTTGTAGTGTCACTCGACTATTCCAAACTGTTCTGGAGAAAGAATGATTGACTCTGGAAGCACTAAATTTAAGTTTATTTTAAATTAAATAACCTGTATACACAAACTTTAGGAAGAGCTTCTATACTTTGGGGCATTCACTTGAACTGGTTTTGTTTGTTTGTTTTAGGAATTCATAGTTGTTTAACTTCTTGAAAGAAAATAATTTCTATTGAATGGCTTATGCTATGGCATCGGAAGTCTGTAATCAAATGTTACAGACACTACCGTTTTGCTACAACTTCCCTGTGACAATTGCCTGAACATTAAGTTAGGTAACTGTCACAGATGTGCTAGGACATTTCCAGGCTCGGTTGCTTACATGTCTCATAGCTCACCATGAGGAGCATCATAGCATTCATATAGCCGTACTGTGTTTTGTAAAGGAATTTTTCACTTGTGCAATAGTCTGGGCTTGGACGTGGTAGAGATGCTTATATTTTTGTTTGTCTTTTGCTAATAAAGTTTCAGGTGGTGTATCTCTAGCCAATGTCTTCTGTTTGAACTCTCAGGGAAATCATAATTCTGTGCTTTGATTATTTCCCTATTACCATGGCAAATAATTCATGCTGCTAATTAAGACACTGTTAGAATTGCACAGAAAGATGGGCAAGGAAAGAATACAGCCTACTTATGCTCACAATTTATGTGTCTTATAAATTTATAGAACAGTTATTGCTAAGGTAGCTCACAGTTTACAAATGAAAATATATAACCTTCTGATTCATGCTATCTATCTACTGAAGGTAGAAGGGAAGAGCCACATTTCGCAGAGCCTCATTTTGTCTGGTGCATATGAAGGGATGTGGTTAGGAGAAACATTGTGTCCTGAACTAGATCTGTGTTCCACTAGAGAGAAACACATTCAGAGACCCCCCTCTGTTTAGTACTGGGGGTCTGAAACTGGGAAGGCCATGAGTTCTCTAAATAACTGATGACTGGCAATTTCATGCTTAGCGGTTTCTCATGTAGGTCTCAGAAACCAAAAGGAGACAACTTTGTAATTGTGAAATGAATGGGAAGCCGTTGCAGAGTCTGGGAAGTAGGTAATAAATCCAGAAGACTATTTTAGTGTTGGTTGGAGTTCAAAGAGAAATTAGGAGGCCTATTAAGGTATGTGTTGAACATCTGAGAAATACCAACACTGAAGAAAACCGCTGGTAGTGTCTTCATTGTCCACATCTAATACTGGAGACTCCAAAACTAATGATAATTCTGTGGTACGTTGTGACCAGATATGCTACTTCTGCCTCTTTTCTTTTCCTCCTGTTACAAGTAATATGAATTCAATTCCGTCTTGTCTGAATTGTGGTGGATAATTTGTATATTCTTTCCCGCCTTCAAAAAAAGTTATTAGTAATGTTTGTTTAATACAAAAAGATGAAAATTATCCACATTGCCAATGACGTTAGGGCAAAAGATGTGTCTCCATTGTGGTAGTTCATACTGCACCGTGTCTGTAACTGGGTAGTGCTGCCATTGCACACCTACTGCAGGAGAAAATAAGACACCTAATGTTAAAAGAGAAAGTGCTTTTCTAGTCTTTCTTCTTAAAAAAAGATACTGTTTTCCTTTGTCAAGGACCTATGTGATTAGATATTTATCCTCCTTCATTCCCGGGAGAGCGGACATTGTGGTTCATACTTTCTGTTTTGTGACACAAGATTTCATATAGATGATTACATCTCTGGAATCTATGTCATTCGCCCCCTAAAAGGAATTGATAAACAAACTGGCTTTCTAAAACATGCAAGAAACCTAGAGCAAACTCTTTGTTATCACATTCGTGATCAAATCCAGCATGTGCCTTCCACAGAGTTCCTAATATTTGGTAATGTCTGTGGTTTCCCACGGGGTTGCTTAGGTGGACATAATAAGTGATAGCTGTTGAAAGAGAAAAGGATGAAGACTGGCTTCATCATGAGCTAAATTGGGTGAAAACTATTTTGGATTGTATATGTGTCATACTAGTGTCAATCCATATAGTTTCTTACCTTCACAATAAGTTATTCATAAGAGAAAGAAAATACCAACTATTCAACAAAGTTTAAGTAGATTATTGAATTATTACTCATATCTGCTTCAGAAATTATGGGGTGATTATTCACATCACCTTAATTTTAAACTCCAAATTTAGGACTGCATAAATACTGAACTGAACGGAGAGACCAGAGGATAATTGCAAACCTTCGGTAGAAGTGTGCCTCTCTCCACTGGCTGCATAGGGAGCATGGTCTTGTAAATGAAGTGCTTCAGATTCCCCAGGTAGGAGGACTTGAATAACCTCTGTATCCATTTACTACAACGCCATTTGACTGAACATCTCAAACAAATTTGTAGAGAGCGTGACAGCTGAAAAAAAAGGAAGTGTTCCCACTCGTCTACTGAGATGTCAGCAAGTACTAGTTGCTGTCTGAAAACTTCGCTCTGACTTGCACAAATGCAATCTCCTAAGCATCTCCTGCAGTATCACAAATAAATGTGAGCCCTTGCCGTAAGATGTGTGCCGTGAACGTGGCTCTGTATGTGTGTATTATTTTTAGAACTAGTTTGGGGTTGAAAATGTGCTTTCCAAGAGTTGTACTGTTACAGTAATTTTTTGAGAGATTAGAGGAAAACGTTTGGATAAACCAGTGTTAAGTCCTGAATAAAGAAAAGTTCTCTTCAGTTTTCCGTCCAGAAATCGCATGTCACTTTTTTGTTACTTTCTTGTATTAAGATGTCATCCAACTTTGTTCCTTTTACATAATTACTTGCTTTTTCTTGCATTTCAGATACCTTGATTTAGAATTCTCTTTAATTAAAATTAAAATATAGGAAACGAAACAGGCAGGAAAAATGTCTTAAACTTTGTGCTGTTTTGATTTTAAACTGCTTAATCGTGCGCTTTGCTTCCTGTGAAGTGTTAGAGCAGCTCATGCCTTGTCATCAGCTGCTGCTGGTTTCCAGAGTGGCAGACAGAGAAGCCTAAAGGGGAAGTCTTTTGCGTGTGTGTGTGCTTCTTTCCAGATTCAGTGACATGGGACTTTAGCTGTGGTTTGTGCCTGCACTTGGGGAAGCTCCTCTAGCCATGCTTTAGTCCACCCTGGCACAGCATCGTTCTAGCCTTCATTTGCTGGGCTTGACAAAAGTCTGGGCTGGACAATATGTGATCTCTGATGTAAGTCTGAAGCAGTCACTTGGATCTTCACTGATGGAATGTGGGGAAGAATAATATTTAATAGAGATAAATTCCAAAGCTCCTTCCTGTTTCTCATCCAGAGCCTTTTGATATTTTCATACACTAGCAGCTATGCAAAAGTGACAGTTAAATGGCTGTAGTAGGTATTAATACTTGTATGTAGACTGAAATCACGCTTTCCAGAGTGGTGTGGGGTTTTTTCCTAGCTTGGGATGAATTTGAGCAGAGCTGATTTTTAATTTTTTTTCTTAATAATTTAACACACAGAGCATGAGTTTGTTCCAGCTAATTGTTACTTATAAACTTCAAATATTAAAATTACTTTTTGAACGTCCAGAAGCAGCAGCACATTTCTTCTTCTGCATTCTGTGTCTTAGTTTCTGTAAACTTTTGGAATTCATGTCTGTGAATGAAAAGTATGTAATTTACTTTTCTGTCTCTGATTGTAGTATTTGATTTGCAACTTTATGCATGGCTGAGGAAAGTTAATCACTTACACATTGATTAAGATAATTTTCTCTTTTTGTATTTCAAAACACAAGATGCAGTTGCTCATGCATAAAATCTTAACTTAAAAAGTCCCCCAAACACCAAGCAGTAATGAAACAGTGTTTTAAAAACAGCTTAAAATTTATAGTAGCTGCATCCTCACTGTGCTTTACTACTTACGCAAAAGTAATTTTCAAATAAAATATTAAGGATGATTAAGCGATATTTTTAAATTACTGGTTTTACTTTGTTCATCACTGTACATTCAAATCTGAATAATGCTGTGAAAGTGAAATAGCATTTTAGTATTATTATGGACTCCAAATAGCATAGTTTTTAGTTACAGGAATCAAAGCAAAGTGGCAAACTGAATGTGGATTATGTCTAAATTTAGTAGGTGGCTTATGTGTAATACTTAAACTCACGATCAACAAAAAATGCTAATATGTTTGAGTCAGCTTTGTCATCTTGCTACTACGTTTTTCTGAGTTTAACTTCTGTTGGAGTTGAGTTTATCTTCTTCTAGTTCTGATGTGAGTGCTTTTGCCTGTAGAATGCTCTGGGATTAAAAGAGTGTTCCAAGGGTGAACTTGGTTATTTTTAGGGAGGTTAAACATCTGGATGTTCGCTACAAAACCTTTTCCAGGAAAGCATTTTGTTCCTGAGCAAGAAATATCAGCAGAAATATAAATGCAGCACAACAGCATGTAATCTCTGGCTTCCCAGGGGACTCTGGTATTTTCAGTCCGGTCTGTTGCTTAAAGTAACTCTGAGGATTACGGAAGGATATTGGGAGGATTTACCTCTGTAGTATTCTTGTAGGTGGCTTTGAGACATGGGAATCCAGAACAGGGATGAAACTGAGCAGAGGTACCAAATTAGAAAGGAAGGAATGGTTATGGGGGACATAAGAAATACCTTTGTAATGTTTCTCAGACTCCAGGTGTTTGCATTCTGGCTGAAAAAATGTAGATTTTCGATTGAGATAGGTTGTTTAGTAGAAAATTGTCCTCTATCAGTGTTAAACAGTTTTCTGGATTCAGAAAATACAGAAATGTTACAAGTACAATATAGGATTTGGAGAAGAAAACTTAGGTTGTATGTAATGGTTTTAAGGCATTCCCATGTACACTGTATGTGTATGGGGAAAAACCTCAAGACAGTTCTGAAAGTTAAATTAATTAAATGTGTTTAACAAATAACTTTGTAGAGAGCTAGACTTCTGTTTTATATGAGCTGTCTTACATCCTTGATTATACGGACTACTGCTTTAAAAACATAACCTGGCTGCCTAGCTTGAAACTTGAATGGCTAGAACAAAAGTCTTATGCAAATATGCTAATGTGTTTTGAAATTCCAAATTTCAGCGATATTGATTGCTAAAAAATTACATTTGCAACTGAGGGGTATTTTTGCCCCTTATCAGTTTCTGGGTGCTGCTTAGAGAACTGTGACATTCCTTTTTCATTTTCTTAATACATTTTGAGTATCTGTAGCTCTACACTTTTTTTTCTTAAGCAGGAAAATGTAAAATTTTCAAACTTTAGTTAGTTACTATACCGGTTTTCTAATATTGTTGATATGATGGTAAATATATTTGTGGTGAGAGGCAATTTTTTTAACTAACTGATACGTAGGTGGTTTATGTACCCCTTGAGGATTTCAAAACCTCTCGTGTTTATGTATTGAAAAGCTTATGTCTCTCCAGTTGTATATTAGCTGGTCTAATAAGAGATTGCTCTTCTCCACAAATACGGTTTGATTTTACTTGTATGCATTATGATAGCATGAGGCTGTTGCTGAGTTGAAAAGTCTGTTTTGTTTATTTGAAATGCTTAAATCTGGTCACTCACTTTAATTTGTATTTTGTTATTTACTACATATATTACATGAAAATGTGAATCGAAATAGATGCTGAAGGATCAGCATTCAGGCTTCCAGCATGTAAAATTTCCTGGAAAGCCGAGTCCTCTACTATAGCATCAGCAGCATGTCTTCAAAACCACATAGTGTTTGTTTTATAGTAGCTCCTAGATGCCAGGCATATATTAAGTCATTCTGAGCCTGCTGGTACATGGACATCCCTATCAAGCCCAGTGGTGCTGTATTTTTCCTAAAAGTATTGAGCTATTAATTCCCTAATCCTTAGGGAAATTATTTTAAGTTAATGTAAAAATTAGAGACTATTGTTTCAGTGGGCTTCAGGATTCATACAAAAGTGTCAGTTTGCACTTTTCAAAGCAATTCTGTTAAAGATGGGAAAAATAGAAGTTAACCTGACTTGTATTTATGAGTTTTCCTTTCTATCCGTGTGGTTGGAAGTGTCGTGATTTTTAATAACACCTGAAAAATCTGATGTGGCTGCTCCTAGCGGTGCTGGATTGGACTTCTGTCTGGGTTAGAGTTCTGTTGTTGAAGATTTAATCTGACTCTGCTGTAACATTTAATGAATACCTAAGTAAAAACATTTTTTTAGAGGTGGATCACTGCTCTGATGTGTTCCAGTTTGTCTAGCGTACAACACCCATTAAATGAGTACAATTTGAATTAATGAAATAAAATGAATGTTACACTAAGAGGGAGATGTGAACAGAAGTTATCATCTTGGGTCTTTTTGCTGTGGAGTGTCAATTGTATATTTAGGATGACCATTGCAAATTAATGGATGACCTGTGAACTTACTTTCCTGTGTAATGTTATCTTGATGCCTTTACATAGAAGTTTGCTTTTTAAAAGGCAAACATTTTGTCCAGTAAAAATAATCTTTTTGGTTTCGTTTGGGATTTCTATTAGCTTTTGAACCTAGTTACCCCTGGGCTTGCAGAAATATTACAGACTCACCCTCTGTGTTGTCTGACACTGGATTTGGTGTGTACGTTTCAATTCTGTGTTTGCAGAAGAAGAAGGGTACATAATGAAATGACGATATCTCTCTGATAAAACTAGTTAAATTTTCAAGTGGGTGTAATTTGATACTGGTCAAATATAAATTTCACTTGGTCCTGTACATGAAGCCTCATATATTTCAATTTGTCCAAAAGGTTTACATGGTGCAATATTGAAGACATGACAGCTGCTGTTATGAAAGTTTGCTGTTAATAAGCCTGGCAACATTCAGAGGCTCAGCATGTGAGATGCCTCTAATAATCTGTCTGAACATCATCATTTTATTAAACCTCTACTGTTTAGAATGAGTACAAAGGAGCAGTAGGACATGTTCTCCTTCTTTTTCTTGTTTCTCAGGACTGAAAAGAACACACTGGATAATATGTTTGGAACGGGTCCGTTTGTTTTTTGTGTTGTTTGGGTTTTGGTTCCAACCCCTCCAACCCCACCCCCCCGAAAGCACAATGCATGAAAGTGGAAGAACTGCCAGCTCTTGTGTTGTCACTAGTGTTCGTGTGACTGTGGAGATGTTAATCTGAAAATGAACTTGCATTTAAGGGGGAAAAAATTGTTCAACTGGATCAGTTTACCGTTTGGTGTTGGGAAAGAATGTGAATTCCCCTATTGCTAGTAACACAATTTTAGGTAATTTTAATCTCATAGTTTCCCCATTTGGTGTTGCCTTTTGCCTGTGTGCCAGCTTCTCCCCTTACTGTGTATTTTTCTAGGCTAAATAAACTCAGTTCTTATCTCTCCTAGTCATATTAGAAACTCTTTTCTGCACTCATTCCAGTGACAGGCTGATAATTCTGCTCACACTAAAGCTGAATTCACACTTAAATACCAGTGCCTGCCTTCTTCCTTAATAGTCCTCTCTCCTTCCTGTGCTGTATTTATCGTTGGCTCTTACAAAATAGGATTAAAAAGAAGACACATGAAGAGGAGAGAACACCTCAGGAAAAAGTGTCTATCCAAAATACTAGTGTTTAGTAGGCTCAGCAGTATGGGAAAATCATAATGCTCATAATGTAAAACCTTAATTGACTTCTGTGCTAAATCATATGCAGTTTTAACAAGTTAATTGCATTAGTCTGTTTATATGCATTTAGTGCCATACTAACAATTTAAACTGAAGTTCTGTTTCCTAGCTTCACACTACCCTCAGTCACCGAGCCTGTGGCAGAGGTACCTTGGAAACATGTTGCATTGATTGTCTGTATTTCTTTGTAGTGTATCACTTCGGTGCTTTATACTCAGAAGTTTTCTTCCCGTAATAAATACACGTAGCTCTCTGATTCACTTGTTTCTGTTTTCTTTCTGTTCTAAGTAAAATAGCCATTCTTTCCTTTTGATTAAGAGACTCTGTGGAGTGTGTTGTGTGCTTGTGAGTGTGAGAATTTTAACTGGAGTTAATAGGGAGTCAATGAGTTGCGTCAGAACAGGAGCAAAATCGCAGTTTAAGCTTAATTTCCCCCATCTACCGCCTTGGTTGTAACTGAACTAATCATGGGAATTGTTTCGTGTTCAGATATGGCTTTGTGCGTTCTCTCTGTGTGGGATCCATTCAGCAGCAAAAAGCTGCTGTTTGACATAGTAGTAATGTAGATCCTAATGATATTTGATGCTTGAATTTTTTTGCCTATTTAAAGGAGTTCATTCTTTGTAAAGAAGTTGCCTTGCATTTGCTTTTTAAAAAGCAAAATATGTTGCTGTTTGATTTTTTTAGAATTATACTTCTGGTTTTGTGAACAGCAGTGCATTATTCCTCTACAAATGAAGTACTGGAACCATGAAATATTATCATTACAGTATTACAGAAAACTTGGTGTGAGATGTTACTTAAAGTTTTTCATTCTAACTACATGTAAGGTTTGTTTTTTTGGTGGGGTTTTTTATATTTTAAATTCCTTGTTTTTCACTTGTATTGGAAAGTAGAAGGGGTGTTATTTTCAGTCAGTGCTTCTGCTTCAATGAAGAAATTAAACATACCTTAAATTTTCTGGGTTCAACTGCTGGTAGTTCCTTGACCCACTTGAAGCTCATTTTTCCCCCACTAGCACTTTTTTCTTGTATTATCAGGAATAATGATGATACTTTCTGCTTATATCAATATGCCTTTTGATCATATTTGTATGTTTGGAGAATAGATTGATTCATCTCAGGTGTTTGACTTGTGTGTGTGTGTGTGTCTGCCAAAGTAATCTGATACTACTGTAGAGCTTTCAGTCTGCTACAGACCCGAGAAGCTTTTTGTTGTTCTTGAAATGAACAAGTGTAGAGCTGAAGTCTTACTATCACCCACTTTTCTAAATTTAGAAAAACTTAAAGTCTGAGTGGCACAGTTTTAAAGTACTCAAAAGTAAGGTTAGTCCAGTATGACCAATTATGTGAGCTTATTTTGGTGCTCTGGGAATATGTGGGAGAGAAGGTCGGGTTTGGGGGTTTGGTGATTTGTGTGTTTTGGTTTTTTTTCTTTTTTTCTTTTAGTCAAAACTTTTTTTTGGGTGCGTGTAAGACACTTTTACAGGACATGTTATTGTCAGAGGTGGTACATTAATTATTTGGCAATAGCTTGCAAAATAAATATGAATCTCTTAATTGTGAGACAGAGATGAGATATTTGCTCACCACTGTCTTGTGGTCCAGATGGAGCAGCAGTGAAGATTGGGACAAATAATTAATTCCAAGTAATGAAAACTCCCATGTTTTATCAGCTCGGATAACTTTTCATTATGGCTTAGGGTCTTCTGAGGTGCTGTTGGCTGAAAGTAATAACATGCTGTAGTACCCGTGTTAACAGTGTTGAGTCATGATATAAATTGCTTGTCAGCATTTTCACTGCGGTGGCTTCTAACCCTGCTTGGAACAGGTCTTCCTGCTCCTGTAAGAGCAAAATACCCACACTGAGCCCACACTGAGTCTGTTCTGACTGTACTGTGGCTGGCAGCAGTAACCATTAGGTTGTAGGCGTCTCACTATATAGCTTGGATGGGGCTTTGTTATTGAACAGGGGATTCTTGTGCAGAAGAGACTTGTACTCGTTCTTCAAGCAGTAAATATATTTTATTGTAAACTGGAAGTAGGGAGCATCCTCGTGTTTTAGGTGATTATAGTAATTGTTAATGAGCTTTTCTGTTAAGTAGAAAAAGGCTTACAGAGATCAAAACATAGATGGGAGCCCAAGGTGAAGACTTCGGGGAAGTTTTTATCTTCTTCCTGTAACTAGAATAAGTGCCATAAAATGAAACCTAGCACTAAGCAGTCTTCTGTGTAATGCAGAACTGTACTACCAAGTGATTGAAAACTCTGGGTTGCATATATGACTGGGATATAAATTGATACCTTTATAACCCAAAAAGGTCTTAGCTGTCAAAATTGCAGAAAACTTTCCTGAGCCAGGGATAACCACTGATATTTCCAAATGGCCCTTCCTGAAAGCACAATGTTGTTTGGATCATGATGAGGCTGTCTAGCATAAAACTGTAGACAGCTTGCACAGTGATACTCAGTAGACTTAAATTACAGCAACCACTCCCTTGATTTGCCTTTTTTCCTGATGTAAAAAGGTCTATTTTTGGAAAATTCATACAGTTGAAAGTGGTAATTTAGATAGAAGAGCTGTTTCAGCAAAGCTTTGGGGTAGGCTAAATATTGGACTGACCTTTGCAGAGTTCACTGGTCTGTTGGAATCTGAAAATTTACATAAAGAAATATGCTTGTGGCTCTGGCGAGAAAAGATTGTGCGTAACAGATCTTGATTTGACCTCCTCTCTTCTCCCTCCTTCCAATCCTCCTTTTGATTATTTGTGGAAGGTGGAAACAGTTTTCCAGATGAGGAAAGTCTCCCTATGTGGTCAGTTCGTTCTTGCGGCTAAACCACAACCTTCTTGCTTTGTCAGATGTCTCATACATATATTTATGTATGTTTTCATAGTTATATATTTATCTCTTGTTCTGATATTTGCTGATCTTAATTCTTCCACAAAAGCATTATATTCTTTTTTTTTTTTTTGGCAATTTATATGGTACTACAGCAAAACTTGAATCTATCCTCTGCAGTACACTGAAGTCTTCTATAAATTGATAAACTATGAAGACAATTACAGACAAGACAATTGCTTTACTTAGTTCAGCAAATGAGTATTACCTCTTTTTCTCATTCTCATGAAACACGTTTTTTAACATACTAATAGTTTGGCCCTTGCAAATGCAGTATGGCTACTTCTTGTACCTCACTGAATGCCCTAACATGTTAATGGTGCTGGGGTTTACTTGACAGTCTCGTTAATGGATGGCCAGTGCCTCAAGATGTTGTACTGTGGTAGGACCATGTAGCTGTAGCAAAGGCATCTGGAGAGCTGGGGATTATAAAAGTGTATGGGTGCTCAAAGGGCTTGTGGGGTCAGATAACTTTGTTATAGTTTTCAAGAGATGGATACTACTGTGTGCTGCAACTGTAGAGTTTACTAGTGAAAACAAATCTGGAAGGACTGAAATAGCACCAACTATTACAAAATGTTGTCATAGGTTGCAGCAACTACAGTACTTGTGGTCTGTTTTGAAAACTAACTTAATTAAACCAGTGCTAACTTCTGCATAGAAGGTTAGTTAGAGGGAAATGGGAAGGCTAGTTTTCTTTAATTTACATTAGCTCCAGCAAAGCGTGGATTACAGGTACACAGGTGTGTGTATTACAGTGTGCTTAATCAGACCTAACTGTAAGCTGCTCCTGAAAGGGCTTTAGTCCCACCTTGTCCCTGGCCACATGTTGACTCCTTTCATCTTTGCGTCATACCCAGTAATTGTGCTACTGCTGGCCTGAATTAAAACTCACTTCACAAAAACGATAATTTGCCAAGTCAGCTTACTGGTTTGCTGGGGTAATTTTTCCACCTCTTTCTTCTTTCCCTGCCCATGAATAAAATAAGCTTTACTAGCAAAGCCCAAGCTAATTGTAATGGTAAATGTTTGAAAAAGGAGGTTTTGTTGGCAGAGCTCTATTAATGTCACTGAAGTCAGAGGTGAGCTAACTTAAGGTGGCTAAAATTTGCAGTGTAGGGCTGGCCTGTTAGTCTCTCTTGCCTCAGACTTTCGATTTTCAAACCAACACAGGCAAATCCTATCTTAAGCTGAGTCCTTTAGATTTAACTGTCAAGAAGGGGTAAAAGTAGTAATTTTTTTAAAAAGTGAAACCAGGGCTGTGCCTCGGCTCAGCACTTTGCCCGGGCTGGTCTGTAGTAGGATGCCAGTGTTCTGGGACAAATAGCTGATCTGAAACAGCTCAATTAAAATAAACATGACACATTTAAAATGCAAAATTGAGTCAAACTTTCACTACTAACAGGCTGTGTGTTTTGATATCAAATGTGTTTTTCCATATTTTCTTGTTCAGTTTAACTCATTGAAATGATACCTACTAACTTTTCTTCCATGGGGATCCATTATTGCAGACATCATTGTATGGATGTTTTGTTCACATTTTAAAAAAAAATGTTTGCAGTCATATATATTTGTGATACAGTTTCAAAATCTACTTCTGGAGAGGATTCCTTGGCTGGTGGTGACATATATTTGGCAGTAAAAGCATGCCCTGTTTTTCATGACAGCTTGTTTTTTCTTTCTTTGAGAAAGAAAGAAGGGGAGGTTCCCAGGTCTTTTTTTGTTTGTCTGTTTTAGAGCAAAAAGCCCAACCCAAACCAAATCAAGCAACCAACCCTCTTCAATAAAACAATGAATGGCAAAAAAGTGAATTTATTTTTGTGTGTAGGTAAGAGGTGAAAATTATGTATCCAGGCTCCCATTCAGTCTGCAAATAGGTAGTATGAAATAAAAAACCCTGTATTTTCTGTTGCAGTGATGTCAAAGACATTCAACATACTTTTGGATATTTATTTTGGTTCTGACTACTTAATACTCAGATATGTGTGTCCAGTACAACTTACTTGAAGGTGTAATTTTCCTCCGTTAATCGCTGATTGCAAATTCTGCTTCCAAGTATCCTGTTTAGTGCAGTTCCACTAGAGTGCTGGGGAGGTCAGGAGCTGAGGATGCTTTTGAGGTACAGGGACGCTGTTCTGCGTTGGTTGGAAATAATGCTCCTTTGAATGAGCAAGGTATTCTTATGCTTCCATGCAGGGACTGGGAGTTGTGCTCCCGTTCCTGTGGGGAAGTGAGTGCTCCAAGCTGAATGTGAAATCTGGAAATCTTCCAGTTACTGTAATTCTTAAACACTGTGAAACATGCACTTCTTTGTTCTGTCGGCAAACACTCGGGTGAACTAAAAGGGTAGCTCAGATAATGTTTTTAACAGAAAATGTTTTTTTGCAAGATTGTCTCTCCTGATGCCTTACTGGCTGTATACTTCAGTTTATTCTCGAAGTGAGCTCAGAGGAGTGTTTTGTCATAGCAATTTAGTTGGGAGCTTGGCGTTTGGTTTTGGGGGGAGAGTTTTAGGAAAGCAGCTTTCTGGAAGGGGTAGAAGAGGGAATTGGGTTTTTCAGTTGGATGTGTAAATATATATATATGGCCTCTAATAGTGTGAAAATGTTGTTCTGAGCCCTGTGTCTGATAAACAGCAGAATTATTCTCTGGTTACGACTTTGAAATGCCTGCCTGAGCCCTAACCAAGTCTGTGTAGGAAAAACTGGTTTTAGTGGGACATCTCAAATTACTCTTTTCTTCACTTCAGACTTGCTTTAAGTTTTTTTTCTGATATGATCTGTGTTTCCATAAATTACTCAGACTTAGCAGACCTTATCTGCACATGACAATGAGATGAAATTGTAAACTTACTTTAGAAAACAAGCTATTCCTTTAATGTAAGTGAAGCCATAGCAATTTGCTTGTTTTTCCTATGAATCACACTAAAGAATGGAATAGTGTTGAGATATGTTTACAGCTGTGGGTGCCATGACTTCACGCTTAAAATTATACCTTTAACTGTTACACTCAGATTTAACTTTGGTTTGGCAGCAAGCCTAATGGAGGCTCTTAAATATGTATATATCTTGCTCATGTAAGGCAGTTGAAAGAGGCTTTTTAGTCATACCCTTGACCTGGAATCCAGTAAAGGAAAAAAGTAGTATTGGTTTTACCTACGGAGTGAGTCTGCTCCCAACTAAAATTAATATTTGCACAATTAACTGTAATTGATCTTCATGTACATGGCGGTGCTCTTCTTTCATGTGCCCTAGGACTGTGCTCTGGAGTCCTTGAGTTTGATTTGCTCGTCTTAATGAACGATACTACAGTGATAGCTCACAAATGCCTCACACTGTAGCATCAAAAATTAATTGCTCTTAGCAATAAATTGTCCCGATCACTGTATTCTCTCATACTTCTTTTAAGGAATAAAATAGTACAATGTTTGGAAAATATCAGAGACCAGTAGATTCAAGAAACATTTTCCTCATGAGTGGCACACTCTTGCAGGATCAAAAGAAAATAGATGCGTAGGGTCATTGCGGCAGCGTGAAGGTGAACATTGATTTCTGCCTACAGCTGATAGCTCCAAAAACCAGGGGTGGGGCGGGGGAAGCCAGTTGCAAAATGTTCTCCAACTTGTCTTGAATTTACCAACTAGTATTTCTTGACTTTCTGTTTTTCTATTGCTATAGCAATCACTGATGTAACAAACACATTAAATAGCTTTTGAAATATATAAAACCCTTGGAGGAGGTGGAGACGGGAACTTTCTCCATCCTTGATTTTGTCATTTAACACCAGATTTCCATCAAAAGTTGGTTATTGGGGTTTGGAGTTTTTTTGGTCTTTTTTTCCAGTTGTCTTTGAAAGAACTAACTGTCTGCTGAGATGGGACCCTCATACTGAATGCATGCATTCAGCAAGTTCTGAAAATGAATGGTGAGTAATAGGGCAGGGAAGGAGATGCTTCATTGTCACCTTTCCAATGCTGGTACCCACTTACAAGGAGTTTTCTTTTGAAGAGAATGGAAATTGGTAAAGTGGGATACATGTTTTGGTGGGCATGGATTATTGTCACTTACCTTGTGAGGAGACAGTGGACATTTGATAATAAAACTGGTATTTTAATTGTAGATGAAGAGTACCATATTGATTGAATAAATAGTCGTGGCTTTTAATGTGGGCTGAAGAGTATTTGAAGTGTTGTGCGGTCACTTCTCAAGCAGCCACATCTTTCAGAAACTGAAATATGCAGGTGAATTCACATATGGATCCAGTTTACCCCAGTTGTGTCTGGTATGAGAATGTCCCCATGAGTTTTGAAGGACTTTTTGTATAGGAGAAAAAGTACAGACTAAAATTGTAGTTCAGAAAGACTTACATTAGATGTCAAGAAATGTCTTCTCATTTCACCAATGAGTGTTCTAAACAGCAGGTGAGGTAAACATCTGTCATGACTGACTGACTGTCTTTCCCCAAAGTAAGATCAAATTATAACTCAAGGAATTAAATGATCTCCTGACGTTCCTGTCAGTGTGAATTTCTGTGGTTCTGTGATAGATGTCTGCAAGTTGTAGATTTGGTCCCATTAAACTAAAAGACCTGTCTCTTCTATTTTAATCCATCCTTACTCTAGCCTATCTAGTATGCTTACCTTCCTTTTATGGTTTTTTTTTTCCTTACTCTTGAAAGCGCTTGGATATTATGATCACTGATAAAGAAAAATACCTGATGAAGTGCAAAAATACCTGATGAAGTGCAATCTTCTCTCTTCATGTGAACTTTAGTGAAGTTAGTTCATCTACTGCACTTTTCAAGTTGATGTGATTTATTTGTTGCTCTATTGTTTGCATTCTCATATATGTACAGTAAATGCAGGGAAAGTTTATCTTGCTGCTGTTATAACAGCTTTTGTATGAGAATGATTCATGTCCAAGGCCTTTAGCATGCATTGCTATGGAAACTTCGGTGCGCAGGCTTCTCCTTCCCCCCTCAGCGGAATTTTTCACAGTAATTGCTCTTGTACCTGGAAGTCAGGGGAGTGATATTTGCTACTGAAACATTGAGCGGCTGAATTTCTTTGATCATCCATTTAGTAGGCTTCTTGTGCAAACAGAAAGAGGTTTTTATTTCAATTGCATAGAACTTCCCTGATCTCTGAGGTGATAGTTTTGGGGTACTTAAGCCAATGCTGCCACTGAAAAGTCTTTCGTCTTTGATTTTTATGCCCAGAAACATGCCAGATCAGGAATCTGAATCACTTGAGAAACCTTCCCATTCATTCTCCATTATTATTCAAGCAGACAAGTCCCCTGATTGAGTTTTCCATGTGGTTTTGCAAATGGTTGTGCTGGCACGGGATGAAGAAGGAGAATAGATGACTGGTAGAAGGTGAGAAGTTGCTTTTGTAATGGCAGTGTTGGCTTGTGGTCATGTCAGACTGGCCCATGATGAGTAGCTTATGTAAAGAGTAATGCTCTGTGCTGTCATCAGGAGACACATTTAGTTCCTAGTTCTGTCTTTCTCTGGGTCATCATTGAACAAAGTGAGTTGCAGGTACTTATTGCTCAACAAGGAGGGCAAAAAGAAGTACCAGGCTTTGCCTAAGGGACTCCTTCTGCTGGTTTGGAAGGACTTGTTGAGACTCTTATCAAGAAACTGCTTATCTTTTGGTGATAAGGAAGACCTGAAACATGAAAACCAGTGCTTGTATTGACTGGGTGATTTTCTTGAGTTGGAAGTGCAAAAGAATAACAAAACCAGAGGAATTAAGAAGTAAGTACGTAATAGGAGAACAGTAGGGTTAAAAGAGGGGTTTTTATAAGAAATTCCTAAGCAGTCAGATAGCAGAGACCCTGTAGGGTGAAGGTTCACAGTCAAAGACAGGTGAGCTTGGACCTGTGGCCACAGAGGAAAAGAGAGCTTGACCTGCAGCTACTGATACAGAGGAAAGAGAGCTTGCAAGTGTCTCTAATGTAACGCTCTTACTGTTGTTGTTGCAGCTTTTATTAGCTGGTTACCATCTTCTCTAGCTGGGAATGAAGCGGGTCTCTGTTCCCTTGGGAATACAGAAGTTATTCATTTTTTCCCAGAAGAAGGGAGAGTGCTGCTTGGAACGCCAGCTGTAACTGGTGTGGCATATTTGCATGGTTACTGTTTGGGATGGGTGGAAGTGGTGGTGTGTCGCAATGGCTGGGCATCCCTGGAATTGTTCTGTAGGTAAAGGTCTATGGAGCAGTCTGTGCCAGGCCGGAGAGCTCGCTGCTTGGATTGTTGTCTGGACAATACTTTCACTGTATAGCTGTAGGGCTGACACACAGAATATGTTATAGAACAGTGCTTGCTGTGTCTCTGTCTTGGCATGCCTTAGCAGGCTCTGTGTTGTAAGCACTTGCCCGTGAAGCAGCCAGAAATAGATGCCTAATGGCAGAGAATTTGCTAAAATTGATCTCAGCCATGTAAAGATGCAGGTTCAGCGTAAGATCTTGAGTTTTGGGAAGGCGTTTGGGAAGTTACCTCTCACTAGCTGGCTGAGAAAAGGAGCTTACAGAGGAAAGTAAGCCATCAGTGTGTTTTGTTTTTGTAAAGTACTTGGGTCTAATATATGGGTCTAATATTATAGTCTAATAACTATAAATAGTTATTCGTTACTTGACTGGGTTAGCAAGAATCTGTCTGATAGCCTGATTAAAAAACTTACTTCTAAAACAACTTCCTTACATGGATGTTGAATTTCAGGTGTGGTAGTGTAAGAATCCTAAAAAATGTACTTCCCTGGGAAAACCAGTGGTATCTTTGTATTTTGAGCATATATACTAGAGTATATATGTTCTGCATCCATGCTAGAGTTTAGAAACGGGTTGGTAGTTGTTCTTGTAATGTGGCACGCGGATGAACTGCACTAAAGTAAGTCCTTCAGAAGACAGCAGTCTTTAGCATGGCCTTACCCAGTATTAATTTTCAGAATGAGAATGAAGAATAATGGTCTTTTCTTCGTGGATTGTCATGTAGTAAGTACCAAGAATTGCTTCTAAAATCAGTATTTAAGTCAAAGGACAGCTATGCGCAGGCTTGTGACAGGCATTTTCTGTGCATAAGTTTCCACTACTTGCTATGAGATTGAATACTTAATTTTACAAAAGTACCTTGTAGAAGGAAGATGGTTTCATTTTTGTATGTGCAGTGGAAGGCTGGTTAAATGTGACTGCACAAAGTCTACTCCAACTTGTGAAAAATTTCCTAAGTGTGGGTTTTTGTTTTGGTTTTGACTGATCCCATTTGAGAAGAACATAGCACTGGTGCCATGTTTGGCTGTGGGAGTATGCAAACTTGCACACTTGAAATATGCTTATAGGAGAATCCAGTTATATGCATATGGACTCGGTTGGACTTGTAGAAGGTAATTTAAATTTCAGTTAAAAATACAAATGGTTTTGCAGATCACTGTCTAGCATTTTGAATAATACTCAAAACTTTGAAGTAATCTTACTTCTCGATTCTTTCATGTGATGCTGTCATTTGCTTATTATCTCTAGTCTAGATTAATGCATTAGAAAGTGTTTATTTGGGATCAAGGGTTTCTAGTCTCTTAATGAACTGTCCAGTGGTTAGGATTTTAGGAATCAGTTCTGCTTTCAGGTTTTGTGCAATGCCTTATATAATGTAGCGAAATTAGATGTTAAAAAGATGCAGGGTTTTATTACGATGAGATTCACTTCAGCATTATAAAATTATTCTTGAAGCTTGCTTGTGGGCTACTTGTGTTGGAAACTTTGGATGGAATCTGGACGTGCCTGAGCTGCTTGCTTGACTCCTGCCGTGTGGTTGCTCGTGGACTTGTCATACTGTGTGTGTTCTGTGTTGCTCTTTGTCCAGCTGCCTCAGGAAGAAGGACAGTGTGAATGTATCTCCCTGGCCCTGTTTGCTGGGGTATCAGTGAACATGAGTTTACACAGACCATAATTGCGATACCAACGTTGAGTTTTTAGGATGTCCTGCTGTAAGATCTCTGTGCGGAGAAGTCAGGAAATATCACTGGTCTGCGATGAGTTTATAATGACACTATTGTACTTTTCTCATGCAGGATGGAAGGACTTTAATTCTTGTTTCTCCCTTGCATGTAATCAGCTGTCCTAATCATCACTGCAGGCTATCAGTAGGGTTATGGTATATTAGATCATTGTTCGGAATGGGTTTGCAGGTATTCAGTTTCTTTCATTGTACCAAAGGGCCCTCAGTTTTTAATACAAAACTTAATGGATTATGCACAGGGCTGATCCATCATCCGTGTGTCAGCCTTATTTTATCTGTTTTATAAATCTTTCTAAAATTTACAGCCTTGTTTTGACTAATGTTTAGTAATTATGATGAAATGGCATTTTAATTATCATAGCTTGCAAAGTTGCCACCGAATGATGAATTACATAGAAAACGTTCATCTCAAAAGTATTTGCCAATTTATGAAGATATAATTATATGAACATCAGTTAATAAAGTTTAGTACATAACGCTAGACGTGTTTAATCCCAATTGAAATTCCATTCAATCATTTTGCTTTTCGTATAAATTTGGAGTTCCTGAAGATCCTTTTAATAGATGAATTCCACTATTTATTCTCAAATCTGAACAGGATACGAAGTTTCCCCCTTTCCTTTCACTCAAGGTCAGGTGAGGGAATGGTTCTCCCTGAATTGAAGCTAGTAACAGGACATAAAACTCGTGTGCTCATCCTTAAGCCGTTTCTTCTCGGTGTCTGCTTAGCTGTAATCATTGGCTAAAAATAATATGCAATGGACTATACTGTATATAACCTGAACAGCATTTATATGTACACTGATTGTAAGTACTTAGTTACATATTGCATGTCCCCACAATTCAGTGTATTGATCTTCATGGATGCTCTTAACACCTCTGGAAAATAAAAGTCAAACATGACCGAAATTAAAAAAAAATCTAAAAAGCTTAGGATCGTCTCTATGTGTTGGCCAACTTTATGAGCAAGTAAGACATCTGTTTTTCACTTTTAGTGTGGGGTAATGTTGAAGTTATTTATGGTAATGAACAAAAGTAGTTTCTTGTTTCTTGAAAGCTTATTTGACAAGTATATAATTTCATCTAAAAGAGGCAGTCTGTTTTTCAGTGAAGTTTAATATTGAATTTCTATAGTAGAAGCTTCATGTTTGTGTTTATATATTAAAAAAAGTATTTTAAAGTGTGTATCTAGTGGTTTGGTAATTTTCTCTAAATTGCTTTTAAATTGGGAATGGAATGAGTGATTCTTTAACTGTCTTGTAGCTTTAGTTTTTATTTGCCTAGTGATATTTAATTTGGAGCTCTCATGTAATTCAATTATCTTTGTTCCATATCCATAGTCTTGCTGAAATTTGGCTTTTTGGTTGGTTTTCAGAAATGTTTAGTTATCTTTTTTGTAGGATAAGACTAATGCAATTAACATTGGGCATTATTCTTTTCCATTACTTTAGCACACGTTGTTGAAAAACCGTTGGGAGTTGCAGTGCGACTCCTGGAGCCTCTCCTCATATGTTCTACCCCCACCAACGTGGTGGCCCCCTGCTTGGCTTACTCCAGTGTGCAAGTGTTTTTCTCTTTTGGGGCCCCCAAAACTGTAGGCAATACTCGAGATACGGCTTCACGAATGCTAAGTAGAGAGAGTGATCATTTGTCTTGTCTTGCGAGCTGTCATCTTCTTGTTGGTTCGTTGCTCAAGGTCCCTCTTAAAGGATTATCTGTCCCCTGGTATATCGACCCCACTCTCCCCAGCTGGCTGTCAGCTGGGAAGTTGCTGAGGCTGCCTCTGTCCCAGTGAAGTTTCAGTGTAAGCTATAGAGTAGGGTTTGGTCTGTGAAGGATAGGAAAAAAATCAGTGAATATTTATATTTCTGTGCTTTAAACACAAAGGTATGTTGTATCAGGAAATCTATCTAAACAACGCTGAGTTAAAAAAAAGAAATTTTTATGGGGAAATCCGTATCAAGTGGTCTGCAAGATGTAATAGGGAAGTAATTGTGTGTGGTTTAATAAATGCATATTGCAGCTTGTTGTGGGGTTTGGGATTTTGTTTTGTTTTGTTTTCCTGGACTAAGTGAACCTTGTCTGCCATATTGCAACTTAACTATTACCAGTTAAGACATAAGCAGTCTTGTAGAAAACAGGTTAGTGTTACTTACATGCAAGGTTGCATTAGTTGCAAACACAATAAAATTGAAGCAATTTTAATGTGTTTGAGGAAAAAAATCTGAATGTGGTGAGTTCAGAACAAATTACGACAAGGATTTTGAATTGTCCTTTGGTTGTTGTACAGATTTTGCATGCTGCAGTCTTGAATATAAAAAGTTAATTTACAAGCTACAGGTTTTATATTCCTACATGATACGAGAACTTTCCAAAGAGCTGCCATAAAGATTTGTCATCCAATTCTCCATTTGTATTAGAATAAGAAAAAGAATTAGCAAATGGCAGTGGAGAAATGGACACTTGTGATGACACACCTGCCTTCTTTTTCCCAATTCCAGGGCGTATTCCCTTGTGGATTCCAGTCAAGTGTCTACTTTCCTGATTTCTATTCTCCTCATAGTCTACGGCAGTTTCAGGTAAGATTCTTCTTTAAGGTTCTGCAGAATTTTTCTTTTTCAAATAAAAATATGGCAAGTGACTGAATACAGTTTATGTTTATGCCTTTTGTTTCATTGTATCTTTGTCAGACTGATGGCTAATGTAAATGAAATATTTCTTGCTTCTGAAAATGAAATGCAAAAGGAAGAAAAAGTAGCTAGTTGGGGTTTCTGGAAGACATAATTGTATGTCAAGTTACAAGCACATATAAGATAACTGAGAAGTTAGTCCTTGAAGACAACTCTGTAAAATTGTATTTTGGAGGGTATAAAAGGATTGTTGAGAGAGATAGGAATGTAGTGCTATCAATAGTAGAATTTTATATATAATGTTTCAGTGTTGGTCGATTCAGTATGTCCTTGTTGTGATTGCAAACAAGTCTTGTAAAACAGAGATTCCCGAGTCCCAGTGCTATTTACTTGAGTGTGAGTAACAGCTTAATAGAGAAGTCGGAAACACTGTCAGTGTTGAATTCCAGCAAAGTGTCTGATAAGTTTCAGTCTTCAAAAATCAAATTTGCCCCACTCTAGGAGACTTGAGTACAGTTTAGAGAAGATATTGTTGTCCCTTTAGACTTGCAGTTTGTATTATACAGATTATTTTAATGTAGTGGCACCTAAGGAATGAGATTCATACTGACATATATAAAAAAAAAAATTCAATCGCAGCATGCAAGTATTATTTTTTTCAAGTACAGCATGTTTTTCATCCTATTTCTCGAAGAGCATCGCTTCATTTAACAAGTCTATGATAAAAGGCCATACATTCACTATGAAGTCTCTGAACTGCTATGAGTATTCCTGAAGTAGATCATAGCCATGGTCATACATATGACAGTCGCAGCTGTTAGGATAAGAGGTTTTAAATCGCCTTCCTAAGTTAATAAAATCATATAATGAAAGAGCCAATTTTTTATAAGAGCTGTCTGTTGTTGCTAGCGAGTATTAGGTAACAGCACTGCTGATGGAATTAAAATAGGCGGCCTTAGGAAGACAAAATCTAGAGATGATGAAAATAATAAAAAAAAGGAAATAAAAGGTTGTATTTGTTTAATTTTTTCTTCAAGTTTTGAGTCCGTCTAGCATACAGTTGAGGGGCTAATTCAATTTTTAACTATTTGAATTTATGCAGTTGTGTAAAAAGGAACTATGCATCTGGCTGCAAGAAGCCATAGCATTTATTAAAATTCAATTGTGAAAACATAATGCAATATAAAACAGCAGGAGTGCTTGAACTTAAATTGCCTGCCCTTCTCAGAGCTCCTTGCTCTTAAAAATTTTCCCCTGCTGTTTGCCATCCTATTCCTATATACACATGCTCTTTTACCATCTTGTCCTATGATTTACATTTAAAACTGCTCACGTAACAAGGACTGCAAACTTCAGAACAATCTAACTTATTGGATGAAGTAATGGAACGGTGATGGATTCAAATCAATTGAGGAAATGCCCTGTTCTAGTCCACTTCCTTTGCATGTATCCTGAAGACCCCCAGATGCAAGCTATTACAGACCAAGATAGGTTCCCATAGTTTTAAAATTAATTTCCTAATTAATTTCCTATATGTAGTTTCTTTAGCAGATGTCTGAGCTGAAACCTGTGGTTACGATGGTGGCTTGGACAAATTCCTGTTGTTTGGTCAGCAAGTGAGGTCAAAAGCAGTTTTTTACAGAAAATTGTACAGTGGTGATAACAAAGGGGTCTAAGATACGATTAGTTGTATTTACAACTAATTATACAATACAAGTTATTTAAGAAATTCAAGTGTGGTAGTAAGTTGCAAAATTACGTTCGTCTGGAAATTCCTAAAGTAGTAAAATAAAAACTTCTGGCATTCTCATTCTCAAATGACAACAATGGTGTCTTCATGTAGATTTGAGTGCTTCATCTCAAGTGGAGCTGTCATAACACAAAAAGCAAATAGCTTTCCGTAATTAACCTTCATGTTGCAGGAAGTGGGTTTGGTTTCTGATTTTCAGTCTGAAAAGAAGCAAAAAGAGTTACTGTGGTATTGCTGGAAGGTAACTTAAACAGAAGTGCAGTAATAGGATCAGAAAGAATTGGGTGGGTGAGTCATTAGGATAAAATCCACGTGCATGGTGGATCTAATCTAATGCAAGAGGTTTCAGGGGAACAAAGGAAAGCCTTGGTCCACTGTCCTTATTCATACAAGCAGCGTTTGTCCAAAAACAAAACAAACAAACAAACCAACCCCCCAAACCCTCAAGATACTCAGAAGAATGTCTAATAGATAGCGGGTAAAGTCCACATCCAGGACGAAGTACAGTTTATAGAGTTGAGTTCCTGCTTCTCTTACTGTGGATGAACGAGCGTTTACTTCCTACATTTCTGCTGGGTCAGGATTTTTAGCCTCAAGCCCTTCTGAACATTTCTCCCATATACATTCTGACTGTCTCTCAGTCCTTGAACTTGATATACTTTATTATTGACTGCCAAAGGGGCAAGTGTGATCTTTTAAACTGTTACAAGCTGTAAACTGGAGCATGCAAGTATATGTGTTAGTTATGTTTTTTTAAAGAGGTGAGCTTACCTTGAGACAGATTGTTTCCTATGGGTTCTTGCAAGACAGCCACCTATTCTTGTCCAAGTGCTTCTCTGTGATTTAAATGTTGGGGTTACTTTGCAGGCAGGTAACAGCTAAATCTTTTTCAATCCTATCACAGACGCAGACATGGTCTCTCAGCTTATGTAAAGCCTGATTTAACCCAGAATAGAATCATAGAATCGTAGAATAGTTTGGGTTGGAAGGGACCTCTAAAGGTCATCTAGTCCAACCCCCCTGCCGTGGGCAGGGACATCTTCAACTAGATCAGGTTGCTCAGAGCCCCGTCCAACCTGACCTGGAATGTTTCCAGGGATGGGGCATCCACCACTTCTCTGGGCAACCTGTGCCAGTGCTTCACCACCCTCA
>NW_008825429.1:3020342-3033489 GCF_000699105.1 Pygoscelis adeliae
TTCCCCACCAGCCCCTCCTTGTTGGTGAGAACAAGGTCCAGCACAGCACCTCTCCTCCTTGGCTCCTCTACCACTTGGAGAAGGAAGTTATCATCGACACGTTCCAGGAACCTCCCGGATTGCTTATGCCCTGCCGTGTTGTCCCTCCAACAGATGTCGGGGTGGTTGAAGTCCCCCACGAGGACCAGGGCTTGTGAACGTGAGGCTGCTCCCATCTGTCTACAGAGGGCCTCACCGCTCGGTCTTCCTGGTCAGGTGGCCTGTAGCAGACCCCCACCGTAATGTCACCTGTCCCTGCCTTCCCTTCAATCCTGACCCATAAGCTCTCGGTCGGCTCCTCATTCGTCCCCGCTGGATGGGGGGGGGACGACACGCTCCATGCACTCCAGCTGGTCATTGACTTAGAGGGTGTCTCCCCTGCCTGTCCTTCCTAAAGAGCCTGTATCTCTCCTGTTCAAGTATCTGCTTTTAAACGAAACCAAGAAGCATGGGTTGAAACTGGTGTCTTCAATCTCCAGGCTTTGGGTACCTAAAATACGTGTGTAAATAGAAAATAGGTCAAACAGTGTCCTTATGGTTGGCTTTATGACTTGACATTTACAGAAATCAGGATACATATTTCATAATAAAACTGAAAGGGAAAGGCTGTGGAGTTCATAATTGTCTATAGCCGCAGCGCTGGCAGGGTGGAGTCGGGGGTTTGGACAGACCTCACCGAATGCTACAAAGGTTGTCTGCACGCACAAGTGGGTGCACATAAAATAGCTGCTGAAGGCAAGATGTTCTTATCAGAGATGTGGCACTCGAGCATTCTTACTCCGTTTAGGCAGTGAAAATGTTTTTACATGCACTTTCTGCTATTGTTTCCCCTATTCTTATACCCACTCCAGATCTTGCATTGGAACTTTAATCTCACAGCAATGTTTTATAAGCGACTGTAGCAATGTTAGAGCACACAACATATTTTAGGCTCTATACCATGCATTGAGATTTGATTGAATTAAACTGTCTCAGGTCAATGACTGATTCTGATTGTAATTTTTTATTTAGAGCAATTGAAATCTGGCAATTCTGTGGCAACCCACAATTCTCATAGTCCCAGAGCTGTTAAGGTGGTTGACTGTCCTCACTAAGTAGAGCAAGAATATATTGCATCTGCAAGCGACTCTATAGCTACATACCTACTTTCATATTTCCTCCATTGTTTCATAAGAATATTCTCCTGCAGGGTTTCCCTGAAGCATTACTGCAGTGGAAGTGATCCATAGTTGAATCTGAACTTTCATGATAATAATGTGCCAGCAGCTTACTCATTCCTTTGGCCTTAGCGTAACCCTACCGAGCGGTTCCCTGTGGGAGGCTGAGCCATGCTTGCTTTGAAACATTGTGCTAGAAATCCTACCAGCTTGAACTGTGAGGACCCACAGAAGAAACAACTCTGTAGTTCATTGCCCGATGGGAGGTGCAGGCTGAATGTTGCCTTTGGAAGCCCAGCAGAAACTTGAACAAAAAAGCAAATGTTTCTCAGCTTGCGATTTCTTTACAGTCCAGTAGTTTTCAGTGTATCTTGTTTTACAATATAATTTTTAACTTTCTTGGAGGATGTTTTAGTGATCACGTCTCAATTTTTTTATTATGTTAGTGATAATTCATTGCGGAGGGAAGGGCCAAATCATAAAATGGCTGGAGATTATTCAGAAGTTGTCCTAGATCTTGAAGCAGCTGTGTTGCTAAGTGAAAGTAATTTCCTAATTTATGCTTACTTTTGAGGTAGGGATGTTTGTAGGTAATAATGTAATAATTGCTGACACTATTGCAATGAAAGAAAAAGGGCTGAAGTTGTTTATGAGCAGCAGATCTAATAGTTTCTTTCCAGTTTTCTATGCTGATAGCAATCCCTTAAATTATGAGTTGCCCGATGCCACTGGGAGAATGATGGTGTGAAGTTCTTGCTAAACTGTGCTAATTCAGAGAGGAATGAAACGCTGCTCCGAGAAAAGAATTATCCTGTTTGGCTGAATCTTGGATCAAGTCCTGGAGAGTTGTCAGCCTCCTCCTGGATTTTTATAGCTTGAGAAGAAAATTATGAGGGTACAATGCATTAATGGGGAAAAAGGAAGCGTGAATGAAGGATAAAGGCACTCCAAACAAGACACAGAGCAGAGGGATCTTTAGAAGAACAAGCTAAGAACAACAGATTAATTTGTTAGTATTTTAGTGTTCTCCATTGCCTCTCTGTATTTTTGATAACTTTTTAGTTGATGATCACAATCTTTGTAGAAGTACTGTATGTCTGAGGTTGAAGCTTCCTCGTATTTTGCCTGAGCCCAAAAGCTGCTTTAATTTCATACCACTGTTCAGGAGCGCTTGCATAATAGAAGCAGAAGAAACAAACCTGTTTTAGACTGGAAGAGCCTTTTTTTTGTTTTTGTTTCATACAGTGAAAAAAAAACCTCTCTTTTTAACACACCGCACCTACCTTGATACTATAGACCTATATGTGCTTGATTTCAGGTTGTACGACTGCAGCACAAAATTGCTTACCTGTGCATTGCAGTAGGCAACCTAGACGCTAAAATGAAATCACTTTGATGCCTATAGAATTGTACAGAAGATTGTGGTGTATTTTTTACTTGTCTGACAAATTACTAAAACTCATTTACTTTGCATGGTACGATTACTCACAGCTCAACTTGAAAAGGAGTTTAATGCCTGTTGACCTGGAAGTTTTATTGACATACTTGGTATTTGATGCTGCTTCAGACGTTAAGACCAGAGCTGTACAGTGCTTCTCTATAGCCTATTTGAATAAATAAATCTGCAGCTAAGTCATGGATAACATGCATGTATCGGAATGAGAAACTGTCATGGCAAACTTGATTGCTAGTATTTTTATATAAAACAACCTAGAATTTATCGATAGAAATTACTGCTGGCCAAAACAGACCTTAAGTGAAATTCCCCCGTTTCAGAAAGTTATGCCAAAATTTGTTAGAATATAATTTAGAAGTTGCATCAAAGTCAAAGACTGTGGCAAAAGGGGTATTACCCTGTGTTATTTTGGAATTTTTTGAAAATGCGTATATCAGAATGAAAAGATGACTCAATTAGAGCTGAGCTGGGTACATAGGGGAATGCTGTCAGCTCCTACGGATGAATTAAGTTCTATCAATTTGTACTATTTATTCAGAGCTTCCTCTGATCATCTGTTCTGCTTGTATCTAAAATAGGTGTCTGGTTACTTTCTAGGCTTTGCTGAAACTTTTTCAATTAAGTAAGACCTTACATTCAGCAGACGAGTACTTACAAGCTAGTTTTGGTCATCATTCATAACAAGATTTAGAGGAAGGAAATAATATTGTTTTAAAAATGAAACTCAATAGTTAAACTTGAATGAAAAGGATCAAAAGGAGAACTTGGATAGAGTTCATATACATCAGAGAATTGAAAGATTTATTGCATTTCCATCATGTTCTACACTTGCCAGTAATGCAGATAAATATCTTTGTTGCGGTTTGTTGTTAACACTTACCAATTCAGACACTACGGTGACTAGTCTACCTATTAGAAGGTGTGATTTGGTGCCTGATCTGTAACTATAAGCTTTTTTTTTTAATTTTCCAGTGTGTATGTTTGGGTTTTTTTTCCTAATAACCAGCATTAAAGGGCTTTTTCAGGGAAAGGGTGCTGTGGTAGAATGGTAATGAGACCGTAGCTGATGGGCCTAAACAGGAGTTTGAAACTTGCCTGTTAAGTTTGCTTTGTTTCCTGCAGGTCTCTTAACATGGACTTTGAGAATCAAGACAAAGAGAAAGACAATAGCAGCGCAGCTGGGTCTTTTAATGGCAACAGCACCAATAACAGTAAGGGTTAGCTTTACTCCTTATCTTTCTTTCATCACTTCAGTGTGCTGCATCTTGTTTTGCTTCATCCGTCTGTGTGTTTCAGCTACGTGGGTTGTAGATTCACCTGATGTAATGGAACTGTTTTGTCTCGGCACTTACCGTCCTGCTATGCGCTAATACTGCTATCTAGTTCATGCCCGTGGAAGCTAAATTTAAAACATCACCATAACATTTCAATAATGCATAGAAATTACATGCTGCACAATTTGTCGGGTTTTACCGGAAATGGAAACTGCTTTACTTTCGTAACTGTGTGGTGGTTTTTTTTTAGAAGGGAATGTAATTTCTTTTTGTCTGGAGGTTATCACTATTATGTGTTAGCCAGTCCGTAAGCAATGAGAGATCTCATGGTATGCTAGCAAGTCCATAAGGATGATTGAGCTTTATCAATAGAGAAATTGAAGTATAGAGTTCACATGGCTTTGGGCAACTCATAAGGGACAACAAAATATGTGTCTACACACAATCTATTTGGAGTGGGGATTAACATGTCAGCTCCTACGTGGTGATTGTCCCCTCTGTAATCTATAGATTCCAGGCAGCTTGGCCATTTGAGATGCACTGTTTTAAAGGTAAAAATATGTATGTGAACAGTTAGAGTGGAATGCGTTGTACACAATGTGCTGTAAATTCACACCTGAGTTTAACTTATAGGAATTTATATGGGTATATTCTGAGAATAGGCTCTTGAATGAATAGTTTCAGCAGGTTTAGAAGACAGGAGTGAGATACGTGAGCAGCCCTGTGCACAGAACCCTGAATGCTAAGGTTGCTTCGTTTAAAGTAAGAAATATAGCTTAAAAAATATAAAATTACTAACATATGTTGTATGTGTCTTTTGCCTTTTTTGTTTTTTTAATATAGACTCTTGGAATTTACATGGTTGTCAGGGCACTGCTTTTGTTGACAACACAGAGCAAAGAGGTTGCTGTGCTTGGTGATTCAGCAATGAACAGTTGAGGCTTTTGGCGTCTGGGAAGTAAGAGAAGACAGTCCAGGGCTGGGGAATTAAGCACATTAAGGGGATTAGCTGTCAAAATTGTCAGAAATGAAATTAAGACCTTTGACATTTAACACTGTAGGCACTAATTCCCATATGCCAAGGTGGTTTGTAGTATGTAATTTCTGGGGTTTTGTTTGGTTTTTCCCTTGGGAAGTTGAAGGGCATGTGAATAAATGCTCTTTCTCAAAGCAGAAGGAACTAGATCTAAGTCACAGGTTAGAACACAGGAATTTCTGTCTTCACACTGTCATCACTGGACTGTCTATATTGTACTTCACCCTTTTGTACCAGACCTCAGTTAACACAGAAATCCCAAGTGACTGAGTTCTGCTTTTTGTTTTTAAAATTTATTGTGCTACTTATGTTTAAGAATAATAGGTCCGTGACCTGAACTAATAAATGACAACACAGTGCAAGTGTCATGGCTTCTGTGCTCATCGTTAGCTTTTCTTTTATGGAAATGGTTAAATACTTGTGACAGATGCTAAGTGGTAGTGCTTGTATTTCACGTGTGTTTGAGGTTTTTCAACATACTCAGATACATTGGTAACTATGAGTTGTGTAGGAAACCCGTTATTTAGACAACTTGCTACTCTTCCACAGAAAAAAATAAAACCGACACATTCTCAGCCACACGCACAGACAATGCGTGTGTATATGTACTTGTATGTGTATGTACATACATGTGTACATACATATGCACAGATATTCTGCTTGATAACCTAAAAACTTATCCTTAAAATCCTGGGACTGGTAAAACCCTGCATCATACAGCAGTGTCTAATTATTTTGGGATAACACGGTGATGTTAATCTAGTTTTAGATCTCATCTTGGTCTGAGCCTTCTATTAATTTTTCATTAGAGACGTTTTGGATGCTTCTTATCAAGTGACTACTTCAGCTGTTACCTGTTATTTTAATGCTCTACAAGTATAAGTATGTCTTGTATTTTTAATTGGGTTACTACTTACGGCTTTTTTTCACCCCCACTCATGATCAAATGTAAATACAGCTACTAAGACTGGTTAAGTTTTAGAATTTGTGGGGATAGGTGGGCTTTTCAAAGCCTGATCTTCTCAATTTTGTTGGTAATTCTAAAAACTCATGGTAAAATATAGTAAAAAATGTCCCATTATTAATATCCCTAGTAGTCACACTGCATGGTTGAGGTGGGGGAAATAATCAGAATAAAATACTTCAGTACCTCTACACTTTTTAAAATTGCTTCCAGCTATAAAATGCGAGCATGAGTTTTTGTTGGTTTTTAGCATAAAAGGCGATTATAGTGCACGCTGAACTGAGTTGGTAGTTTCATAAACAGGTAAATGACTTGGGTGTTTTTTGAAAAACTGCCCTTCATTGTTAGGCTTGATGTTATCTGCTGATTGCAATCAGTGATAGAATTTAAGTGCACAGTGGCCTTCACCCAAGTGGAATTTGAAGCTGTGGCACCCTTTGCATGAGCTCGGTCAGCCTAACACTGTCTGCAGCTCTGCTGTTGGTCAGGCTCTTTACCTTGTGCTGAGAGGCTAAATAAAAGTTTTATATGCTCTCTTCAACACATTTACGTTGCTCAGTGTAAAATGAAGCAAATATACAATTGCTATATGATTCCTAATCCCTAAATAATGTTAACTTTTGTAACTTGTTATTCATTCTATCTATGGCACAAGAAAAAACTCATACATTTTCTTTCAACTTTCAGTTCTTGGATTCTGCAAAGCAGGGCTGTTGCTGTACACACCCAGCCACTGCGATCGTGCAGTTTAGCTGGAGTGTTTTTGCACTGACTGCCGTGCTTGGTTATGATAGCGTACGAGGATCTTGGAGTAAATGTCTATTGCACCAGCATTGAAATGGAATATGTTGTCAGAGTCCCCAGTTGTGTTGGGGAGGACAGGCTGTCAATACGTGTGTGGTAAGAAATAGCCCAAGTTAAATGTCACTTTCTTTCTTCTGCAGGTATTCAAACCATTGATTCTACCCAGGCGTTGTTCCTGCCAATCGGAGCGTCTGTGTCTCTCCTAGTTATGTTCTTCTTCTTTGATTCAGTTCAAGTTGTCTTTACAATATGCACAGCAGGTGACTTAAGTTTTCTTCTCTTTATAAGAATTGAATAGAACAGAAAGCATTGATATAATTAAATATTGTTGATAAGAATTATAATACATGTCATAGTACATCTAAAAAAAAAACTCATCAGGTTTCACGGTTGTATTTTCATGTCTCTGTAGCTATTAATAAAGTGACAAGTATTATTTGAGAAGTATTTTCCACTTAGAGATTTGCAACACCTACTGAACTATAAATTGCCAGAGTTTTGAAAGAGGCTGGATGTATTATTTTACGTAAAGTTCACTTTTTAATAAATCGGTGCTCAGAACTGTACATGGTGTTTCATAATTCAGGTACTTTATAGGATCATAGCATAACTCTGGAGATCCTATCCAGAGACTTCTTTTCCTAGTTTAATGTTGGGTTTTGCTATTATGCAGTTTTTCTTTGTTTCAAGGGTACTGCTGGTCTCACTAGCATTTTGAGTATTATTCTTTTGCACTGCTTGAATTTAGAACAAAAATATCATTTTGTCATTTAAGTAAATACCAGGGCGTTGATTTTTTGGAAAATTTTGTCCTTTTGATCTTTTTGCAGTTCTTCAAGAGACCAGCTGCTGTTCAGGGTAGCAAGATTCTTCCTACTGCCCCAAATTTGCAGCAGCTTTTAAAAATTGTACTCCTCAGTCCACATACTGAGTCTGTGAAGATTTTTAAACCCCTAAATACCTCTCATCCTCTCCTACTTCATGTATATGCAATGCAGGCTTTTCCCTCATGATTTAACTCCTGAACTATGCATCCTCTCCAGCCTCTTAAACAGGGCTGGTGTTGATGGGTGAAATCTAAATCTCTGCTCTTGACACGAGTCTTGAGACTCCTATCTCTAATTCTGGAGGCACAGTCCTGTTGAATACTGCTTTTATAAGTTTGACCTATGTCACATATATTCTTTCCTATTAAAGATAAATTATTACTTCATATAAATTCTACTATATGCTAGATATTAGGGGAATATATATACACACACACACATATATAAGATATTATAAGGGAAGATTTATGACAAAAGACAAATTTTAATTTGTCAAGCTTATTGGTGTATTTATTTCCAGAACGACCTTGACATTTGCAACTTTATTTGTAACATTTGTGGTGTGTAATTAGACGATATTGTCAGTTGGGGCTTGTTGCAGGTTTAAGAGGATTGAGTCTGTCTGGATCAGTGCACTTGGGTATCTTTATTCTTGAAGCTGGTTTGATGATACTTTCGTGCCTTTCCTTGGTCTTGCATCAGGGAGTGTTATTAAGCACAGGGGACTTTGGCCTCAGAACATCTAAAATGCAAAGCTTCGTTAGAGGCTATACGGCAGGATGTGGACTCCGCTGGACTTGGGAACTGTGGGACTTGGTCCCTCTGTCCCCTGAAGCTCAGTAGTGCTATTTCACATCCTCTTTTTGTAGATTTTCGAGGCTGATGTGGGGGGACTTCTAAATTATAGCTGATGTCTGCTTTCTTAAATCCCTCTTAAATCTTCCTCCCGCAAAGATTTGCCTGTCAGGGAAGAGTCAGGAGCAAGGGTAGGTACAGCAAACAGCCCAAGGCCAGGACCAGCTGCTAAGCAGAGGGCAGAGCTGAAGCGTTGGCGCGTTGCCTGCAGACAGGAGTTAAGCCAAGGGATTGCCAATTGAATAATAGGTATTGAGACTAGAGGGAGGCAAAAACTTCTGACTGGAAGCCTGGACAGTCAGGAACGAGATTGAGAGTGGGTACTCGTGGGCACTGTGTATTAGTGTGATTACATTTTAATTCTTTATTCTCTCTGAAAGAGCCCAGCTTTGGGGTGGCAGCAGTTGGTGATACTAGGACAGGAGGCGCAGGGTTCCCTCCTGAGAAGAGCTGGAGGGGGGGAAGGGGAAGGAGAGATTCCAAGGGCAAAGAGGGTCGGTCTGGGGGAGGAAGGGTCAGTCCCGCTGTGGTGGAGGCGGACTAGGGAGCAGGGCAGGCAAGCAGTGGGGCCTGCAGGACTTGGGGCGACAGGGGCACAGGTTTTGCTGCGTAGCGTTCTTTGCCAAGCACCTGTGAAAAGGTTCAACGTGTGCAGAGTTGCCAAGTCTTCATTCTTTCCCTCCCCATTCTGCTTTTTTTTCCAAAAAAAACATTCTGCTTTTTTTTCCTCCTCTCTGAAGTATTGATAGAACTGTGAGTTTCCATGGTCCTGTTTGCATACAGACACTTTTTAAAATTTTCTTTTTAAATGAATTGATCTTTTTTTTTTTTTTTTTTAAATCTTCCTCCCACCAGAAGGGGCAGAATTGGGGGGTGGAAAGATGTGGTTTCACCAAACCAATTTCTTTTCTGCAGTTGGCTAAAGCTGTGTACTAAAGAGAATGTTTGATTCCTTCCCATCATCTTCATTTGAGAAGAGAAAAAAAAAAATCCCTTTTAAAAACCAGCAACCACCACCCCAATTTTTTAAGGAATGAGTAGAGGACAGCACAAAGATTTGATTTGCAGCATGCAGAAAATGTCAAGTGACTCTTTCATTTTCATTTCAGTCTGTTCTTGCTGCAGCAGTTTTGGATGCATGCTGCTGACATGTCTGTGTCTCCACGCCCTCACTCTTCAGCCTTTTAAACAGTCCTTAGTACAAATTCAGTGCTATTATTTTTTTGAAAAGTGGAAGGAAAAATGATTATAAATACCAGCAGTTACTAAATGTTTTTACAAATGCGTGGGTGGGATAAGTATGTTTCTTAAAAAAGGAAATGTTTATGGAAATAGTCTGTTTGGATATTTATGTATTTTATCATCCTGTTTATAAAAACTGAAAGCACTTCGTATTTTAAAAAACTTAAGTTGCCAGCTACTGGATATAACTTATTTTAAGTTGTACTGTGTTTCAGTAATGAATAAAGGGGATTGAGTGAGATGGGGGGAAAAAAGTTACTATCTCAGTTAAGAAGTGGAAAAACCCCTTTATTATGCTGACTTAGTCTGTGTCATATGCTGAAGAATTGTAAAAGAATCTCAACCAGTTTGTAGTAAGGTCTTTCATTTTTTTTGACTCTCAGACTATTTGAAAACTTTTTCTTGCTGACATGATCATGAATAGCTTTAAGACTTCTTTTTTTTAAGGTTTGGGGATGGAGTACTGCATTCCTTTGAGAGCTTGTATTTTGATTGAAGTTTGAAAGCATACTAACAATAGAAGTTCTGCAGAAAACCTTGGAGCCTTTGGCTGCTCTTGCTTTAATAATACTGCAGCATATGATAATAGGACATTGTTGCAAGAGCTTTTTCAAATTGGAGAAGCTTGTTTGTGTACTGTAGAAATTAGGTCTGAATGTACTAATATTACCTTTTCTTCTTTTTCTAGTCCTTGCAACAATAGCTTTCGCTTTCCTTCTGCTCCCGATGTGCCAGTACTTAACACGGCCTTGTTCACCTCAAAACAAGTAAGGACTTGAGAAATCTTTTGGTCCTCTTCTTGTGTGTTGTATTTATTTCTTTTAATGAGAATTCTTTAACAGAGTCTTTGGTTACGAGCATTAACCTCAGGGCTTCAGGGCTGATGTTTGTGCATATTTTTTGTGCCACACCATGTTTCCACTTTGGAACTAGGAAGCACAATTTCTGCAAGTCATGCCTGCTTGTCAGCTTGGGAAATGCGGGACCATTGCAGGCGACTAGATTTCCCAACAGTGGTTTTTAAGAAGTTTGGCTTATTTTGGCTGAGATTTCAGAGTTTGGGATTTGGTATTGGATTTTAACGTTTGTTAATGTTGGACTGTGGATTTTAATGCTGGCTCTTTCAGGGACTGTAGTTACACTGGTGAAAATTACAGTTGTTAATGTTGTGTTTTGAAACTAATTTTTTTTTTTTTACCTTGTGACTGGAGTTCATGTTGCAAAAAGCACTATCTTAGATGGTACTAGGAAATAGCATTCATGGTAACAATTTCAAGGGAGGTGCCAGGATTTACAGGCATTTTTTCCATCTCTGTAGTTCAGGCTTTACACACATTATTTGAATGCGGGGAAAGCTTTTATTTTGTTGCTGTTTTGGTACCTATTTGTGGCAAAGGAACTTCCCTTCAGTTGTTCTTGGCATCTTTCATCAGCAGTTGAGCCTTGTTCCAACAGCGTCCGTTTTCTGTTCTTTAAATGGAAACATAAAATCTTCTAGCTAATGTTTATATGTTGTTCCTAGGATTTCCTTTGGCTGCTGTGGGCGTTTCACTGCTGCTGAGTTGCTCTCATTTTCTCTGTCTGTGATGCTTGTCCTTATCTGGGTCCTAACTGGCCACTGGCTCCTTATGGATGGTGAGTATGTGAATTAAGGGATTTTACTGCTGGTTTGTGCCTGTTCTGACACATCCAGTCACCTGGTGATGATTGGTGAAATTTATTAATATTAATGGCTTGCTGAGTTGTAATACTGTGTGGTAGACTCCCTGAAAACAACTGTCGTCAGGAACACGCCAGTTTGGGACACCTGTTTTTCCGGTTTGTAAAAGCTTCCAAGGAAGTGCCAGAACACTCATGAAAGATATTCTGCACCTGTGTGGTGTAGGGTGGATCGCCAGTTTTAGTTAAAGATGTGTGGAGACAGTTATTGTTTATGAATCATAACTTGATCTTAACAATCTGGTTAATTTTTGCTGTGCATCTTGTGATTTTTTGGTTCAGATGATCAAATAATTTGTTGTGAGACAGTTTACAGTAGCTGGTTGTCTTTGATCTCTTTGATGCTTGCCAGTTAGGATGGTGAGATGGGTGAAGCTGGCAGGCATCCAGTTGGCTTGAAGGTGTGATTTTTTTTTTTTTTTTTTTTCCTTGCTGGTTGAACTGAATTCACAGCTTACTGTTCCAAAAAGGAGCTTTCCTCCTCTCCTCCTGCCTTCCAAATCTCTTGTGCTAGCTCTGGCACTCATTTAATCACATGGTAAACTGATTCAGCTCACTAGAATGGCAGCATACTCTTTTTCTGCCAGGCTATTTTTCTGCTGCTGCAGTGAGATGAATTGGGTTATTGTGCAGTCAGGTATGTGCTAAATTTGGCAAAAGGTAAGTGGCAGCATGATGGGATCTGAGAGGATGGAGTGGATATGATAGCAAAGGAATGAAGAGGTAGCTAGGAGCAGGACCTCTGCTTCTCAGCAGTGTCAGGCAGCTAAATTGGCTTAGGACATCTTGTGAAATGGCACCCTGAAGTGGTGATTGCTTGAGGAAAAATAGCTGGGACAGCATTACCTGCCCTTGAAATTGTTTGTAGCAATAGAAAACATACATCCCATCAGCTTTCCAGGTCCTCCTAAAAGAGATAGCAGCAGCAGAAAATACTTAGCACTGAAACCTCTCATGGCACCTTGATTATTTCTTTTGTATATAGGCATTATGTTTCATTCGTGCTTTTTGCTGCTTTAAAAGTTCTAGCTGTTGTATGTTAGGGAATACCTTTTAAAGTACCCAGGTACTAAATGAAAAAAATGCAGATGATGTTTGTTTTGTGTTAAGCAGAGTAGCCCACCATGAAATCAAGGGTGATTTTTTGATCTGCAGAAGCTACAAAGCTAAATGGAGTGTCAAGTGTGGATGTTGGCAAAATCTGAAAAGACTTGTCTACACTGAGCTATCGACAGTGCGCACGCCTGCAGGGCTGTGATCTTATTGGCATCATGGAGACGTGGTGGGATGGCTCCTATGACTGGAGCGTTGGAATGGAAGGATACAGGCTCTTTAGGAAGGACAGGCAGAGGAGACGAGGAGGGGGTGTCGCCCTCTATGTCAATGACCAGCTGGAGTGCGTGGAGCGTGTCATCCCCCCATCCAGCGGGGACGAATGAGGAGCCGACCAAGAGCTTATGGGTCAGGATTAAAGGGAAGGCAGGGACAGGTGACATTACGGTGGGGGTCTGCTACAGGCCACCTGACCAGGAAGACCAAGCGGTGAGGCCCTCTGTAGACAGATGGGAGCAGCCTCACGTTCACAAGCCCTGGTCCTCGTGGGGGACTTCAACCACCCCGACATCTGTTGGAGGGACAACACGGCAGGGCATAAGCAATCCGGGAGGTTCCTGGAATGCGTCAATGATAACTTCCTTCTCCAAGTGGTAGAGGAGCCAAGGAGGAGAGGTGCTATGCTGGACCTTGTTCTCACCAACAAGGAGGGGCTGGTGGG
>NW_008825429.1:3035177-3058995 GCF_000699105.1 Pygoscelis adeliae
GAGGGAGGGGATTCTGCCCCTCTGCTCTGCTCTGCTGAGACCCCACCTGGAGCACTGCGTCCAGCTCTGGGGCCCCAACATAAGAAGGACATGGACCTGTTGGAGTGAGTCCAGAGGAGGGCCACAAAGATGATCAGAGGGCTGGAGCACCTCTTCTATGAAGAAAGGCTGAGAGAGTTGGGGTTGTTCAGCTGGAGAAGAGAAGGCTCCGGGGAGACCTTATTGCGGCCTTCCAGTACCTGAAGGGGGCCTAGAGGAAAGATGGGGGGGGACTTTTTACAAGGGCATGTAGTGATAGGACAAGGGGTAATGGCTTTAAACTGAAAGAGGGTAGATTGAGATTAGATATAAGGAAGAAATTCTTCACTACAAGGGTGCTGAGGCACTGGAACAGGTTGCCCAGAGAAGTTGTGGATGCCCCATCCCTGGAAGCGTTCAAGGTCAGGCTGGATGGGGCTTTGAGCAACCTGGTCTACTGGAAGGTGTCTCTGCCCGTGGCAGGGGGGTTGGAACTAGATGAACTTTTAAGGTCCTTTCCAACCCAAACCATTCTGTGATTCTATGACAGACGCATTTACTTAAAAATAGCCATTTTTGTGAGCACTTCAGTCTGAAATAGTGGGCTTCGAGGTAATTAATCTGCAGAGTACTGAACTACTGGTGCAGAGTGGTTTATGGGTTGTAGTTCTCTTGGTGGTTGTTGATGATTCACTGAATTGTGTTGATACTGTCTAGCTTTGGAGTATTTTATGTAGCTTATATTAAGAGAGCTTGTATTATATAGGTAAGCCTCCTGTCGTTTGTTCAAATCGAATTAAATCAATGTTTGTCAGTGACATTGAACAGGGAACAGCATTTATTGGCCTTTGTCAGGGAAACAGACTCTGCAGTTTTATTCCTCATACTATACTGCTGCAAGTGGAATTACATCATCTCTGCCTTTACCCTTTGCTTCTCTCTAACTGAATACTTGAGACCCCAATTAATCTTGTTTGGAGGGAAATGTGGGCATTAAGTACTGCTCGGTAATATATGCAAGTGGAGCACTTGCTCGTCTTTAAGCCAGCGCCTGCCAGCTGCTGGCTGTGCTGTGATCTAACTCCTCCTCCCCACTTGCACGGGGATGATCTTCTGTTTCGCTGTCAGCAGAAAATGAAACAGATGTTGTGAACATGCTTCACATCACCTGGGCCGGTGGCTGGAGGGAGAAGTGGGGCAGGCGTTTATTTTAACAGTACACCTCAATTTTTGTGTGTATGGTTTGCTGTTGTGCAGTTGATTCTTTCTGAGAGAGCATTTCTACTTCAGAGCTGAGCAAAAAGGAGGGGAAATACTTCATGGTAATTTCCAGTCCTTACAAAATCGAGGTATGGCAGTTCCTGCCAGAACAGTCTTCATTGCTCAAATACTACAGTTCCCCCATCTGCACAGTAGCTGGTTGAACTGTTTCTAAAGCCAGGGACATTTTACAGGTTAGAATGAGCAGATACTGTCTCCAGAGGGTGTTCTGGCATGTGATGATGTACATTTACAAGTCTTGAAATGCTTATTTCTCAGAGCAGATTGTGTGATGACAGAATCATCAAGGATGGTCACTGTCCCCTGGTAAAGCCTGGTTAAAAGCTTTCCTAAATAGTGGACATAGCTGGAGATGTACAATGTGAATGCTGTAGGTGTATGCAGTGTCTGTCTAGAGCTATAGAGTGAACTGAACGGTCACGGATACCCTGGGAGCTGCTGCAGACCTTTACTGCTGCGGCAGTCGGGCAGCGGCTACTTCCTGTGTTCTTATTCCTACTCTTTAAAATACACTTTGAGAGTTTTATAAGAACATGATTAGATCAGAATTTCAGTACCTGTTTTCTTTCAAAGGTCAACTGGTGGCCTGTGGGGGAAGTTTAAGCCTTGCCAGCTTGCATAATGCTTTGTAAACCAGACAGCACACCACCAGCATCTTGGTGGTTTCATCTGTTCTGGATGCAGTAGTGCAGTAAAGCTGAAAAATATGCTGCATCCAGGGAGTCTAATCACATATGCAAGAATATTCTTAATCCTCAGAATATCCTTATTCCGTAAGGAACATGGTTGCAGGGACTGCGGAGTTAATTAGTTCTGTTAATTGAAGGTTAACTCTTTCAGTTAGCTCTTTCTTATTCAGCTTCGTGAACCTGCTGCCCAGCACTTCCAACCCAGAGCTACCGTTCGTGTGGCGATTTTACCTTTTTTTCTTTCTTTCTTTCTTTCGTGCTTTTTTTTTTTTTTTTAATTATTTGGAGTATATTTCAATGGAGATCTGCCTTACATAGTTTGTCAGCACCATCTGTGAGCTTGGATATGGATGACTTTGTTTCTCATATGATTTCTGGACTTTTTCATTGGCAAAGGAAGCTGGCTTCCATTTAGAGAAGCTCGTTGATGGTTTGACTGCACTTTGGCCTATGTTACTCGTACTTGCTCTCAGGCATTCTTGCTTCCCTTCTGTTTTTTAAATTTGCCAATATTTCTTCAAGCAGTTGTAAAACTGCACAATTATTAGCATGTGTATTTCACTGTCATCTAAAGGACTTTTTTGCATCTCCTTTTCTACCCGGTATTTGCTTAGTTTGATGAAAGCGCCTTGAGCGCGTGCCTGCGTTCGTTTCAGCGACAGAGAAACAGAGTGTGTGAACAATAGATAAAACTTCACACTGGTTAAAATATTTCCACTTCTAGTTAATTATAACCTGGAAATCCTCTCCTAAATATAGGCTTGCTTCAGCTATTATTAACACTGGCTTTAGAGAAACCTCTTTGATTTAAGGCAGACTGTTCCCTTGTATTTGCTCTTCTGCCAGAGGAAGTCTGTAACTGAAGGGTATATTGAATTACTGAATGCAGTTCTTTTTCTCGCTGCTTTGCTGTGTCAAATTCTTTAAACCTCAGTAATTTGCCTGCATTTTATAGCTAGTTACAGTTATGCAGCATGAATTAGGGTGCATTGTTATCTGAGTAATCCCATTACTTTGTTAAAACTGGCAGCCCTGACACTTAGTGTTGTGCTAAACTTGTCAGTTCTCAAAAGATAAGGTGGGTTTGGCAAAGTCATTGCTGGGATGCAACCCCTGGGCACTGCGAGCAGCCACGCCGGCAGGCGTTTGGTGGCACTTTTTCCCCTTGAATCCGTATGGAAATGTTTCCTTAGTGTTTTGGTGGAAGAACTCCACATCTTTCAGGGGAAATGCAAGCGTAAGGTAGTTTCATAGTTGCATAATTACAGCGTCAGAACCCAAAGGTTAACTTGTAAATTTTGGCCTAGTCAAGTTGTCGCGCTGGTGGGCATATACGTAATGAATCAATTTTCCCTGCGGTTTCAATTGGTCAAAATAGGTTTATAACTTTTTACAAATTCCGTGTATGTTAGTCAAATACATTCTGTTTATGAATTTCTGCATACTTAAGTGTAATCTGGTCCCAACAGGGCTCCATTATTCCTTGTAAATATACTGATACCATAGATGAAAGTTGATGTACTTTTAAAGTTTTTTTATTTTTTTATTTTAAGTATCTCTTCAGGGATCTGCTTGTAACCAGTTGAAATATATTCGACTGTCGGTTGAGTATCTTTGGTAGCTCAGGCTAGGCTTAATGAAGCAGGAAATCACACAAATGTGAAGACTGGGATTTCTTTTTTTTAGTGTAACATCTCAGTTTTCTGCCCTGACAAAATTCCCCTTGGAACAGAACTAACATCTGAGCTGCAGCATGTTGTTCAGCTTGTTGATCTGGCTGAAAACTCACCCTTGGGAGAGGGCTTGGGAAAAGACTTGCCCAGGTTTTTTTCCCCGTTGGTAGGTAGGCTTTCACATAGATTTTTGTTATTGGGAAATCCCTGTATATCTAAACGGTAATACTTCATAGTCAGTCTTCGGGCAGTCTTACACAATCTTGCCCAAGCAGAAGATTGTTTTGAGTGAGTTTTTGTCATATCATGTTCTAACATGTCACGTAACCGTGCTATTTCTGCATTAAGAGTCAAGGATGTTATTTATTTTACGCATTTACTAGAAAACCTCCTAATAGTGTAAAAGTAGAGGTTTATGTTTGGGGCACAAAGAGTTCAAAGTTGTTTTGTTGCTTCTGTTTTTAACTGGGTAGTCAGTGTTTTACAGGGGGGAGAGAGTCTCTAGGACACAAGACATGAAAACATTTCTTTGTGGTGGGTAGTGGAAGTTGAGTGGAACGGGCAGTTGTGCCTACAGAAGGGTTTCTGCTTCCATGGGAGCATGTTCGCAGTTGGCTACTGAATGTATTTTGACTTTTCTTAACTCTGGTAAGAAGAATTTCATATCTGGAAATAGTAGACGGTCATGTAGTGCATGCAGTGCTGCACAGGTGCAGAGAGAGGCTTCTTGGGGGTGTTTTTTGTGGGGGAGGTATTGGCTTGGGGTTGGGTTTTTTTGTTTGTTTGTTTGTTTTGCTATTTTTAATGAACTAATTATGTGCTTGCATTTTGTAGCTCTGGCTATGGGCCTGTGTGTTGCAATGATAGCCTTTGTTCGGCTGCCGAGCCTGAAGGTTTCCTGCTTGCTACTCTCGGGGTTACTAATTTATGATGTCTTTTGGGTAAGTGTTTTGTTTGGGTTTGCTAAAACTGTTTTTATCCTTTGGATTTGTAATTGGCCTTGGGCCATTTTTACATGAATTGTACTAGTATGAAGTTGATGAAATCTGGCAAAGCCAGAAGATCAGCTTCATTGCTCCATTCTGAGACGTTGAAGTCTGCAGCAGGATACAGAATTATTTCCTCGCTAATTAGTTGACAAAAGCAGAAACATGATTAGAGTATTTCTACTTTGGCGTATTATTTAAAAAAAGAAATTGGACCTCAAATTTTGAAAGGCTGGCTGAAGCTCAGAACAAGCATTTCCAAGTAAACACAAAGCCTTATCCACACTTGCACAGTACGCACATGCCAACTTCTGATTAGCAGTGAAATCCGCAAAACAGGAGTGCAAACTGATTTATAGCCAGTAAGGTTGGCATAAAATCTTACCGCACTTTTACAAGAAACCTGACAGAATATATTTTGTAATACTGAAAGGATTTTGTTTTACCTTTGTATAACACCGAGCACTGATCCAGGGAAGCACTTGCTGACAGCTCTGGCAGCCAGTCAGTTCCCCAGTGTGATGAGCTGTAGTGTAAGAGCCTGTTTGAAACAAGCATTGCATCATTCTGTTTATGCACCACACTTGCCTCTTCTCTGCTTTCAAGCTTTCTCATATTTTCAGATTCCTCTTACCTGCCTTTGTAGTCCCGGACTACCTGCTTGTAGTCCAGATAGATCCTTTGCCAAAGGATCTCAAGATATTGATCAATATCTTGATATCAGAAAGTATATTCCAGTTATTCTTGAGGATTAACAGTGTAGAAAACTTTTTCTGAATTTTGGAAATACATTTTGCCTTTTATCATCATATATACAACATATGTATAGGGAAAATTTGGACAATATCCTTTCTTGAATAAGCAAAGCAAAAATACACGCAGCTTTGAGTTGCTATATAATTGCAGTTTGTAATTTCTGATGATTTCCTTGCTCCGTAGGTCTTCTTTTCTGCCTACATCTTTAACAGCAACGTTATGGTGAAAGTGGCCACACAACCAGCTGATAATCCCCTTGACGTTTTATCCCGGAAACTTCACCTGGGACCAAATGTGGGTAGAGATGTTCCCCGTCTGTCGCTGCCTGGTAAACTTGTATTTCCAAGGTAAAGTCAGCAGTTCTTTTACTGTATTATACAAGAAAAATTTTCCCTCCCTGTACTTTTTAGTAGCAGTAGTTCCATTGGAAAATATCAGCTTAGTTCTCTGTTTAGTCACTCCCTCTTCATGATAAAAAGGTGTGTAATGAGTAGTGAGGATAGGATACTTCGCATTTCCTGACTCATAGCATGCAGAAATGATCCTAATTAGGTTAAAAGGTGGCCTGTTCAGAACAGGATGCGCTTTTCGACATACGTGTGAGTTCTACAGTTTAATGACTGCTCTTGCAGGATTTATGACCTAATGCTTAAAAGCAAGAGACCTGAGGTTTATTATAACATCAGAATAGTCTTGATTACTGCATAATTGCAAGTGATTGGGACGGGAGTTAGAAACCGATCTAAGCAAGGACGGCTTACCGGGTAAGTGCTGTGTTGGAGGGAGATTATTCCACATCTCTCTGCTGCAGGGGTTCCTTGATGTCTCAGGTTTTGAACCAGATACGTGTAGGCCTGGTTGGGCAGTAAACTCCAGTGCATCAGCAGTTTTGCAGTAGGTTATGTTGGCATATTTACTCTATTCTTGTTTCTTTAGATGTTGGGATGCTGAAATTACAGAGATTAGGAGTTGATTGTCTGCAATGATAGAAAAAAATTGTTCATTTTGTCAACTTTGCAATAACATAATTTGGCTTCGTTTTCATGAAAAAGATCTTGGATCTAAGACAATGAGCAATTTTAGTTCTTAATCTGCTTAGCAATTTGCTCTTTTCTGGGAGTCTGGTGAGACTATAGTTTTCTATGTGTTTTGTCTGAATGAGGCCCAAGAACTGAGAAGTCCACAAACTGATTTATTGCCTTGTATTAGAGGTGATCTATGTACATGGGAGTGAAGGTGCAGTGTCTATCAGTGTTACTCAAACAGTTTGGTAAAATGATCAGCTGGTACCTCCCGTCAACGCTTAGAAGGCAGAAGATTGAAATACTGAGTGGATGGATCTGTTTCAGTGAGTGAGTTAAGAGCAAAAGCAGCTTACACACTACGGGTAGAAATAAACTGGTTTGGAGCAACATGCCATTACTGTCAAAATCGGTATGTTTAAAACTGAGCTGAGGTGGTGGTGAAATCAATCTTCAGTAGCCAGCGTGTAGCTTCTACTACATAAAAGTTTGCTGGTAGAAAGAAGGGAGGTGCAAAATGAAGCTCAAAACCGAAGTGGAGGAGTCCAGAGCTTGTCGCCTTTTGTCTTGGGCACAGACCAATTTCAGTTGCTCTCTAGTTCCACAGGCAGCCACTTCTCTATGCTGGGGATCGGAGATATTGTGATGCCAGGTCTTCTGCTCTGCTTTGTCCTGCGTTACGATAACTACAAAAAGCAAGCCAACAGTGATTCCTGTGGTGCCCCAGGACCAGGGAACATCTCTGGACGTATGCAGAAGGTCTCTTACTTTCACTGCACACTTATTGGATATTTTGTAGGTGAGTAATCAGTTTAATATGGATAGCTGCTTAGTGAGCAGAAGTGGGATTATTGTGGTAGGTTTAAAAGATGATGAAAGCAAGTATAAAGAGGCTTTGAGAGGACGCTTGGTTATGTTCTTTTTTTAATCCTCCTCTCTGGGTTTCATTGGCATGGTCTAGGGAGAAAAACCCTTCTACAGTCTTCTTTTTAAGATTTTTGTTTTGGTTGTATTTTATTTAGAGGATGAAAGAGATCAGTGTATTTTTGTTAGCAACCTTTTATACTTTGCTTTACTAGCATAGAAGGTGTCATAGCTCATACCTGGGTTATGAGAAAAATACGGAGTTTCTAGATGGATTATACTGTGCGAGAGTACATCTAGGTAATTCATCTAGATAATTCCTGCATTTTTGTACCCTGCTGTTAATGCTTATGGTCCTGTGACATTTTAGCGCATACAGAAAATGGTAAGTAGTCCCAACTGGAATGCTGTTTATGATTTGATGTAGCCATCCCTCTCCTCCCTAACATACAATAGATTTTTCCCTAAGTCTCCTGCAGTCTTTCTGAGGATGAAAAGGAAAGATCATTTCCTATCAATAGCCTTCCTCCTCCCCTGCCTCATCTTTCCCCCTACATTCCCTTTCGGCAGGTATCCAGGAAAATCATTCCTGGTGTGTACAGCCCTTCCTCTCAGCCCGTTTCTCAGGCTAGGGGCCTCGAGATGGACAGTCTCAAGAGGTACCAGCACTGGAGTAGCGCTTCAGTGTGGTGCATTCCACTTCCTCCCCTTCGCCTTTCGCTGCATTTTGTTTGAGTTATTCTTAGCTTAGTCTTTGAGATTCAAAACTGGAGCAAGTGGCTCAACACAGCCTAATATTAAAATAGAATAATTTTTCACTGTTTTGTTTGTTTCAATTGTATTCAGGGAACGCGAAGCACAGATAAGTAACTTTTCCACAGCCTGTCTCTTAAAATGGTGGGGAAGGGAGCCACGTGTGGATGAGATGATGAGAACATCCCTATGCAACCTAAAGATACTTATAATCACTTTTTTTCTTTTACAGGTCTATTAACTGCAACAGTAGCTTCTCGTATTCACCGGGCAGCCCAGCCTGCCCTACTCTATTTGGTACCATTTACTTTATTGCCGCTCCTCACCATGGCCTATTTAAAGGTAAGACAGGATTATGTATTCGCAGCAGGAAGCTCTGGGGGTCAGCTGGAAGCGGGTTCAGTGTTCTTCTGCTGGGCACCAGTTCTCCTGAGGATGACACGTGCCCTTACTCCTCCTTAACAGCCCCGGCCCAGAACTAAGGTACCGCTGCTGTTGGGGTGAATCTTAATTCTGGAGGACTGAGTAACTGAGAGATGAGTTCCTGAAATAGAAGATAATTTATTTATGTACGTTAAGTACCAGTAATTGTAAACTAACCAAATTCTGAAGTATTAAATGCTGTTTTAATTAAATAAGTGAATTTGTCCTCGCCCAGCTGGTCATGAAATGGTCGTCCCAAAGGTTGAACGGAGATTGGAGGGGCAGATCCTTGTTTACCTCTTTCCAGTCACCTGTTCTGAACTGAAATTTTAAAATGTAACCTTTCCTGTTACAGGGCTGTTGTTGAAACACACATCTAGCACTCTGCAGAGCGGAGCGTAAGAAATGGCAGAATTTTCCACCTGCTTAAATAATCTCCTTCCCATCAGAAACCCATTTTAGGTAGATCTGCTGCCAAAATAAGATGTTCTGGCCTGACAGGGAGAGGATTTACTTTTTACTGTCTTTATTGTAATTTGCAAAACAGGTGAAGAATAGTTTTGCTTTAAGACATGCCTGCAATTATATATGCATTTTAAAATCTGAATTCTAAATGGACTTTAAAGTTTCTGAGGGCACGGTCCTTCTGCTGTTTTCCTGCCTAGGGCGATCTACGTCGCATGTGGTCTGAGCCTTTCCACTCCAAGTCCAGCAGCTCCCGTTTCCTGGAAGTATGATGGAACAGATAGAAAGTGACCTGAACTTCTGCCTTGGTCCTTTTCACTTTAACTTGTGGCTTTGTCAGCTCCGAAAGCTGGACTGGCTGGTACTTGGGAAGGTACCAATTACAGGACTTGTATGAAAGGACTTTGTATTAAAAGGAGGAAAAGAAAAAAAAGCTAAGATCCCGGAGCTCCGTGTGACTCCGTCTCTCCCTGCAGATGTGGAATTGGGGACCCTTTGTGCAACTGCAGCCACTTCCCTCTTTTCCTCACTCTCATGGATTAGTACCAGACTATTACCTTTGTGAGAGAGGAGGAGACAGACTTGAAACTGAAAACGGCTTGAAGTCGTTCAAAAACTTGTGAACACTAAAAGAAAAAAACAGTTACGCAAACTGAAGCTTCTTCAGAGAACCCCTTGTGGACATTGGGACCAGTTTCCTGCTGGACTTCGGTTTTGAAAAGAACTGAGACAGAAGGTCTTCTGTCACAATACTGGTTTTTTTTGATTTATTAAATATTTCCTGTGGTGTGAGGTTACTTATTAAATCCACAGACATTGAGTGACTTCTTGCAGTATACATATAAAAATTTGTTGTAACAAGTTACATTTCCACCCAGATGTCATGTTGCAGTGAAAAAGGGCACGATTTTTATACATATATATATACACACATATAGATATATATATGAATAAATAAAAAGGAAAACCTGCTAAGGTCATGCTATGTAGCAGACAGGGGCTTGCTGTAATTTTTAGCATGTAGAGCAGTTTACTATGGCTTTCTTGTATATGGATCTACAATGAGCTGCTGTTTTTCCCCCCCTCCTACAACTGAACCTGCAGTTTAAAAACAAGTGTAGTATTTGTACTGATCGTACTCATGGACTTTAGGGGATATTCGATTTTGATCAATGTAGCAAACTAGGGAAGAAAAAAGTTCAAACCCAACCCTGTTCGTTCGAGGGGGGAGGGGGTGGGGGTGTCTTTTTTTTCTTTTTTTTTTTTCTTCTTTTCTTTTTTTACGAACAGCTCCCTTGCAGGTTTTTAGTAGTTCCTTCTTGACCCGGTGCATGTATTATAGCAGCAATTGTCTTTGTGCTTTCTGATCATAGTAATGTATCACTTGTAAATACATTTTTTCTATTTTCTATTTTTTTTGTATTTTTTGCATTTTGTTTCATTAGTGTGCTGTATTTTTTCCATGCCCCTGCCCCTTAAAGAAAAAAAAAAAAGGAAAAAAGAAAAAGAAAACTGTCCTTTACTGTTGTGACTGGTTGGAGTTTGTGTGTTGACTGCTTTGTACCTGTAGCCTGTTAAAATGTGGATTTTATTATTTTTTTTTTAAACCAGCAGTTCCAGTTCTGTTATTTTATTGACTGAAAGGCTTCTCTGAGGTAACCAAAACTTTTGTCCCTTAGAGTACTCTCCCAAATTGGGTTTGGGGAACTCTCCTGAAAGGTCATAGCTCTTGTTAGTTGGATAGATGCTGGTAACCGTTAGTTGACTTGGAAGGAAAACGGGAATGTTTAAGAACAAACCTGACTGAACGGTAACATTACTTTGGGGTACGATTTCGTTACAACAGGTAAGGAAGCTTCAGTGAAACGTCTGAGCCTTTCTGCTCTGCCAGATGTTACAAGAAGAGCATATTTAGCACGGCAGAAGACTTTGTCTAGCCACGCGTGCGTACTGTCATTAATTACCATCTTCCTCTGTTCTCAGGCAGGCTTGCCACTGCTCGCAGGCAGAGGGGCCGGCGGCCTCTGAGCTGGCTGTAACAGATCTCTCAGACAGGTAAAACATCTGAAGAAACAGTAAGAAGCAGCACAGCCCTTCAGGGGGGCGGGGGCTCTAAGATTTAGCAAGTGTGGGTGGGCAGGTGTGGCAGGGGGGATGTTGTGACTTCATTTTTATTAATTCTGGGCCCTCCCCCCCCAGTTCATACCTTTCACTTAGTTGAAAGTGTTTCCTCTAGCATATGCCTGCAATGCTCATCATCAGGTAACCGTCACGTTTTAATGAAGTAAATAGTTTTTAATTAAAAATCTGCTTTTACTGTTCAGGGCAGGTGTTAGGTCCCAGACTTGCAGTCACCTTGGGATAACAGAAAGGCATCAGTTTTCAGCTGCACACCTCAAGCTTAAGGTGAATAAAATATTGATGAAGATACTCAGAGAGAGAAAAAAGACACTTTTTTGTTTTGTTTTTTTTTGCCCAGAGGTTCCAAGCGGTGGAATAACATCTTCAGATCCGGTTTGCTACTGCTTTATCTTCCTAGCCCTTCCACCCACCTGGTAGCAATGCACCTCAGGTGCTTTCAGCTTCTCAGCAGTTCCCTCCTGCCTTTGGAATTGAAATAAAAGGCCTTTTTCTCTTTTGCAGTGGCATTTTTTTAGTCCCTGCCAGGAAAGCATGCCTATGAATGATCTTCTACAGTTAAAAAGGATTCTGGAAGAAGTTCTAGGAGTGCTAACTGACAAATGCTTACGAGAATTAAGTTCGCTTTCCAGAAAAATCTTGGCCTTCCTTTTTAAGCTGTATTGCTCTCCTGCACACTGTGCGACCTTCTGACTTGTGCTGAGGTAAGAGACCGAGCTGTAGCTGCAACGCTTTGTTTCCGAACCCGCAGGTGGTGCCTGCTGCACTGAGCTGACTGCCCCGCTTCCCCGGCGGAAGCTTGCACCTGCCAGGTGAGCAAAACTGGACTGAAAAGTGTTTGCTGCCCGTCCAGTGCGGAACAGCAGCCGCCACTGGCAGGAAAAGGATTTTGGTGCTTTGCAAAGGTTAACTGAAGCATAACCGTCCTAAATACAAAGCTATTACGCTTGCAGAGGGAAAAGCATTCTCCTAGGTTTTTTTGAGTAAGTTAAAGCTGTAAAGCTTTGTCCCACAGCTCCCCTGTCTAGAACAACCTCAGCATTTGGGGGAATTAGAAACAGATTCCTACCTCGCTACTCAGCTGCTGGGCCCTCTCTGCGCAGACGCACCTTTTGTCCTTGTTTCTTCAGTCTGGCTGACCGCGCACCTTCTCAGCTTGAGGATGAAACTGTACAAGCTGCTTTGGGTCCTTTGGATTTCCAGAGGCCATCGAGGGCCTAGGGTTCCCTGTCCCTGTGGGGTCTGGCACGGTTGTTCACGCCTTCTTGGTTTAACATTTTGTTGAACTCCTTAATAAACTACTTGACACAAAGTCCTGTGGCGAGATCGCCAAACCACCTGCCCTTTCTTCTGAAAAGTTGTCAGAAAAAAATATTTTAATAATGGTTTGACTAACATAAGCCTTTCTGTAGGAAGGTAAAAGGACATTGGCAAAAAAGTGATAGACTAGAGTGTGTTTATAGTGAAGTTGTCAGGACACGGACCAGAGTTGTACTGTACAAACCTGCTGACAGTTCTGGAGTCAGTTCTCTGCTGTGTCTTTGGGAATAGTCAGCTTAGAAATTTTACCATTTTGTATTTTGAAATTTCCCTAAGGTCACACTTAATCTTGCAGATATTATGAGTTCAGAAATGTCCAGGCAGTGTGGGTAAAGTGTATTAGAAATGCAAGCTGGTCGTTCTGTGCCTGCATCGGCCTGTTGGGAGCAACCTGGGAAGTTGTCACATCCGTGCCCAGCCCGGCTGCGAGGCCGTACTGCGCTGCCTGCAGGGGCTCGGCAGCACACCAGGGTGGCCAGCGCTGCAGTTTCAATCGTGTGACATTCTCGGCCTTTTGCCGAGATGAATGTTTCCCGTCTTGAGCGTGGAAGTACGGTACGTTCTGTGAGAGAAGGGGAAGGAGTCACTGAGATAATTAGGAAATACATACTGACGGTTGGGTGGCTTCCCCAGCTCAGTGCTGACCTCCTTGGAGGGGGAAGTGGAGGGAAGGCTCCCAAGTATTTTTCTTTTTATACAAGTAGTGAGTGAGTGGAATTTGAAATTAATTTTTAGCTAAACAGTAGTAAACTGCATTTTTCATTCAAGGTACAACACTGTCACTTTTTTTTATATCTATTCCGTTTCTTCTTCCTGTTATACATACTTTTGCTTTTTTACTTCAGGATGTCTTTCAAATTTGGTATTTTTCATGCTTTCCAAGATCCCCAACGTAACCTGCATGTGTGGCTGTTTCCAGGTCTGCGTGTATAATGAGGACTCTCAACTTGGGCAAAACACTATCTTAATTTAAAATCAAAATAATTTGTCCTATTTTTCTTGTAGACAACACTGTCAGAAAAGACTAGTAGAGGAGAATATTCTGATGTGAAAGCAATACTACAGCAATTTCAGCTGAGCCCTGTAAAACACTTTATATGCTGCTTAAACTTGGAAGGCTGAGATGGTGCTTCGGTTCTTTTTTTTCAAATTGTGTGAAATTGAGAGGTGAGCCCTGTCCATCTGTGCTCCGAGGAAGGTAGATGCTTCAGAAGGGGGATCCAGAGTCCAGGCAGCTCCTCGTTCTTGGTGGGCAATGGGCCAAGAAGGATGTGGCTTCCTGTGTGGGCTCCGTAGGAAGCGTTAAGTATTTCTCACCTGTGTGTATTTGTGACAGCCCAGAACAGCTTGTCTCTTCCTTTAGTCTGTTGAGAACTCACATGAAGAGACTATGAGCTTTATATATGATATAAAATATATCAAATCTAAGGGGGGGGTAACTCCTCATTACTGTAACTGTGTTTCCTAAGAAGGGCTCCCCTTGCTTCATTCCCAGTAGTCTGCCTCTTAACCAGTTTCATGTACACTTACAAGCATTGTGGGGTGAAAAACACAATGTCCTTGAAAAGTGCAGCTGTGGCTTATCTCCTTCCCCACCTCTTTCTAATTTACGTAGGACCTGATTTTCCCATCTCAGTGCCCCAACCTGGCAATGTTGGCTGAGTTTGTAAACTGTAAAAACTTTTGGCTTCTCCTGTAAATAGACCCTTTTCTCAAAGGAAGGCCTGGCCCTACCCACCCCTAGCCAGGTTAGTGCTGTCTGGGGGTGGCGCTCAGTAAGAGCTCCCTATTTAATGCTGCAAAACTTGTTTGTGTTCTGCGCTTTCAGCAGTTCTCTTCTGTAACAGCCCTGAGGAGCAGATGCACATTTGTTACAGCCAAAAGTCTCTCAGCCAGCAGCAGCGAGGAGTAAGCTCCTAGTATCTTGCTCTGAGAAAAGCCAGCTCGTTGCTCTTGGAGCTCTGGGGCAGGCTTTGTGCGTAACCGTGCTGTGTACCCCAAAGCACTGCTCACAGCAGTGCTGTGTGACCCATCCCTCTCTGGTCCTCACTGCTCACAGCAGTGCTGTGTGACACATCCCTCTCTGGACCTGTGGCAGCAAGGAAGGTATTGGAAAGCCTTTGTTTGAGAGACTTGGCACCCTTAAAGCATGTTTTTAGGTAATAGCAAAAGGAAACTCCTAACAGAGTATCTTAAGCTGTTCCTAGGCTCAGGAACCTGACTGGTATGCTGTATGTAGACCGGTGATCTCTGGCCAGCTCCACCCTTTCTGCAATTTGATGATGTGCGGTGTAATTTGATACAGGCTATGGCAGAGGGGCAGCGCTCAGCAGTTAGCATCAAGTACGCAGTTGTGAGCCAGGTCAGCTGTTGTACTGATGTCAGAGCTAGCAAGAAGCTTGTTAATGAGGCACACAGTGCACGATCCAGGCGTTCCCAAAAGTGGGCTCTGGTCACAGGCGCAGCAGCAGGGCTCCCCCAGGAACAGTCAATTACTTGATGCTGCCCCTCCGTATTCTCTGCAGAAGGTCCACATGGGATTTGGTACATCTAGTTTGTAGGTTCTTCAGGTGTGTGCTCTGTCAGCTGAGGTGTTCATCGCTATTCTCCCCCTTAGGTCAGCCATGGTGCCTGTACAGGGGCAATTTCACTCTGCTCTGGAGACGAGAAGCTGCAGTCATTTAGAGTTGGTAAATGAAGGAGGCGTGATGTTGAAGAGGAGCAGTCTGAAAGCGCTGACGGTATGGTAAAGCCTATCTAAGAGAAGCAGCTGGGTGAAGAGAGGGGAAACAGTGCAGCAAGCATGGCCTAAGCGTGACTGACTGCGCTGGGTCACTGGGGATTCAGCTGGACTTCAGCACACGAGGTCAGTGAAGACGAGCACCGAACAGTAATTGCATTCCCAAAGTCCTCAGTTTCTTGCAGGGAGCAGCCCTACAGCTCCTGTTCTAGCCGAGTGGCTGCAAGAAGTAAGTGTAAAATAGTACCACTTTCTCCTACACAATCATAGATAGGAGCCTTCAGCAATCATCAAAGTGGTGATATGGGCTGAAATCAAGCTAGAAAAGCGTCTCTCACTCCTAGAAGCCCTCCATAATTTACAGCCCATTCACAGTCATTAGAATGGTTTTCCAGTAGAAGCACTCCTGTTGAATTCACTGCCTGGCTCCATTTCTGTTAATCCTTAAGTTTGTGAGAGCAGCAAGGAGAAATTCAAGACTTTGTCCCAACATGGCGTTGCCCTCTAGCGACCTGCAAAGGCATTATTTATATTGCTGGGACCTCTGCACTAGCGAACACTCGCTGCACCGCAAAGCGGTGTCTAACTCGTGCATGCAGTGGGCATAAACCTATGCTCCTCTCTCTTGTGACTGGAAGAAAATATTCTAAATAAATTCACAGTTGCATTAAAAAAGAAAGTGGGGACTGGTGGTCCTTTAAAATCAGGTTTTATTTGTCTTCTCTGCTCTCTTATGTGTAATAGAATCCCCGTTTTTCTCTCCACACAAATCTAAATAAATGGCACCACAGGAAAATAACCATCTCCCTCTAGTGTACTCGTCGTTTGGACAAGGGATCAGCCCATGCCAGCTGTAGTCTTAATCCTCTCCATCTTTTCCTGAGTTTAGTGCTTTTCTTTTGGCTGTTGAATCTTCTGAAAGTTAATTTCTTGCCAAAGATAACTGATTGAGGATATGTGCTATGGCTAAAGCTTCCTGGTAAGATTTTCTGTGTCATCTGTTCACTTCCTTGTTGTTGCTCAAAAAAAAGTAGAGATTAAAAGCTGTTACTGTCACTTCGTGCACTTTCTTTCCTGTTGGGTAGTTGTTGGTACAGTAAAAGCAGCTTTGGGAGCAGAGTTTTTTTTGGTGTTGGGTTTTTGTTTTTTTTTTAAATCAGTCTCAGGCATTGCAGCTTTTCTGTCCTTTGCTTTTACACCTGCACCTGTAAGTGGCTGAGTGAGCAGGCTGAGTGAGCAGGCTGCTGGGCGAGATCGAGGTGTGTTTTTTTTTTCTGACCTTTGTTTTTACATCTACATAGACAGCAACCACAGGCTGTCCGAAGAGCCCTTTGTGCGTAGGTAGTACCTGTGTGCTCCCGTATGGCTCCTTTCCGGGAACAGTGTACTGCTGCAAGGATTACCTCAGCACAGCCAGTATTCCATTAGGAGCTCACACATAGCTGCATCCCACACCTAAAATTCATCAAACCCTGATCAGAAGAGGCAATGTAACCTGCAGCCTGGAACAGGGCCCAGGGGTCACGTCTCTCAGTGCCTCTAACTTTGGCACTGGTCATCAAGTACCACGTAGTGACAAATCCTTGCAAAACAGGCAGTGGCTAGGAAGCACGCAGGGAGAGCTGCTGACTTTGCTGAACAGCAAAGTCATTTCGCCACTACCAAACCAAACCAACACTCTGGTTCAGGAAAAGCCCTACACTCCCCTACAAGGACAGGTTGCCTCCTCCCTCCTGCACTCACAGCCATCACTTACAAACCTAGATATGGCCTTCCGTGCGCCATACTTTGTCCAAAGAAGAAGCAGCACATTTTAACAAGAGGGTCAGTTACTCATTGGTGAGGAAAACGTCCATCGTTAGCCTTGTTCAAGAGGGCCAAGACTTGATCACTGTTATGCACCGTTACAAGGCACTTTGGGGAAGTGTCTCGCTCTAGTCAGCTTCTTCAGCTACGGTAGGCCTTCAGCAGTTGCCCTGCTATCACCAGTCTTTGGATCTCACTGGTCCCCTCATAGATCTCGGTGATACGAGCGTCACGGTAATGGCGTTCTGCTGGCATCTCTGTCACGTAGCCCATCCCACCTAAGATCTGGATGGCCTGAAACAAAGGTAGCAGGTTAGAAAGGAAGCAGGGTCAAGGAATTCATTTTCTACAGAACACAGCCACCTTAAAAGAAGCTAGGCCCACTGCAAGCATAACTGGGGGGGGAAGACAGACAGACACATGGGGATGACTGACTGCAGCCTATTTCCAATCAGAGGAATAAACAGGATTTGAGCCGGGTAAGAGCAATACCGATGTCCCAGACAGAGAATGAACAGCTTCAGAGGTAGTTGTTAGTGATCCATGTTCAGCTAAGACACGTTTATTAAGGACAAGGGAAAATAAATGCAGACACTAGAGGTCCTGCTCCATTTGCTCACCATGTTGCAAGCTTACTACTAGTCCTGACTGGTGCACCCACATCACTGATCCTGCTCAGAACTTTGATGCTGCCCAGGACAGCAGCAGGCAGAAGAACACTGTAATAATACAGCTGCCACAGGCCAGCATAAATCCCTGCACACACACCCCCCCGCCCCAAAATCCAGGAAGGTGGCTGTGCTAACCAGCTTCAGCCATATGGGTTTGTTTAAAAAAATAAATTAATAAATTCCATCCCACCTTCCCCACGCATTTGTTGTGCGACAACACAATCTCCCTTTCAGCATGCTGTATATCAGAGGTGTCAATTGAAGTAATTACCTGATGAGCGATGGCTGTTGCAGCTTCTGATGCAGCCAACTTGGCCATCGCTGCTTCCTTTGGGGAAGGAAAACATCACTGAGGGTGCCGCTATCACAAAAAGGAACACCTCACTTGCACGAGGAGCCTGAATGCTCACAGACCAGCTGTGCAGAGAGACAGGACTGATCATTGGTGCCAGCTATCAGCGGCCACCCCCGCTCCCCTCGGCTAAAACCAGGACTCGGCTCAGCAGGCTGTCTGAGGTTAGACAGCAGAGTCCAATATCTGCCGGTGGGGTCAACACTGACAGTGCTGGCTGGGCAAGAGCTGAACACAGCGACGCTGTACACAGCATGGTTTTCTCGCCTTGAGCCTGTGCCCAGCGCTGTCACTGCTAGACAAATGCAAGGTTGGAAATACCTTTGTGAAGGGCTTCCCATTGTCTTTCAGCATAGCGGCTCTCCAGGTCAGCAAGCGCGCGCCCTCCAAGGCCACAGCCATATCTGCTAGCTTAAACTGCAATGACAAACACTGCCTTTGTTCCAGGTGGCAGCCTCTGCTCGCACAAGAACATACAGCAGAAGTCTCCCACCTCTAAGGCCAGTATTGCTAGAAAAGGATCGCCTCCGTCTCAACAATCAGTTTTAATGGTGTTTGAAAACAGAAATTATTACCTTGTTTACCCCAGACAGTGCAAAGTGTGCCTGAAGCCACGCCCGAGAGCCCACATGAACCTTCCACCAGCACCAGCAATGTCTGGAACTGCCCCGTCCGCGTAGCTCGTACCTGCACTGCCTGTAGCTTTGTGATGGGCGCCCCAAAGGCCATTCTCTTTTCAGCATAATCCACAGCACAGTCCAGAGCTGCCTGTGCTATTCCAAGAGCCTGTGAGGCGATACCAATCCTTCCTGCATCCAGAGTTTGCTGTGAAAGACACAAAATATGTGTGTTGAGTCAAGCCATGCTTGATCAAAAAATAGTACACTTGCATTTCTGCTCTTGCTGGGAAGCTGCTGTAGCCTTAGTATCCTCTGGTCAGACCTCTTTGATTCAGAATATTCCCAGTTATGCAGGAAGAGAGCGCTGTAAAACGTACTCGGCACTGCAGAGAGAAGCCAGGGGTACAAGAAGGAAAGCAGAAAGGAGAGGTATTGCTTCTTATTAGCTGGGGAAAAAAAAGAGGGGGGTGCAAAATAAGGGAAACAGCACAACGAGGAGCATCTGCTCTGGAAGGGGCTGAAAAGCACCCTTCAGCTAGACCTCTGGCTCACTGTGCAGCTGATTTTACCTTAACTGAAAAAAAAAAGGAAATCTGGACAGTTTTCCTCTTTGCCCTCATCATTTGCCACACTGAAGCAAGCATTTTTCAAAATGACTCGTGAATTGAGTCAATAACCTGACTTACCTCAAACACCTGCCCATTAGGCTTTTAACTGCTTCCCTGCCTCACTATGCACAGGAAGCATTTACAGCAGTGAGAAAAGGCTTCATCTTCTCAGTCCTGGGCTGAGTGTCTTAAAGAAGTGGCTGGTGACCGATGCGTTCTTTTAGTTGTGGACATAATGGAAGGGGCTGGTCTCCAGGGAGCTCAGCCTTTTTCAAAAAATCAGGCCAACAAATGGTGTTTTGCCCCTACAGAGCGAGCAATGAACACTTCCAAGGGGAGTGCCCTCACTGCAGGGAACGCACTGTTCCGCAGCTGCCTGGCTCCTCCTCAGAAGTCACACACGTGCCGTAACTCAGGTATCATCCACCTTTAGACACTATCCAGAGGTTGTCCTGTGCCTCCAGGACAGCTTTCCTCTGCCAAAGTATTTAGGGAAAATGCTGTGTTTTCCCTTTATCTACGGGTACAAACTGGAGGAATAGAGGGTTGGGAGAGGAGAAAAATTAAAATACACCAACCCTGCTCACACAGTGCCTCAGCAGCACTGGCATTCCTTCATCTGATAACCGCCATGTTGAGTCTATAATAAAAGTGCTCTCAAGGACCTATGGTAAATTAATGATTCATCAAGCTCTATGAATGATTTCTCCCACGTTGGCAAGAGGGGTCAACTGCTTAATGTTACACAGAACAGCTTATGCTAGCGGTTCTCACCAAAGTGATCCTAAGTCTGAAAATGGTTTTGAAAATGGTAAGCTTGGGAACTATGGCTCAACACAACCACAGCTGCACTCCGATCCATCTCTTACCATGGCGATTTTGAAGCCCATTCCCAGCTGCCCCAGTAGGTTGGCCTTGGGTATCCGACAGTCCTCAAATATCAGGTTGGCAGTGGAAGAGGCCCGGATTCCCAGCTTGTCTTCTTTCTTCCCCAGTGACAGCCCAGCAGTTGGCATGGGAACCAGGAATGCGCTAATGCCCTGCAACAAGACCCAAACTCTTAGGAATGGTGCCAACTTCCCACTTACCTGGGTGTCAACAGGCTTCCTCCAAACATTTTTCACAGGAGCCGCATGTCTGGATAACTGGGAGAAGGGAGGGGAGAGCTGAGACAGAAAAAAGCCAGCGCACATCAGCCACTCCTCTGCTCGATGCCTGCATGGCTCTAAATACAGAGTCCCCAGAGCCTTTTCAAAGCACTTCTCCTGCACAACTCCTTTGCTCCCAGCCCTTTTTCCTGACTGACACACTGAACACACCTTGTGCTTCAGGGATTTATCCGTAGTAGCAAACACCACGGTGGCCGAGGCGTCCCAGGCGTTGGTGATCCAGGCCTTGGTGCCATTCAGAACCCACTCGTCACCATCCAGGCGTGCCACTGTGGATGCCGCACCTGCGTCACTGCCGTTTCCTGAGCAAGGCACCAGCAAACAAAACTCAGGCAATCAGTGGCAGCGAGGGGCACAAACCCACCCCCTGCCCGCACCCCCACTGTCAGCTCATGGCACCTCTTGTAACTGCTGCAGTGTCAGCACTGTCCCTCCCAGAGGACCCAAACAAGAAGGGGAAAGGCCCACGTGTCTAAGATGCGTCCATCTCCAGAGCTCTGCTCACATACAGGGGATGAAAATTTTCAGAGTGGGCCACGGGGCTGGCAGTTAGTATCTTGAGCACTGAGACTTCATTTACGCAGAATTGCTATAAACCACCTTTCTACAAACTGTTAGAATTTCACAGACCTAAAGTCCAACCTAAAGTCCATCCTGAACCTGACTAAGGAAAGAAGCTACCCTACGTTCTTTGCAGCAGGAACGGTAACAGTCACATCACCTGGTTCACTAAGGGCAAAACAGCCGATTTTCTCTCCGCCAGTGAAGGGAGCAATCCACTTGTGCTTCTGTTCTTCGGAGCCAAACTTGAGTATTGGCCCTAAATACAGAGACTTTAAGAATTGAGAGTTGAGTTAGTGCCTCTTGAAGGTACAAGCCATCCAGTAACTCCCTAATGTCCCTAACGCTCTCCAACACACCAGAACCCACCACAGGAACAGATCCCATTTCTCCCATACGCTCCTCTCCAATAACCCCGATGCCAGACTCGGTTCCACGCCTGTCCCTCACACACAACCTGAGACACTTACATTATTGACGCTGACAATGACGCCCGTGGATGCACAGCCCCTGCTGATCTCCTCCACAGCAATGGAATAGGCCAGGTAGTCGAGGCCTGCTCCTTTGTACTCCTCCGGCACATCCATAGCCAGCAGCCCTAAGCCACCCATCTTCTTCACCTGCACGTAGGGAACGCAGAAGTAAGATCCTCTGCACCACCAGTGTCCCAGCAAACACACACAGACACATGGAGATAAAGACAGGTCACAGCAGGGCTACACACAGAGGAAAAGATGCGCACAACTCCTGGTGAAATGGGAATCTGACTGTACTAACATCGTAAGTGTCCCAGGTCCCAATGACTGCAACAAGAGCTGTACGCAGTCACTGCTGCCTAAGATGAGCCTCTTAATTATTTAAAGAGTTCTCTTCAGTACCGGGAAGGAGGGAGCCTTTTGAAGGTGAAATAGGGAGATACAACCCCACCAGCATTTCCTTAGCCTCCCACCAAAGCTTTTCCCCTTCCACGTCTGCTGTCAGTAGGAAGCTCTCAATGGGAAATCTAGCTGATAAAAATCATTAGAACTTTACCTTTGAGTCTGCTGAGCTTCAGCCTAGGACCGCACAAGGAAAGAATTTTACAGAATGAATGACCCACAGAACAGTTTGCAATAAGGTGATTTTTTCATTCCCATTAAAGCCAGGTCTCGCTTCCCAGAGAATTTAGTTGTTGGTTACATTCCAAATTATTCCACCCCAAGTTCCTCAGCTAGACCCCTGGCTTCTTAACTGTAAGTTCTTCAGAGCACCGACTGTCTCACTCTAGGTTCTCTTGTTACTGTTTGGCAACATACAAGAGAAAAAACAAGCTTTCCTCTGTTTTTATATTTAAGATGTCAAGCTTTTGGTGTTGCAGAAATAAGCGTATTACCAGCCTCTGCTTGCTTTAATAGGACCCAGGCAAAATTTTTAAGCAAATACTTTCCTTCCTGTATGGGCACCCAAACACTAGTCCTTCATATGAAATCCAGAGGATGAACAAAAGACAGCAACTAGTTCTATGTATGTTGCTTTATCTTAATAAACACTGTTTGCATTTTGAATTTTCCCCTACACATTCAAGTGAAAGGACTCAAAACCTCAGGTAAGAACAGTGAAGTAAAGAGGAAAGTATCTTCTTCCTTAGAGTGAGTGTGACTTTCCTGGCTATCTTCCTTACTCCTTCTTCCCTACTCCTTAGTAGAAAGAGGGGTGTATGACAAAACTCGCATGCCTCTGACTGTGCTTGCTTGGAGCCTTCTGGCTAACATAACAGTACATATTTTTCTGGAGCTTAGTATTTCATTGCAACGAAACAGGTGAGTTAGTCTGCTCGACACAGCACAGAATGTACTGCTGTGTCTGTACTGCTTTCCACAAGAGAAGTCACAGGTTTGACTGGAATCTCAATTTCTTCACAGCCCTAGAGGATGACCAACGTGCATCTCCTATCTCCTGATGACTTCTTTTCACCATCTGAAATGCACTCAGGTCATCTATGCTTCCTCACTATAAACCATTTTTATGGTTATGTGCAGTCTATAAAAACACTGCATTGATTTTATAAGTCAGTTGTGTTACAGCCCACAGGAAAGTCAGTAAGAGAACCGAAAATTCAATGGTACTAAAGCCAAATACAGAGAAACACAAGTAAAGAGCTCCAAATGTCCCGTGGGCATTACAACCTCCACACTCGAAGAACTCGTCCACAAGTTGGTCTAAACTTCAATTTTCTGCTAAGCCAGAGCTTAATGTACATTTTGCTTCAGGCCCAGGTGGTCCTGCCGCAGCAGCAGAGGAAAGTCAGGAGATCAGGGCACCTAGATTTCCTTGTTTTGCTGTCAGGATATCATGCGTTGCGTAAGCATTTGTCCTGTACCTTTGAAAGCAATGCATTTTCCCTCCCTGGCAGAAACTGTGAGGTTTAAATAATTGGGCTGGCACTTAAAGCAAGGATTCTGGTTTACCGTTGGACTTGATGATCTTAAGAGTCTTTTCCAACCTAAGTGATTCTATGGTTCTAAGTCAGGCTCTGAACGAGCCAGGCTGCCTCTCTCGTGCCCACCTCCCGGCGGGAGCAGCACACACCTGCTCGGCCGGGAAGCGGTGCTCCTTATCCAGCCGAGCTGCGAGAGGCATCAGCTCCTTTTCTGCGAAGTCCCGGCACGTCTGACGCAGCATCTGGTGGGTTTCTGGCAGCTCCGCTGTCTGGTACACCGTGTGCAGCCGGCGGAGGCACCCAAAGGCCAGCGCTGAGAGGAAGGAAAGGAATTAAGCGCCGTTGTTTCCCTTCACGCCCGGGGGAGGGGGCTGAAACCGGCCCAGGAGGACCCGGCCTCAGGCGGGACTCGTACAACGCGTCTGGGGGCCTCCCCGGAAGGACACTTTTCCCCCGGCACGGGGGCCGCGGGATCCGGGACCG
>NW_008825429.1:3059656-3066370 GCF_000699105.1 Pygoscelis adeliae
GCCCAAAGGCCACACTGTGAGAGATACAAACGCATGTTCTGTAACAGCACTGAGATCCGGGCAGGCGGAGATGGCGTTTGCTGGTGTTCGTTTCATCCTTTGCTGCAGAGGAAGAGGCGATGACTCCGCCAGGCAGCTGTCCCTTAGCCCTGTCCTCATCATAAAGCTACGGGGAGATCGCAGCGCTCAAGTCCGAGGATTACACCCGACACTGGGCCACGCTCCAGGCTCGGTAGCTTGATGTGACAGGACAGCAGGGCAGAAGGCAAACACTGGGAAACAGCTGAAGAGGATGTAATGGAACACAGAGCTGAGAAGTAGAGTTACCACGTTTGGACCTTACTGCTTCACCATCACCACCTTCTTCATTCATTTCTGCCTTCTGAACACTTGTTTTATTCTTCCTGAACCCTCGGATAAGCGGAATAAACATCCTCAAGCACCAGAGAGGAGGCTGCTGCTGCTTCTCTGCAGCAGGAGACATTGAAAATCCTACGGAAAGCACACAAAGGAAGACACTTCCTACCAAAAAAGGAGGACAGGGACAGCAGTACCCAGTCCATACGACAAGAGATGACCTTCCTTCACAAGGTGCAATATGTATTCCTCAGTCAATCATGAAAATAGCTGTCCAGGAAGCTTGCTTGCATGGATCCAAAGCGCTTGCCTCAAAAATGTGAAAAAGAGGTCCTGGTCCTAAGAGGACAAATACTGGAAACATTTAACATGAGTTTGTGGGTTTGGTCCCTTTTTTTATTATAGCAGAACACAGTATGATCCCAGCTCTTTTCTCTTTCCAACTCAGCACGCGACCTGAGAGAAGCTGTCTGCACAGATACCTTTTCCCTTGCTCAAACTTTAACTGACACTGAAAGCATCTCCCTTGCGTTCAGCACCTGGCTAGGACAGACCATCCACCTCACAAGGATGAGATCCCACTGGAATATCTTCCTAGCTCAACTGGCATGAGTAGCTTTGACCCATCATTAAAGCATCAGAGCACACAATCCAGAAGGAAGATGCTCTGTTAAACCGTATTTACCAAAGACATCATCCCTGCCACAAAGAGAAGACACTTTATAGAAAGCATCTAAGAGAAAAGGAACCTTAGCGAAGCGGCCGACGTGGGGACAGGAGTTTGGAAATCCCTGACTTTCTGGACTACAATCAAATTTTTCAGTGCTGGGTTGCCCTCTTGTAGGGACTTTTTTTCTGCAGCATGCTTTTTGGGCAAAGACCTTCTAATTTGGCAAAGCAAGCAAATTCACCTAGAAACTGAGGGGTGCTAGCGCTGCCTGCAAGTCTTCCGATTTTCCTCCAGTTTTCCTTTTTTTATGGCTGAATAGCTGGTACATTCACCAATGGGAAAGCAACTGCTTCAACGCTTTTTTTCTCATCGCTACTGGCAGAGATAATGACTAAAGACAGGAATCCGCTTTCCTATAAGCATCAAATGCCTCATTTACATCGGGCAGAGTGCTCTCCTGCTCTTAGTCGCATTCTGCAAAGCAGCGGCTAGATGGCACCCACACCCCTACAAATACCCCGACCGTGCAGAGCTGCACACTGACTACTGCTAACAGCTCCCACAGTAATTTCTGCTGCTCACTCTGGCAACAGTCTATCTTCCTTTTAAGAACCTTTACACAGTGACATAGAAAACAGATGGGGATCATCACACTCATAAAAAAAGCAAGAGGTTGCTTTGTATGGAAAATGAGATAAAAGTAACATTTAAAGGCACCTGGATTTATACTACATACAAACTCAGCTCAATATGCTAAAATTTCCCAGGGTATAACTAGCAGGCTCTTCAGACACTATCCTGAGCATCTCGGAACACTTCAGGATGAAAAACACACTTCCAGGCAGTTCTGCCTTGTCACAAGTAACTACCTGTTCTCCATCAAAACAAATGTTTCCCACCTCACCAGCACGGCACGAGGCCTTCTGAAGACAATCAAGAGGCATCTCCAGCTCTCATCTGCATCTCTCTGGAGATGCAAGAGGCATCTCCAGCTCCACCTTACAAGCAGCTTTAACTAATTCTGAAATAACTAAACAGGATTGCCAAAGCGCCTTCGGAGATGCTGGAGGGGATCGATGGTAGCAGAACTGTTCTTCATCTTTCAACCACGCAGACCCTGCCCCTCCGCATTCCCAAGACATTTGTTGTGGTTGCTCATGACTCATGCTCCACCCAGAACAGGTCATTTGTTGTGGTTAATCATAATTAAGTATCTTCCCAAGAGCTGGAGATTCTTTCATGGCTGCCACCCCACATACTTTCACTGCTTACCCTGATGCCAGCTGATCTTCTACGCCAAAGTTAACATCATTAATTTGCAAGGTAAAGGCAGTGGTTTCCTATTGCTTTCTACGCATTAACAGGCTCTGGGCTGTGATGCCCACCCCACTTAATCCTGCTAAAACATAAACCATGCTGAATCTTTCTCAACACAACAGGTAACCAACTGTATCCACCAAGGAGTTAGATTTCAACCATCTCAAGGAACAAGTGGAACTAATACCACCAAACGCCTCTAGTCTAGATGGAACCTAACTCCCACGTACAAGAGACACGACTGACCAGCCCAGCTGGGGACAGGAAAAATGCCAGTCTTGAGAGCCAGCAAAATAGGCAGAAAAGGGCTTTGTTAGTTGAGATTTTGCATGGTCAGGAGCTGGGCTCCAGCACGGCTGCCGGGAAGACATGGGTCTCCTCTTCCCACTGCATGATGCTATTTCCTATCGCCAGATCCCAAACGCAGCTGTGAAATACACCCTCTGGTCTGGCAGTAACTAACTCAGCAGAACTTCCTAAGCCATAAATAAGCAGCTAAGTAGGCAAAGCAGTGATGGAAACTCAAACAATTAGAAAGAGAATCATATAAATTCTCACTTTGTAAGAATCCCACTCCGTAAGACTGAGCGATCTGACCCGGGAAGCTTTTAGCTACTAATTCCTCAACTGAAACAAAGCAAATGAGCTGGTAACACCACCATCTCTCCTTCCAGCACCTCTGACAGATCATTCAGGTTTAAAAGTATACAGAGATTGAAGCCTAGGAAGCTCTGCTTCCTACACATTTTTCAAGTGATTTTTCACATTCTCCCTTTTTCCTCTAAGCCCCACTAGACTGACGCCTCCCCTTCACCCCAACTAGACTGACAATGTGCTGTCGATCTAAAAAGCAATACATTCTGTAGCAGGAGCCAAGATTCCTACACAAAGGGAAGCGGGAGAAATGGTAAATACAGTGAGATTAACTTCCGGTCTAAGGCTGACCCCTGAGCTCCAAAATTCAACAGTTTGCTCACAAAAGCTCAAATAGAAATGCTATCAGACTGACTCGATGACCAACCTGGATAAAGCCCCTTTTTCCCTCTCTCGTAACATTAGTGAAATCTCCGGCAAGATACAGATTGAACTGTTCTCAGGGGCACCTCAGGCCCCTGGAGGCAGAAGGAAGATTCCTACACTGCTTAGAAGCTGAATTAGTCTCTTATCTTTCCCACTGGAGAATATTGGGATGCACCCTAAAAAGCAATCTCAGCCATGCTACAAACTAAACCACTGTGCACTAAAGAGATGATCTATCCAACTGAAGAAGAGATCTGCTCTTCAGGCGTCACTGGCTACTTGGAGGGGGAAAATTTTCCTGCTAAGAAATAGCTTACCCAAACAATCTGACCTCTTGAAAGAGGGCAGTTACCCAACAGGTGAAACAGCAGAAGCACTAAAAGTGCAACCTACTATAAAGACTGTAACAGCAATATTTTTCTAACAGTGCCTCTGACCCATGACCTAACCAAGGTACCAGAAGGTAACCAGAAACAGAGAATGAGAGGCAGGATACGTTGAGCGTCGGATAGAGAAGTGTTGCAGGGAGATTTCCTTTACTTTCATGAGCTGTCATCTTTGCTTCATGTTTTCAGCCTCATGCAAGGAGAAAAGGTTTGGCAAGAAGCCTTGTTGCACGAGACGGCAACTCCAGTCCACTCCTGGACATCTGGAACAGTTAACGGCAGCACAGCATCCAGTGGACATAGAATGATTACTGTCCTCCATTGTAAGCATAGTCGGCCTTGTTGTGCATAATCAACTTGTTGTCCACAAAGTAAAAGCTGTCTGAGCGGGTCTCATAGGGATTTTCAACCATCAGACGGACTGTGAAAGAGAAAGCTCAATTACATTCAAAAGCCTGCCACGTTCCACTGGACAGCACAAAGTCAGAGTAAAAAGGACTCTGCCACTCTGCTGGATTTACCAGGCTGATGCTCTGCTCTACCCAAGTAAGAGAAGCAAACTGCTCTGCTGAGCACACTTCAAAAGCTCTAGCCTGTCCCTTCCTATTCTTCCTATTTACAGGACAAGTGCTGTCAAAAGCAAACAAAGGGGGATGGAGTAATCTCACACAAGACGACCTTAGAAACTGTCAGAGCCACCACTAGAGCAGAGCAGCAATCACGCCTGTAAGCAGAGAGGTTGCAATCCGCAAACGAAAAAGCGGTGGCACTCCCCACACGTACACAGGCGGGGTACAAACTCTGCGCCTCCTCCCGCACCTAGGCAGCCACAGAAGGGCCCACGTGCTCCTGCTCTATCCACCCCCTGAGGTCAAACATACCCTGCGCAATGTATATTTGCAGAGATCTTGGTAGGCTCAAAAACACACCTCTCAGAGAAGAGCCAGTTCTGTTCCAAAGCAGGAGGCTCAAGTCCTAACAAGCAAGTGCTGAAAACAGATGCGTGGCTACCAAGGGAACCTTTTTTCAGGGTTTTGTTATCTTCTGGGCTACACTGTTAGGCATGTCAGCCCTGTGACTCTGATCGGTTGTTGCAGCCTGTGACTTGACAACACAGGTTGTCTTAGGCTTTCATTTTCAAAGAAGGAGAATTTGCAGCACAAATCTGTAATTCAGTCAAGATTACACACAGCTTAAACCAGGAACCTGTATCTATCCCTGTCCCCCCCATCCCAGTCCCAACTTCTTTCACAAGTAGAGGGGGGGGAAAAATGAGCATATGCACACGCACAAACAAAACACAACTCAGTGTGGAAAAGGAGATACTCACTAAGGTCTTCTGAGAGCTGAGGGAATTCATAAATGTGTTCACATGTGTTCCTGCTACTGGGGATGCAGAAGCCAAAATCAAAGTCAAAGTTCTTCAGCAAGCGATCTCGGAAGTAATGTCTCTCAATCATTCGAAAGTTTGACACTGGCTTTTCTCCCACTGTGAATTCCACTCTGTATGCAAAAAGTAGGAAAAAAACAGCTAAGACGACATACCTCTCTTCCTATTGGGAAGAACAGAGCCTTGGACCCGAGGCTACACAAGAATCCAACAGATCATTCCAGAAAGAGAGACTTTGATATTTGTAGTGTAAGATGGGTCCTCTCTAGCCTTTGACTCAGTTTTGTCATAAACTGTCAAGTGACACTTTGTAAACATCTGATTCTCCCTTCTTTCGGTGAACTTATACTCACGTTGCACCAACAGTCCGAAGACGGAGAAATGCTGGGGTGAACTGGTAACGAACAAAGCGGCCTGCACTAGCGTCCAGTTCACTGTTGTCGTCTTCGTCCTCGTCATCTTGCTCTAGAAAATGCACCAGCTCAGACTTATTCTGCTAATAGCGTACAGGTAAGGTAATACTGGCTAGCGGGTGTTATCAGGACAAGCTGGCTATTACTTAGGCACTGAACATAAAGGTGTTTAATAGTTGGTCTAAGACTCATACTGACACTAAGTAATAAAGAAAAGATCTGCTGTGACAGCTGGCACAGCCTTGGTGCCTCCGGAGCCGAAACCACCCTCAACCTCACAGGATATCCCCCCTCACAAGCGCCAAAGCACATGAAAGAAACTCTGTACCATAACCAGCCAGCAAGGGAAGATTTGCAGTTGATAGTACTCCCCCATCGCATGATAATCGCTTCACATTTTTATGACAACAAGTTTCTCAGCAGAGGTGAACACAGCCCTATGCTTAAAGGAGAGGAATTTAGTCACCAGGACATATCGAAGGACCTTTCTGCTTGGTTTGCATGGGTCCTGCATTGCAACTTCTCAGCTCTCCGAGTCTCTCTAGCCTCCCTGCAATGTTAGCATGACATACCTGAAGCAGATGGCTTTGCAATTTCAAACAGCACTGTGCCAGTTTCAAGGTCCCGGATCTTAAACCTGGTGAAGTCAATGTTGTAAATGTTGTCCTCAGGTTTGCATAAATAATCTAGAAAAGAGAGAGAGAAAACATACAGTAGCATTTCAAAAGATCTCTGGGCAATTACCAAAGGAATTTCTTTTTTTGTTAGTCCCAGCCTGTTAAGATACGTACTGCAAGTTGTTTTGCAGAAGCTTCATGAAAGCAGGACAAAATTGAGGCTAGAAGAAACAAAGGCACGCTAGGCGCCAGGTAGCAGAGCAAGAAAGGGAAGGGATCGGGACAGAAAAGTACAGATCAGCAGCCCAGAGGAAAAACAAAAAAAAAAACAAAAAACCCAAAACCCAAACACCCCAAACTTTCTGGAAGTTGTAACAAAGCTGAAGGCAGGAGCACACCGCGCTGCTGCAGCCAGCGCCGGCCAGCGCGCACGCTCCTCAGCCGCTTCCAGCGCCAGCGCACCGGCTGGCAGCGCTGATCCGGGTCGCTCAAGCTCCGACGCTCCCGCCGCCCTCTCCTCCGCCCCAGGGGCACGGACCGGACC
>NW_008825429.1:3067191-3080702 GCF_000699105.1 Pygoscelis adeliae
CCCAGGAAGGCGGGAGATCAGCCCCTCGCTGCACCGCGGGGGCAGCTGGCGTCTCCCGTTAATTAAATCACGGCCTGAATCCCCCAGCGCAGCGGGTCATTACGGAGAGCGGGCGTCCCCCAGAGAGCCCTGGTCTTTTTAGGGAACGGTGGCAAGCACTTTTCGGGAAAGACCCGGGAGCTGGTGCGGTGTCAGCACGGGGATGCCGCGGAGTGCGCACCCCACCGCTGCCCTGGGACACCCCGGCTGCTGTCCCCAGGGAGCCGGGACCCAGATCCGGGCAGGGACAGCGACAGGACCGCGTGCCCCGAGGAGGGTGGCCCAGGGAGCGCCTGTGTCCTGCCACGTTCTCCCCGGGTCAACCGGCCTCCCAGCCGTGCCGGTGTCACCCCCACCCCTGGCCCCCCACGAGCACACATCAGAGGGACAGTGGCAGATGCCGGACGAGTCTCCTGAGCCTGGCGGGAGGGACTGGGGAGGTCCCACGGGAGCATCACACCGAGGAAAGGAGGCATTTCTTCCCCGAAGAGGGGCTGCCCACCAGCCTGCAGCAGGCACTTAAGAGCTGCTAAGAGTCACCTCCAGCCCTTCAGGGAACAGGGGCAAGAACAAGAAACATCTGCATCCTCTTTTCAGACTCCAGCCAACACTCAACACGCTCAAGATGACTGGAAACAGATTTAGAGCAGTGGTTAGTGACATTTGCTGCTACTTGTAAGCAGCACGTGCCTGCTACTGCCAACCAAATGCTATTTCAAACAAGCCTGCCCATGCCAGTGCTCCCAAACCCTCCTTGCTGCAGCGGGTTTGGTCCCTCCATCCTGTGCCCCAGGAAGGACGGACCAAAGACCCAGGCTGTCCAGAAGAGCGGCTGCTTCTGCACAGGGCCGAGGGGCCTTGTCCCCCGAGAGCAGGAACCTAGAGAAGGAAGGTGTTGCTTTCTCTCTGCTCCAGTTACAGCCCCTTCTGACCACCTCTGGCGCAGTTTCAAGGTGAAATTGGGGCAGCTTGCAAAACCCCAGAAGGTAGATTACATCTCTGGTGTTCCTGATCTGAGCAGGAAGCAACAAGGTCCACATCAGCACTTTTAAGAGGATGTTGTACCATTCACCTTACACTTAATCGCCTAAAACAACTGGCAAGAGAATACTGGAGCTGTACCAGAGGCAGGCAGCGGCAGGGAGAGGCTCTGGGCTGCAGCAGTGGTGGGATGTTAAACTGCATCTCGGCAGCAGCCTGCATTCCCTTCCGCAGTGCAGTCAGTCTCGGCCTCCCACGCCACGAGCCGTAAAGCAGAGGGGGTTCCCCCATCCCCCCCACTAGAAAAGAGGGACCACCTCATCCAAGTGACAATATAATTTTGTTTATTTTCCTTTAACGCACTGCTGGTTAAAACTGCCAGACAGTAGATTTCAGAACATTCCCTCAACCAAACATCCTGGGGAAATTAAAAAATAAAACCGCTACCATGTACCAAAAATAAAATAACCCACCCCCACACCCGTCTTTTCCCCCAAACTAGTCCCTGCAAAGCCAATGCAATCAGAAATAGACATCTGTGCTTTTCACCCAGGGCCCAAGCTTGCTGCAAAACAAACTAAAAAATGTCACTGCAAGTTGTTATAACAAAGCAATGGACAGCAAAATAAAAAATCCTCCTTAAAAACCCTTTGCACTGGTGACAAATACAGATGGAGATCTCTCCCCACACTGTTTAGCCTTTACAGACAACTTAGACCTGCAGCTTCAAGTAGTTTGTGACACGTCCTTAATGCCAACAACACAGGTCACTTCCACACGTCCCAGCCTACGCAGCCGGGCACTGTGGAGCAGTGGGACCATTTGCCAATGCTAAAAGCTGCCACGCCAATGGGACCCAAACATCACTGTCACCTGCCCAGTATCTCGCAGTCCTGGCTGCTGCCTCCTGGCACGAAGCACAAATCCTGCCTCTGCAGGATCCTCACGTTCTCTGGGGCTGCTTTACCAACCTGGCTGCTTCTTGAGTGGGAAAGCCCTGAACACACGAAGTCCCTGTAGAAACCATGAAAAATTCAAGCCCCTACTTGCCAGCAAGTTTCCAGATAGTGCTTCACTCCAGCGCCCTAGCTCAGGAACTGTTATAGTGTGACAGAACAGCCACGGTAGCACAGGCAAGCACATCACCACTACGTGTGGCTGGGAACAACTCCAGGGCAGAGATCCCGCGTTTCCTAGATTCACACTGTCCCCAGTTAAACTGGTTCAAGCTGTACTTTGTCCCTTGCCTTGAAATCTCCATCACACAAACTCTTCAGCAGAGACCTTTGATGTTTGCAAAAGATTATTCACATTTTCTAATCAGCCAGCACTGTTTCTAAAAGGGAGGAAAGCATTTCTGTTTTGCTGATTATTTTTTCCTTTTTTTTTTTTTTTAAATAAAGCACTTTTTGGGAAAAAAAATCAAAACCTATCAATAACCTGCAGTAGCGTCCCACTGATCAGCCTGGGGACAGCGCCGCCACATCCCTCCCCCTCCCACATCTTCCCCCCAATCTCCAAAAATAGTATTTAATATACAGCAATAAACTCTGAGCAAGCCAGAGTCCCGGAAGACATGGACCTGCTTTCACCTCTCCCGTCCAGCCCAGCACCATTTCAATGCGGTTGCTACTGTACTTCTGGGACAAATCTGTTCAGATCCAAGGTGAAACGCACATGCCCCAGCCCCGCTGGGCAGCGCGCGAAGCAGGGGTGCAGCACAAGAGGCCTATTCATGTAACCACATCTCTGAGCCTTCACAGCTCCAGCCCGGTGTTGTGTTTGTGCCGTTGAGAATACTTGTCTTGAGCCTATTTGGGACTAGCCAGTGAAGACAGACTGGTGGAACCAGGCTGATGTTAAAAAAAAGCATCCTTCAATTGTATTAGACTTTGGCATTTGTTGTGGAGAGGCAGAAGCGCCAGTAGGTAAATTAGCTCAGTGCTGGCCCAGCTCCCATTTCCCTTGGATTCTCAGCAAGGATATTTCCCTCCCCGTCACATAAGTGCAAGAAGCAGACGGATCTCTCCCACTTTTGAGCACCAAACAGAGCCTGAAACACTTGGTACTTCGCAGCTGCTCAGAATCTGTCTCACATCAAGGGCTGAAGCTGCTCTGCTGGTCCTTTCCCTCCTGCTGCTGTTTTCCATCAGACAGGCCAGTTCAGCCCAGACTTCCCATACCAAGACATTTCCCTGGCTGTTGCAATCCCATTTTGACTTAAAGGAGAGCCAAGGGACAAAGCACGGGTCTCTGCTCCCTGTTCAGACCCAAACAGTGCAGGGCAAGCCCTTGGCGAATGAGTTTGGGGGGCAGGACCCCCAAAGCCACACTCTGCACCCAGAAGCTGTAAGCACCATACGACTACCAAGACCCAGCTGTGACTCACTCGGCTCTGAACTGCACAGACACGCAGGCACCAGACTGTCTGGCAGTTCTCCATCCTGCCTTCGGGAGATTTCTGGGGGAGACCAGACCTGAAGGAGCTCTTCCAGTTCTTCTATCCCCTGCTAGGCTTTTTTCCCATTGACCTCAAGGGCTGGAACCAAAGATACTCATTCGCAGTTCTCTGCTTCAGCTGTGACCTCCGGAGCTGGCATCCAGGGACAGTGAGACAGTCCCCAGCTGATCACAAGGGCAGGGAATGCCTGTCCCTTGGGGAAAAAGAAAAACAACTCAGAAGCTCCTTAAAAAAAAAGAAGCTTCTTCAAATAGACTTTTATTCAAAGCCTGAGACAAAGGCACCAAAAAGAGACAGGATTTCATTTGGCTTTCTGCTCACTGCCACCTGGGATACTCAAAAGGGTCAGAGCTGTTGTTTTAGTCACACACACAGAAGGGGAAAATGGTCTGGCTTAAAGGTATGAAAGGAGGGGCTGACGAGGGGGTAATTAAAATAGGCTTTGGAACCACTACCCTGAGGCTGGATCCAGGCCCAAAACATGATCAATGGTGTCACCTCCCCTTTATTAAGTGGAAGCTTTATTAAAATTGCCTTATCTGCCCCTCTCTACCCAACTGCTCCATGAATCAAGCCGGGGTCTGTTCTGACCCAGCTCCCCACGCTGCTGCACAGGGACACACACTTCATCTGCCTGCTGCTGGCTGGAGGCAAAAAAGCACAAACCGGCTTGTCTCTAGCCGGTCTCAATTAAACAATGTCTCGGATATTCCCTCAAACACCCATACTGGAAAGCTACAGCCAACCCAAACTTTTTCTTTCCCTGGTCAGGACCAGGTACCTCATTATACCCATCTGGCTGGCTCGCAGGTGCCAGACAGAGATGACAAGGGGAACCAGCCTGAGTACGGCATTCACAGCAAGGTGCTAACTGCTTACCCTCTACCATCCTCCTGTGTTCCCACACGCTTTGTTTGAAGGCTTCTTCCCAAGCAAACCTGTCAGGAGGGGATGGACCAACAAGGAAAACTGCTCATAGCACCATAACGGGGTCAGGAACCCTCCAACCACCCAGACAGTAGCTTTGTAGTGACAAAAATTGATAAAACCAGGAGCCAAAACAACTAAATTGAAACCATGAAGGATGAACTATTCCTCCTCCCTATTCTTATTCAAATAAGACAAATTAATTTGCACTGAGCAACTGGAACACAACAGATCAAACCCTGCACAGCCTTGCCTTAGGGCAGCTGATGGCACCAAATGGGTGCCCTGGCTGCCAGGAGAGGCAGAGATAAACTATTCTAGAAGACTTGTCTCCAACTTTTGCACACCTAAATGCACTCCCCTTTTCTCATGCTAGGCAAGGTGCAGAGATTACTGGGTGAGCCACAAGAAGCTGAGTGATTCCTTGCTTCAAGGATGCTCAAATAAAATGCAACCTAAAAGGCCTGGAGGAGAACAGCTCCTTACAGAGAAGCTTGCTTTCAAGCCCAGGTTCTTTGCTTAACAAATCAGCGCAGTTCATGCTTCTCAAAACTGATAAAGATCTAAGTGTCTCTGTGCTCCAGTTAGAGCAATCCCCAAAATGCTGGAGAATCTCTGCAGACACCGTCATCAAACAAAACAGAGCTCATTTTATGAGAGTTTATAAGTACTAGGATTTTAACAGCAGCTAGAAGACGAAGCAGACAACTTCAAGCTTACCACCTTTTCATCCTAAGGTTTGTTCTTAAGATCTGCTCTCCCTAAAGCCTGTCTTCTCCTTACGGTGTGGCAGGGACCCTCTTGCTTCTCCCAAACTGGCTGTTACCACTTGTGCAACGGGAGAGAAGGTAATTAAGGTCCTCCTGCTTGCTTTTTAGCTCACAGCCACAGAATTAGGGTGAGGCCTATAGCAGTGATGTATGCGATCAGAAAGGCAAGGTTCAGTGCCACTGCTGTGCAGAGCAGTGCTTTGACACCTCCCCCAGCTCCCCATTCTGGAGCCCGTGAGCTGGCAGCTCATATCACAGCTTGAGGGTTAAGAGGAAGAGAAGGCTTCAGCCGCTTGCGCCCAGCAGAGAAGAAAGGCTGCTCCTCTGGTTTCCTTTCCAGAAACTAGGGAATTCTGCTGACCCTTCTCAGCTCAAAGAAAGGCTGAGCCACTGCAGGGGATCAAACCCAAGAACAACCGCTAGGAGAACTCAGGCACAGGGAGGAGCAGCAGCGAGGAGGACACCGCTCACTGCAGCTGCTCCGGGTAAAGAGAGAGCACTTCTGAGAACAGAGATAGCGAGGTAAAGTGTTCTGTGAGCCCAGAGCTCACCAGGATTGAAGCTGACCCGCAGGGACCCAGCCATGCCTGGGCCAGACCCTGCTCTGGCACACAGAACATCCCCTTCCCGCCAGCCAGAAGTGCTCAACATGTCAGAGGCCAAGACCATGGGAAGGCAGCTCCTCAGGGCCTGCAGCTCTGGATCAGCAGGCACAGCGAGGGCTTTCGCGCTGCTCAGCCTCTGTCAGGCAGGCACAGGCTCTGCATGTGGAAACAGAAGCCTCTTGCAGAAATATCCCCAGGGGAAGCGGGTGACCTTGTCTCCAGTATTCTGCTCTCTTCCAGATCTCTGGAGGGCAACAAACCACCTTGCTCTACAGCACTGAAATGTTGGACATCTGCCCCTTCACCACAGTGCCTTGAGTTGCAAAAGGCCGAGCTAACTGAAAACACTAACCAAGTCCACTGCACTTCTCACCGCTTTGCGGGCAGGCCTGGTCCCTACAACAAGGAATGAGAGCTCACAGGGAGCATCTGCAAGGTTGCTCCACTCTGTCCTACAGCACAGGTTGTTCACAGTCACAGTCAGGGGGCAGGGAGGGGAGCTAACTGTTAAGAAGGCCAAGGAACAAGTCCAGAACCTCCTCTCTAGGTCTTCTGATTCTCAGCTTCTTCCAAAGGAGAGGTCACTTGCTAGAAAGGGCAAAGCAAGGAACTGGGCTTAAAATTAAACCTTTGAAAAGAAAAGGATATTAAAGGAAACAAAAGCCATAATCAATACAGAAAACAAGTGCATCTGATCAGACGCTAACAACATCAGCCTCTTGCAGGCAGCAAGAGCTGACATTCTGACAGCAGAATCCCTCTGCAATGGATCTAACATTACAATTGTCAAACTAGGAAAGTCTCTCCCAACTGGTGCAGCAAATCAGGCCAGATAAATCCCTCTGCTCCTGGCACAGCTTGCACTCTTAGGAGGGGAACGTCTCCACAGAGGCCGAGTGGCTAGTTGGAGTCTTGGTATCTTTATGCAGGCGAGTACCATACATCGTGTTGCGCACATTCAGGGAGATGCTGAGCCAGGCTCCATCCTCCATAGTCATTAGTCACCCAACGGCACCACAACACTTCCACGCTCCCAGACAAAACGTGTTCCCAGGCCTGGGTTTAGGAGCTGCTTCCCTGCTTAAGGAACCGTATTCCACCCAGCAAAGGCAGAGATCCTGCAGCACATGGCTTTCTCTCAGCGTGGGACATGGCCCAGGACTGCTAGCATCAGCTTCCAACAGCCCAATACACAGACAGCCAGGACTCAGTTTACTCTTGGGTGCCCCAGGGAGGATCGGAGGCTGCACATGGTGCGAAGGGGAAGGCGAGGGCCTCGCTGCTTGCTGGCAGGGGGAAGGTAAGCTCCCTCTTACCTGGACCTGCTATTCATTCCAAATGAAACATCTTTTTTTTCTTTTTTTTTTTCCCTTAAATTATGAACAATATGGAGAAATTGAAAGCAACCGTGTTTGGTCCAACTCCTTCCCTCCCAGCCCCTTGGCTGATGCTCTGTGGGGCTTGCTCTCACAATCGGCAGAGGCAGAAGAGGGTAGGAATGAAGACACCAAAGGCCACCAATATAGGAAACATGAGGCTGCTGTTGTCCGAGGCATAGGGGTTTGGTGTGCGTGGGCCTGACTGAACCCGGTTCTTATTTGCCTGTTTTTTAACATTGGAGCCATCATCATATTCATCTTCATCATCATCTTCCTCTTTTTTCTCCAGACCCGGGTGCGGCTGCAGCTTTGGAACATCTGTTGGACAAGACAAAAGGTTGCAAAGAGGCAGGATGTAACCTGGGAAGTCACCCAAGTCACTCCATTCCCCACTCCCCAATCCAGCATGCACGCCAGCAACAGGGCACCTGACACCACGTCAACACCACGGCCAGAGCACCCCAGGAAATAGGAGCATCCTCCCTCACAGAGGCTCACATCACTATTTCTTTCCTCCATGATGCAAGAGCATCTAAAGACCCAGTCTGCAAAGAAAACGACACCCATCCACCCCATCTACCTGTCACACAGGGTAAGTTACAGCACAAAAGCACACTTACAGCATACACAGTCAGATACCGCAGCTGCTCAGTGAGATCTAGTCAAGAACAAGCACCTGCTGCCTGCGGGACCAGCAGATACAGGTGCAAACAGGAAGGGGAACAACCCTTTCCACAAATGGTCCTACCTCACATCACTGCACCCCTCAACCCCAGACCTATCAGAGCAGCATGGTCCAACCCCACTCAAATCCAGTCCTGAGCCTGGAGCATGAATTACAGGTCCCCGCACAGCAAGGTGCCACCCAGCCACAAGGTTATGCACCAATCGTCGGCAACACTTGGCAATCCCTGACCAACAGTAAAGCAAACTGATGCTTCGGTCAGAGAGGGGTCTGAGCCCCTCTAGCCAGAGCTAGAGGGGCTCCAACTCCAGCACAGACTTACAAAGAGGGTGATGAAAGGGCAAGGACTTTACCAGCACTTAAGAAACACTTAACTACTAGCTAAAAGATCTCTGTAAATTACTTGTCTGCAGGGCTGCTGCTGACTTCCAAGGCCAGAGGGGGTTTATCTACAGTTTACAGCTGTAGCTATAAGCTAAGACTGACCAGACATGTTCCCTTCTCCTCTACCCCACATGCAGGAAGTCCTGAAACAAACTGATTTTTCTTATTCCAAAAATGACGCAGCTTTGTGCACTTGGAAGAGTAGGAGGACACTCCACACCTTTTTCATTCTGCAACTGCACTCTGTGGGAACTTGCTGAGAGAGAAACAGTTTTGGCAGAGGTGGGTCAGCAAGAGCTATGATCTCATGGTCTGAGAAGCAATAGGCTGCTTTCCAAGGGGGAAGAGTCTTCTGGCTCAAAAACTGTGCTTACCTTCCACTGTTCCTTGCAGGATGTATAGGGCACAGATTTTTGGATTGTCATAGTAACCCTAGAGAAAGCAAAGAAGGAAGTCAGTGCTGCAGCTTTGAGGCAAGAAGTACTCCCCCCACCTACCCTCACCTCTCCTCCCCCAGCACACAGCTGTGTCACGAGGCTGGGGAAGAAGGGGAAAAGGAAGATCAGGGCTCTGCTCAGCAAAGTTTATTACCTTTACAAACTCAATGTGGAGCTTCCCCGTGAATGTGGAAACCTCTCCCTGGACACTCAGTTTCCCCTTTTTGATACTCATGGGAATGATCTCATCATGAGCTGTGCTGTGTCCAACTCTGTCAAAAATGTCCAAGTCCTTCACCACCACGTGGCCATTCAAGCGAACATCAAATACCTTCAGGACAGAAGAAATGGCAGAGTGTCAGAACGAATTCAGACACGTGACAGTTGAAAGGGGAACAGAACAGGAAAGGTCTCTGCTTGTTATGCACCCAGGACCAGAAAGCATTGCAGCATGCACTGTCCCACCACACATGCTCCACTCCCTTGGGAAGTACTCAGAGCCCAAAAGCAGCCAGGTAAAGACACTGAAGCATTAACATTGCTTTCAAATACTCTGAAATCTGCCTTCAACTTTTAAAATAACCCCTATGTCTGCTGTTCAGAACTGAGGACAGCACAATTTTATTCTGGTTTATTCATACTTTTCTCTCACAACTTTCTTCCACCTACTGGCTGAGGACCTGCTCCTACCACCCCAGGGTGGCTGCGGCACACCACACCCTAGGGAGTAAAGCCATTTCTAAGTAACAGCCTGCAGCAGAGCAGAGAAGAGGAAATAAGCTGGTGAAGTACACAGGGTTTGAAGGAGGTAAAATATTGAACTGCTAACCACATCTGTGAATTCAGAGTGAAAGTCCTCCCCAGGGCCAGAATGACTCAAACTTCACTCAGCACCTGGGAAATGCCAGCAGAACCACATGAAGGAAGAGGAACCAAAGATGCCTCAGCCCTTCGGTTTAATCTGAGGCTGCTTTTTGCATCCATTCTGTAAGCCAGCCCCACCAGTTATGTTCCCTGAAATACTTCTCTGGCAGAAAGACAGCATGGTGCTTAAGGAGCAGGGCTCTAAAGCAGCTGATGGAGTCGGGGGAAAGGCAGACTAAAACACACACCACTTCTCTCCCAATTTATCACAGGGCTTTGAGTTCTTTGTGCTTCCGCTTCCACATCGGTACATGAATGATTTCAAAAGTGAACAAGGATTATTCTTCTCTAAAGAGCAATAAAGAGGGTTGCATTTAACTCTGTGCTTTCAGAATCAGTTTGAACCAGTATCAAGCCTTATTACATTCATAAAAATTGTTTTGAGTAGGTTATTTAACTCAGATCGCTTCCCTGATTCAATCTGTGCAATACTTCCTCCAGCACAAGCATGCTGTCAGGTCAGGAACAAATGTTCAGGAAAAAGGCAAAAACACTTCTTCTCAAAGCCAGCACAGCCTAAACAGATCGTAAAACTACCGCTAGTTATGTTTAGTTGCACATGTTTGTTTGAATATTTTGTAATGCAATTTTCCAGACCAACTATATATCTGGACTGTGGAAGAGAGCTCGAAGTTTCAGAGCCCATGAGAGCTCTAGAAACTAAGTTAACCATTAGCGCCTTACTTCTCTCCCTTCTCCAGCATGCAAAGCAGCAGAGACAACCTGGACCTGCACAGTCTTAGCCAGGAACTCGCATCAAAGAGACAAGCAAGGAGCTGTTGCTTACCTTCTGTTGAGACTGTGCAAAATAGACCTCTGCAAACTTCAACACCAGCACATAGTCACCCTCCTCTTTGATGGGAACTTCATAGCCAAAGGTTTCCTCATTGTAACGCTCGGTCTGGTACAGAATCTGATCTTCCGCATTGGACCGCAAGATTGGCAGCTTCATACCATAGTCAGATGCTGGGTTTCAAGCACAAAACAGTGAGAGGAAGGGTTAATTTCTGAGGCACATGTAAGAGACACTTCATATACTCCTGAAGTGCTTAACACCCTAAGTGGCGTTAGCACTTATACCCTTGTCAGACCTGTCTCCCCTCCTTGCTCTGACCAGGAGGAGGCAGTACTGGAGCAGAAGCAGAGGTAGCCAAAGCCCCAGAACCTGGGTCCTATGGAAAAACAGGTCTGGACCTGCTGCAGTCTAAGACACAGCAAACTCACTCGCACCATTTCAGAAAGAAGAGTCTGTTTCACAAACAGGGCACAGAGCCAAAGGACTTGGCCATTGACTCCTGCTTCAAAGAGGAAAAACACCTAGAATATTTTTACAACATTTTCAAATTGCAAACTCTGAGTACCAAAACAAAACAGTCAGCATAGGACTGACTCCACTCATTCATTCAACAGATTTGAAGTTAGCAGTTGATGGCACCGGGTTTTAGAGACTCATCCTCCTCAAGTGAAAACCTGGGGAATGGCAGAAGGCTGAAAAGCATTAGATATCTTACAAAACCCTTTCTTCCCACCACAGCCACGCAATACCTGCCAGCTTGAAGACAGGAAGAAGGAAGCAAGAAAGATACACAAGGGTTTCAAAAGCACCAGCAGCTTCATTAGCTGCTGTTCTCACAGGCACCCAGCTGAAATGGGCGCTGTCTGCAGGCATCTGAACAGCCCCCCTGAGAAGGGCCCAAACAACATTCTCAAATGGGGCAATGACTAAGGAAGTAACAGAAATCGTAAAATTTGCCTCTTCTCAGTCATTATTTCACCACCTCTAAAGCAGCCCTCAAAAGACTTTAACCAAACTTGACATTTTATTGTGTCAGGGTTACTGTACAAATGCAAACTGATGCATGCCTCAAGAGCTCTGAATCAAATAATTCCCCAGCGAAGCAGGGGCAGGAGGGAAGACTGTGGACACTATCTGCCCACTGGCACTTCAGGCAGGAGAAGTTGATCCCAGACGAAGTTCTCTGCTGACACTTGCCACTTCCACCCCCATTTCCATGGGAACAGACACTGCATTGGCCAAGACAAAGCAAGAACTACTAACCCGGCACACGTTGCCAAAGATGGAGCCAATGCAAACGAGCGAGAGGAAATTAATGCCAGCTCTTAGTCTCCTATTTCACACAGAGCTACTCAGGCAATCTTCTGCTCTTTACCACTCCAACCCAGGCGCAAAGGCTGAAGACTCCCATCACCAGAAATACAGAGGGTGAAAAGTTTAACCTGTCCTCCCACACAGATATTTCTGGCCAGCTACAGATTACAGTGATAGCAAACCAAGGACTCCACAGAAGTCAGCTCCTATTAGAGGAAAGCCTGCATAGGAAGAAAGCCCTTTAATATCCAAGAAGGTAACTGGAGAGGAAGATCTGTCACCTGCGTATCAGAGGTCTGTTGACATAGCTGTGGAAGCGAGCTTGATTTTACAGCACGCTGGGTGCACTGGGTGCTCACCGAGAGACGAGCAGCACGCGTTAAGCTGCGACTCAACTGTGTTTGGCACCTGGCTTTTGTAATTGCCATCAGCACATTTTGTCCTTTAGGGCACAGCATCTGAACTGAGGCTTGGGAAAAAAAAAAGGTTTTAATTTGCCCAGAGGCAGTACAGCTCAGAAACACGCTATCCCTACCTCGTTTCCTCCCAGTCAGCCACATATTTCTGCTGTAGCCATTACATGCCTATCAACACAGAGAGGAACCCAGAGTAAACCGAACAATGGTGCAATAAAAAGCCATTGAGGGAAAAACAGCTGAGAGCTCGAAGGGGTAAAGTCTCCTCCTCTGTGCCTGGCACTGCTGGCTGAAGCAGGATTACTGTAACAGCCTGCTGTTCAGAGGAGACACCCCAAGCTTTCCCCAAAGGAAAAGCACGTCACAGTGTGGTTGAAAAAGACCCTTTTTTCTTCTCAGCTCAAAAGTAAATTGTTCCAAGTCCACAAGGACATTCTCCTTCAAGTCACACATGAGAGGTCTGTGAAGGGAAGCTGACCTACAGTGATCAGGGCACCTTGTGCGACTGGGGCGCCAGCTTCCACAGGGGTGAAAAACTCCTAACAAACCGTATTAGTATTTAAATGTGACCTCCCCTGTATCCACTGTGCCCAAAGGGCTCTCCATTCTGGATGGCACTCATGCAGGGTGAACAATGGCAGTCCTAGCTGCATGGCACAGGACAATCCTCACCATCCTACATGGAAACAGTGAAGGTTAGACTTAAAAGTCAGCAGATAGCTCATCTTCTCTGCACTCCGCCACTCACCTGTAACTGACAGCAGGAGCAGCTCAGCACAGCTAACTTTTCAATACGATTTTGAATCAACTAAGTTTTGCTGTACCAATTGTCAGAAACAGGCAAAATTCATATAACCGAAGCGGTTTCAGGGGAGGAAGGAAAAGGTAACCCAAGTGCAAGTGCAATATTAGTTCTCCATCCTGTCCTTACTAGTAGATAGAAGGTTTTACTGATTCAGTGGTTAGAGCAGCTGATCATATCCCATCTGCCTCTACTTCTGCTTCTGTCCCTGCCCTGCTCTTGAACACCCTGCCAGGACTGGAGCAGTGGAGCAGACCAGCCAGCTGCACCTTCCTCCTGCCCGGTCCCAGCACCGGGGCTGCAGCGAGCAGCCCGCGCTCCTCCCTGTTGGGACCAGGCTGCTGGTGGCAGGCATCGCCCCGCACCGTGAGCGATTCAGCTGCGCAGAGCAGGCAAAGCATGTTCTCACTTCACCGAGAGCGCTGCGGGCTGGACTTCAAACTGGCAGGTCTCGCTGTGGAAACTGGGGTCTTTCGGTGGAAAATGGAAAAAAAAGGAGCCAAGCGGCTGCACGCGGCCGGTTTGGCAGCCTGACCGCTGCCGTCGCCTTTCCAGCCGAAATTCCTCCCCAGCCCGCGAGGAGCAACTTCC
>NW_008825429.1:3082220-3108147 GCF_000699105.1 Pygoscelis adeliae
GTCGGGGGCGGCCCCTCGTTACATCCCGGTAGTTTCGTGTCCGCTGTACTCTGAACAGCAACTTCCAATACCGATTCTCTGCCTCAGCGAAACACGCTGGTTCGTCCTTGCCATGGAGTACGGGAAAAGGCAGCGACCGGCCCGCCCGGTAAGGAGTGAGACAGCTGGGTGGCGTGCAACCACTTTGGACCACAGTCATCTGCTTGAAAAGTAGAACAGCCAGTGAAAGAGGAAGGTGGGGGAGCTAACCATTACATTGCCAGTGTTTTTTCTCCCTGTGTTGCATTTTACAGGAGAATGTAAGATACTGTTTCTGGAGGACCTTGATGAGGTCTTGGGAGGGCTGGAGTGAGACATCACAGATGGAGATTGGATGAAACTCACTCACTACAGGGTGGGGGGAGCAAATAACTTAATGTTTGCCGCCGTGTTTGCCCTTCTGTCTGATCTTGGTGTTCCCCAAAGCTTCAGATGCCAGCCAAGCCTCGCGTCTGCACTTTGGCCACCAACTGCATTAGCAGCGGCTGCTCCTAAGTCCCAATAACAGTTTATTAATTTGGGTCTTCCACAATGCATTTGCCTTTAGAAATAAAGACTTAGAGCTGCAGATTGTGAATTAAATGGGCTTGTTGCTTTTGTAATGTACCTCGGAGGCCTCTTAACAGGACACAGCCTTGGAGAAGTGAAGTCCGTTTGGTGAGGGGAGAGGAACCACCCACCCGGTGCTCCCTAACTTGCTCTGCCCAGGTCAGAGTGGGCCCCAGAGCACGTCCTTGCTGCTGTCACGTTGGCTCTCAGGCTCGTGGTGTAACTGGGCCAGGGGCAGACATGGCACTGCTGTGTTCCCATGCCAGCACTGCTGCCAGGAAGGGGTTCTTGAAACTGCAAGGTGGCTTAGGAAACCACATCCAGAACAGCAGTGTAAAACACACATGCTTAGCACCTCTCCAGATTAAGTCACCTCACACTGGTTCCTGGCAAATCATCTCAGCATTACAGACCCCAGCCCTGGCAGCATCTGATCAAATCCAGACTAATCTCCCGTATCCCTGCTGTGTTTGTGACCTGTTGGGTGTCCCCCAAGTTCAGTTAGCAAAGGAGTGCAAGCAGCCGTGGCCAGAACAATGCTGTCCGGTTGGTGAGGCCGAGGGAGGCCTCGTTAGAACTCATTTGTACTCATTACAGATGATCCTCCCTAATGTCTCAAGATTTCTCAGCTTAAACTGCGATGTGCTTGGGTCAAGAGTGCAACTTCAAAGCACGTAAACGCTTTGTGTGTCACCAGGTTACTGCCATGAGCTGCAAAAGTGAAGTGAGAAGAGGGATGGTGTGAATCATCAGCGGGCTGAGGAGACGGCAGGGTTGAGGTTACGAACAGCAGTGTCCATGGGTGCGAATCCTCGTATTTCCAGTCCTGAGACCCACCAGGGCAGCAAAGGTCCTGCCGAGGGCCACACACAGCCCCTTGCGTGACCCAAGTGGCCTGAGGCGACTGGCCCCGTTGGCCCCCGGGTCAGCAGGGCCCTCGCAGGTCTCACATACATGCACAAAATGGCAGTGGGGGCCCAAGCACTGGCTGGGCAGAGCTTGGCTGAAACCTTGTTGTGCCTCTTGGTGAGCTGGGGAGTGTGAGGCTCATGGCGGGACCTCCGCTGCCTCAGTGGGCATAGGGGCCAGTGACTAGGGCTTCATTACAAACCCAGCATCAAACTGCTCAGCCCAGACCAAACGTGCCCATGAGCAGGAATTCAGACATGAAGAGATTTGCTAGCTAACATCTAGGTATGATCAAGACAGGTCCCTCAGCTGAAGGGGCCTCTTTGGCCCCAGATGTTTACAAGGGCAGCTGGGAACTAACCCAGCTCATCCCCTGCCTTGGGAGTGTCACCAGGGGTTTTCGTGGCTGTGCCAAACCTGGGGTCCCTGTTGAGGGCTCCCAGGGCTCCTGCACATGCCACAACAAAATATCAGCAACTCTTCTTTGAAAAGAGAAGAGTTTCCTTGAAAAGGAAGAGTTCCCCTCCTTGGACAGGGGGGAAAACCCCTCTCTTTACCCTCCGTCCGAGGACTCGGCCTTTTTAGAGGGCAAGGCGCTGAGCATTGCGATACCTCCTCTGCCTCCCCAGTCAGAGCATCTTCTAATAACTAGCCTGGATGAGTATTTCCCAAGAATCAGCAGCCTGTCATGAAGCAAGAGGGATTAACTGAGCAGCAGCAAGTGAGGAGGGATAGTGGCTGTGCTCATCTAGGTGCAGGAAGAGCATTCACCCTGGCCAGAGCTCACGGTCTGGCCACGGCCGCTGGCAGAGGATGGCAGACGTGCTGTGATGGCCTGTGTCCGTGATGTCCTACACTGCTGCCCCTGAATCATTACTTGCGGTCACCAACAACTTGATGCCAGCTTGTGCCCCAGATGTCAAAGGCTCTGTATCCTGTTACTAATCCACTGAGCCATCAGTCCCTTGATGCAGGCTGGATTTACACCAGTAACCTACAAGTGAAAGGCTCAGGGTTGTCTTCTCAATCCCTTGATGTCTCCCTGTCCCCTGCCAGCTGTGCCAAAATTACTGTCAGTCTTGAATCAGTCCTGCCTGGTCTACAGCCCCGATCATTCACGAACGGTGTGGGGCATGTGGTTTGGGTATTAGCCATTTCCTGCAGGAAAAAGGAATCGGGATTTGGGATGTCCAAAAAGAGCAATGGAGACGTGTGGGTCAGAAGCAGATCTCATGGCTAACAAGACATCTAAGAAGTCAACGTGAGCCAGGCCCACTGCCTGGGCCGGCTTCCGAACCACATGGGGCTACAGGGCTCAGGTGTCCAGAGGGGACCGGCTCTGCCTTGCCATGTGGAGCTATTTGGAAGCTTCCTTGGTACCAGACTGGAGATAAGAGCAAAAGGATTATCTCTGGAATTAGATTATTTAGATTGGAGCTTTAATCTCTGACCCTGTCTGCACAAGAAAATAGGAAAACTCCCTGGGATTATTTGGGGTTTGTTGTGCAAGTAAAACCAGGCTTGCAGCAAGAGCTTCTGCTGGAAGGGAAAAAAAAAATAATGCTTTGGAGACCTGCCCTGTCTGACCTGTTCACTGTATCATGGTGAGACCTGGCAGAAAAGAGCTACAGATCATTTGGCAGAAACCCAACTTTCCTCAGAAGTAGCTGTGGCTCCAGGACTGCCTCTGCAATGACACAAAGGTGTCCTGCGGGCACCCTTCCCCTAGGACCGGTGTCCCTGCATTTCTTGGCAAGACAAACACAGCTCTGGCATGGTACAAACACAGGGACCTGCCTAAATGAAAATGGCAGTAGTTCACAGAGAACATCCCCAGCCACCACGGTGCTGCGCTGTGGATCAGTGCAGCCTCTAGAAATGGGTTTACAATTTTAGATAAATTAAGACCGTGTCCTGCCATCTGCCGCTGCGGGCAAAAAATGCGGCTGCTTGGTGCAGGACCCGGGAAGGAGCAGGCAGCGGCAGGCACTGTGCCTGTTGCCACTGACTGTCCGTCAGGCTTGTGAATGCTGGCTACGGCACAAGACGCGTGCCCCGAGCCTTCACTGGTCCCTGTGGGCAGGCACAGTCACTCTGCTGCATACAGGCAAGCAGCGCAGCTGTCCTCTTGCTCTGCATACACACGCACGCTTCTTCCTCAATGGGCTCCACTGTAAGTGAAGCACGTTTGTGTACAAACACTCCCTATGGCAGACACAAGCCTGCACGGCTCTCTCCCCAGTATTATCCTAGGTACATATATAACTTACCAGGACTCTGGACTCTGTTCAGTTTATCACCCTCATTTCCTAAGCACAATGCAGCTGCTGTACCAGTAAATATGGAGATCTGTAAATATCCATTTTCCAATTTCTTCGCTCACACCCACATTTCTAAGACTGGACCAGCTCCCTAGATACACACACATAGTTTGCATACACCCACTTGCAAACAAACTCTTCTACTGCTGCACTCCCAGGTACCTATCTGCACTCCCTGCTTTTACGTGCGCACACACAAACCTTTCCCAGTGCACACGCCTGTGCAAACACGAGTAAACACACACACACACACAAATATAAGGAGAAATGTAGTTTTTTCCATTGCTGGGATATCAGCCATCGCTGCGGCTATGCTGGTTGGCACAGCAACAGGAAAGCGGAAGAGAAAATCCTCCTTTGGGACATGGATTTATGGACCCTGAGAATTTGAAAGGGAACCTGGGAAGTGAAAGATTTGAGATGGAGGAAGCAGGAGGATATGGGTCCCTAACCTCCCAGTTGGAGTAAGGGGGCAACTGAGAGGAAAACAGCTCCCAGTCACACTGAGAAACACACAGCAATGATGATGCCCTTTGAAGCCAAGCAGAAATTAGTCCTGGCAACTTGTGACTGAGCCTCTGCATAGAGAAAGGGGACAACTGTAGGTCTGGCAGAGCAGGGGAAGGGGGCAGGAGGTCAGGAGCATCTTGGGGAAAGGGGAAGGAGGATGAGCATCTGATGTGTCTGGAAGCAGCTGGTAGGGCCTGGAGGCTACTGTTGTCACCGCTGCAGACACATGCAGCATTTTTGAGTGTGAACAAGCTGGAGAGCAGGCCACTGCCACACAAGGAGGCTCCCGGCCAATTCCTGGCACCAACGGTGTTACAGCTCAGCTCCCGCAGCACGGCCCTCACTGTGCATATGCTCACAGTTGTGTTTGAAATGGTCTAAAAAGGGGGGGGTTGGCTATTGCTGCCTATCCCACTCCCGCCCAGCTCCCCTCTGTGCCCTTTCTCCCATTGCTCCCTGCCACACCGCCACAGGGGCTCTCACCTGCCCCCTTGCAAGCCAGGGGGATGCAGAGGTGGAGACCCTCCTCTCACCAAGAGGCATCTCCAGGCCCCTTCGCCATGAGGACAGCAGGAGGGAGGGCAGAGCCCTGCCACAGGCTTAGTGGCCGGCAGTGATATCCCTTCCTGCAGCAAGGGCTTGCCTCTGGACTCTGATGCAGATGCCACGCTGTGCATCTGCCACAGCCTTTCTCCCCCAGCGCAGCCACCACCTCTCACAGGGACGTCCAGGCTCCACATCATTTTAGCGTGCATATTTATCGCTTTCCCCCCGCAAGACATGTATTTGAATTTACTCTTGGTAAACATAACCACAGGAGATGCGAATATGTGCCGAGGAAGCATAAATAACCCCACACAGACAAACACACACACACAGACAGCAAACACAGACACGGTTCACCAAGGGAAACCAAGAAGTGCAGAGCACGCCCTGAGGCTGCCACCAGTCCCAATGGCTTTGCTCTCATCCACCAAGCCAAGAGGATTTCTCCTGCTCTTGCTTTGCAGCAGCTGGTGGGAGAATAAAGCTGGGGAGGAGGAGTCTAAAGTTGCAAATATCCCATGAAAGCATCATGGCAAGTCCTGGCTCTGCAGTTTCCTGCAATCATCTCCAAGGAATGGTTCCAGTTGTAGGAAGTTGCAAGTCTTTCACAGTGTGAAAGGGTGGAGGGGCATGGGGACCACCATGAGGGAGGAGCAGCAGGTCGTTTTGCAATGTCCCAATTGCAGCCAGCCGATAAACCTTCGTGTGGGAACATCGGGGCTAGATGCTCCATCTAGGTCCTCTTCTGCCCTCTCTAAGGTGCTGATTCTTCTTTAGCTGAGAATAATCTTCAACGGGACATCATGCGAACAAACTCTGCAATCAACAAGAAAAGACAGCCCTGAAGCAGAAGGCATCCATGGTCCCCAACCCAGCTCTCATTCCCTGGAGATAGCATGCAGCCAGGGTGAAACCGAGAGTCCACACACTGCCAGCAGGTCTGTGCCACTCCATGGCTGGCCCTGGAGAGCTCACACAAAATGGGCTTTAATCCTTGCATTACATACGGTGATATGATCCCACTAGCAGGAAAATTCACTGCCTTGGACTCCTTCCCAGCCAGTGTACAGTCTTGTTTGCACAAGCAACCCCTTGTAAGATGCTACTGCAAGTGTTGTCTCCCTTCACTGTAACTTCAGGGAACCTTGATTTATAGTCTTGGGAACACAGTATGATTTCTTAGTAAGGTTGCCACTTCACAGAGACACCAGTGTGGGAAAACACTAGTGTTTTGGTAGGTACCAGCATTTTGTAGAAAAAAGTTTACTTTGATGGACTTCTTGTTTTTAAAGATACAGGTTAACTGTAAGGATACCCTGGATCTCTCTCTTCACCACCCTGCAGCTTGTGAAGTCAATTACAATTGTTGAAATTGAGTGTAAATGCCATCAAATATAAATGGGTTTTCATTCTGCACTTGAATTGCCAAGGAACTAATAACTCCGCAAAGAGGAGGGCAGTGGAAATTACCCCCTTGACTTCTCCTTTTCCGTTGATGGAGCTGTCCTTTGACAACTAAAGCAGTAACTCGCAGAGAAAATGATACTGGGATAGCATTGCATGTATTTTAGCTGTCTAACATAATTTAGCTGCGGGAAACAAGGAGAGCTACTGTCATGTAATCAGCCAGTGCATTAGAACAACTGCAGCTACCAGATACTTTCTACGGAGACACTTCCAGGTTTTTAGCATTTTCAAAGCCCTCAGAAGCTTCAGTAACCCTGAGGACTGAGAGTCCTTGTCACGTAGGAGACTCAGAAATGCCTCTGAGCCAAAAAATTTTATTTTAATTCTGTAGTTCCTGTGCTTCACCCTTACTGCAAAGGGACATCTGGATTTGCACTAGGAAAACAAGCAGCCTGCCATGCTCTCACACCTTCCAGCTCTTATATCCGCTTAGCTGTCTGATATCGACTGCTTCCCTTGCCAGAAACCCTGAGCTCTATTAATATTGCTCCTGCCATGGCTAAGGGCTAGGATAGTAGCCTAACCACTCTTATTTTTCCAAGTCCTTCTGGCATGAAAAGTGGGAGAAGAAATGAATTCTCTCTAGGATTTCACATGACACCTCTAGATCAGATATCTGCAGTCTTAGTGAGCACATCTGGCACACGACCATCTTCTGGCATAAAGGCACAGAAACAAATTCTCTATAAACCCAGATAACAAGGTGAGCCAGAGGAAATGGAAGGTGCAATGCATTCTCCAAACCAATCCAGCCTCCTCACAGCTCTTGCAATAGATTTAACAGAAAGGAAAATGCCCCATAAAAAGAAGGCTGGCGCAGCATGTGTGCACCAGAACCTGCTTCTCTGTGACAGGGCATCTCTCTTACCATGCTAGAGTTATGGAGACCCAATTGAAACTGAGATGCAGCAAGAGATGGTACACAAATGAACACTTCAGCTGAGGAATTTCATGTGTGGGCCAATGTTCTCCATTCTCCTCAGCTGACTAGGAAAAAAAAATCTTGTTTGATTTTTTCTCCATACTTCAGATACCTGGGCCCTGAGCATGCAAATCTTCCCTTCTGCTTCCGCCTCTGAGCTGAAACTCTGACTCACGCCAGAGCAGATGGACAGGGAGTGTTCATCCCTTCTCACCTTCAAAATCAACACGCCCATCTCCATTCAGATCCACGTCCCGGATGATCTCTTCAATATCCCGATGGCCCACCTGCTGCCCTAGAAGCTTCTTCATGGCTTCTCGCAGCTCACTGGTGCTGATCTCCCCATCACCATTGGTGTCAAACTGCAAGTACATGAAAAATACCAGCAGGGGAAGTACAGTTAATGGAAATGGATCTTGCTCTGGGTTGGATTTTGTATTGTCCTGCTCCTGAGTGCCCTATTTTTCCTGCATTCCTTTTGTGTCCCTCCTTTTCCTCCTTTGGGTGCCTTTTGGATCCAGTCTGTCTTTTCTCCTCAGAAACCCCTCATAACTCCTGTGTCTGCATCAGCTTTCCTCTTCCTTGCCTCAAAGGTTCCCTTATCTTAGTGACTTTCTCTGCTCCTCCCTTGTTTCATGCCTGGCTTGGCTCTTTCTCTGTCTTCCACTGTGCTGCTCTCTCCTCCTCCTCTTCCCCAGTGGGTCTTCTCTCTTTCCTGTCTCCTGTTGCTCACCTCTCTGGGGGGCACGCGGTAGGGAGCACTCACCTCTCTGAAGGCATCACGGAGCTCTTTTACACCAATCATGTCTGCAGTTTCTGCTAGCAGCTTTGGTCCCATCAGCTCAACAAAATCTTCAAAATCCACATGGCCACCCACTTGGGACAAGACGAAAGATCGTGTGTTAAGAACTCCATACGTTAGCCAAGCCCAGCACTCACTTTGCACTTCTGTGTGCCCCAGAGAGGGCTTGGTTCTCCAGGAAGCAAAGCACAGAATGCGCAGGACAGTGGGAGGAAAAGCAGAGGTGGTTTTACACTGTCTTTATATTTTCTGGATTGTGGGCTAGGCGGAATGAGCCCAAGCTATTCCATCCTAGGCTGCCAGGGACTGTCACATCCTTATGGCATCACGTACTAGGTATTAGAGGCTTGATCATTCTAGTGCTTATAGCAACCCTCTGCTGCGCCTGTGCCAAAGGGTACGGCAAGGGCACAGCATGATGTTCCTGCATGGCCTGGGCAGTGCCCTGCAGCAGTGGTGGAATCTTGTTCCATTAGCAGTGGCTAATGTATGTCCAACTGTTTATTCATCGTATTAGTCCTTTTTCTTGTTTGTCCCCTATCTGAAAGCTGGCAGTAACACCCTCAAATTCCTAAGCGCTTGTGTGCCAGGGTTATCAGCTGCTTTTGTGTGTGACTGGTTGCATATGCCACAACTGTTTTCCTTCCCTTGACCAAGTAACTTGTCCTTTTTACATCATCATGTGTCAGAAATAACATGCACTAAATACCCTTTTTCCCACCTGGCTGAGGGTAATACCCTGCACTGCCACAGACAAGAGGTGACAAAAAATGATGGTGAAAGACAAGGGGCACAAACACAGTTACAGTGAATTGGACACGTTTGTCACATTTTTCCATGACTCCAGCAGATGCCCCCATCTGACACTGCCAGCACAGCTCACTCGCAGCCCATCCCCAGGCACACAGCAGATCCACAAACAACCACCGCAGAGTGAACAGCCCATCCATCACCCATCTGACCAAAGCATCTCCATCTTCCCAGGCTCTTTCTTCAGTCTGACACCATCTGACAACAGCTTCAATATGACAACGCCCACAACCTGTGCACCGATGTCTAACAGCCCACATCAAGGGCAGTTTTATACGTAACAGCATAAGCACAAAGGACAACCCTTTCACTCACTGTTCCCATATAGCACAGTCCACACAGTCCCTTTGACAAGCAAGAAACAAAGGCATCAACTTCTAGGGACCACAAGCAAACAGGAGAGATGATAGGGCATGAAAATGAGAACGAAAAGAGGGGGGGAAATCCAAAGGAAAAGAGACAGCAGGAGACTGAGAGAGCCCGAGGCAATGATGCAAGACACAGCAACAACAGGGAGGTACAGCTAGGTAGGATATTACTCACGGTTCATGTTGATCTGCTGGGAGAGCTCTATTAGCTCCATCTCAGTAGGCATGTAGCCCATGGTTCGCATGCAGTTCCCCAGGTCCCTGCAGTTAATAAACCCATCCTTGTCTTTATCAAACTCCTTGAAGGCTTCTCTTAATTCTGTGGGAGTGGAACCAAAAAGAACAATATTGTCAGTGACGGCTTGAAATACCTTTTCCAAGAAACCTCCCCAGAATCAGCAGCACTTTATGAGGCCAGACTCCCTAAGATACTCCATATTTTCCCAGCAGATCGCCCTGCAAAGAGGCAATGACTGCAGCAATGTTAAGCTCTTCTATCAGCAGCACTGCTGACCCATTCCTTACAGGAAAGCTTGCTTGGACTACAAGTGTCACAAACTGATCATTGCTAAATTGCACTCCTTAAAGAAACTGAAACTAATAAGTTTTCCCAACTTTTACCCCTGTACTGCATTATATAGCCCCCACTGTAGGGATTAGCAGGTAAACAGCTTCCCTGGAGCCATACTGTTGTATCATGCTCTACAACACTTTCTGTGGGAGCTGGGGTGGACAGCAGTTCCCTGACAGCCAATATCCCATTACTTTATTTATCCTCCCACCCTGAAGAAGCTGGAATGGATGCAAATTCCTTCACAGTCAGCACTCTTGCAGTTTTACATATTATTTCTTTTGCTCGGGTTTCCAGGAATTATTCCAGTAATCATCTCCCTTGATTTGCCCCAAATTATTTTACCCCACAGGGGCCAACCTGAAAGGGCCAGCCAGTAGGTTTTCACTGGGCAGGGAGTAAGGTGACACAGAAGGAGTGACAAATTTTACCTTCAATTTCTTCTGGACGCAGTTCTCTATCCTGCAGAAAGAGAACATACTATGTTAAAGCCGTTTGCTTGCCACAAACATAGTTTCAGAATAGTACTTGTTGGTGCAAACAGTTCTGGGACAAGCCAGAAAGTGAGAGAAGAAACAAGAAGGTGATGACATGTTTAATACCATCTACCTAGCAAGGCTTCCCAGCTCTCCTCCCCAACGGGAGGGGTGTTAGCCTGCACACTTTTCTGTGGAAGCCCCTCTCCCTCTCATCTGCTGGACAGGGGGATGACGGGTGCTCCCTCAAAATAGAAGAGACCTGGGCCAGCACAGCAATACGTGTGGCCTCCCCACCTGATGCTACTATGACCACCTTTGTGAAGCTCCTACATCATTCCCCAGCACCAAGTTCTGGAGCAGAGACTGTCCCTGCAGCAGTTATGATCTCCTCTAGAGCTCTGATTGTATTTCCTACCGCACCTCCCGCTGACATAGCCAGATAAAAACAGCTGGAAGCAGTCCCTATAACCAGCAGGTCTATACCATCGTCTGCTTGGATCACTGCTTGATCCCTGTCCTTCTGGCAGGACAGTGACAGTCACGAGCTCTCTTACAGCCAATGTCCCAATGCCATCTCCTACAGTCAGTCCCCACAAAAAGGTAGGAACTTCCCCCTTCCCCCCAGCCTCAACTCCATACACAAGCGTTCTGAAACCAGGCATGAAGGCAGACACACAACATATACATCATCAAGGTCATCTAAAAACAAAACAGGACAAGGATTCACCATGTTCAGGAAACACTGCAACTTCACACATCCAATTTGAATTTCTTGGAAGAAGGGGGAGGATATAAAAGAGTATAGGAAAATTCCAACACTGCACCAGGAAGAAGAGACGAGCATGGAAATGCACTGCTTTCTGGCTTAAATGCCCTTTCTAATTCCTCTCATGGCTCCCAGGCAAATCCAAAACATCTGAGAATTTGGAAACACAGAAACGAGATCTCTTTTGTCGTCTCACTCTCAGCTTTTCCCCTCAACTGTGGGGAGTTTCTCCTTGCCTTCCAGGTGTCCTCCAGCTTCACCACATGTCCCTGGAAATGGTGCCCTTGATCAGTTTGAGAAGGATGATCCTTTGCTATTTAACTACAGGCTCCTCTGGAAACTCTAATGGCATCTGCTCAGAGTGCATAGCAAACTAGGACACACACTGGTTTACGTCTGTGCAAAAGTGGGCTGTGCCAGAAAAATTACCAGCTTACCACTCATAACCTTCCCAGAGGCATCTCTGTGCTGGATGGAACTGTTGGAGCACGCTGGCTCTGCCGTTTCATCCTTCACAGACCCGGTATTTTCAAACATGTCATCCCATTTGTTCTGCTTTCATCAACACCAAGTAATAAAACAATTCAAACTCCTTAGACCGGATGCAGGAGGCATTATTGCCCTCCTGCCTTAGACAAAATAGCAGATGAAAGCCACCCATGATCAGTACCAACACCTTGTGCACCTCATTCCAGAGTTCACAAACATTAGTCCCTGGAGATACTGCTGTGTGCCGACAGCCGGCTCGGCACGGCAGCAGATGCAGGGGTATGATTACAACCACCACAGTGCAAAGGGTGCTGTGACTCACCCGCGGTAACTGCTGTCTTGTGAGAGTGGCTGGGGTAGGACTCGGGCCTTCCTCCAGTGCAGTCGTCACAAGACCATTCTCCTCCTTACTCACTGAAGACCACGTTGCAACCAACATGACTGAAACATGTCAGAAATGGGGGATTCAGCACCGGCTCTAATTTTGCACACCAAGGCATTTGCGTTTGCAGGGCTCTGTGCGTATCTTTGCACATGCCGATTCTACCACCAGAGAGCCACAGACTGCGAATGCAAAAGGAGGGGGAGGGTTTACGTCCCTCCAAAAATCTGACTCAAGCAATAACTAACGTCATGAAGAGGTTTTCTGTTTTAAATTTGAAAGAAGATCCCCTAAAACGATAAAGGAGGAAAATTGCTTGGGAAGAAATGGGCTGAATCACTCTAAAGCTTTTGGAGAACATATGGAAAGAGGAATAAAACTGTTCAGAGAGTTTAGATCCTAGATATGAGCAGAGGTGACCCTCAGAGAGTCCATTATACGTAATGGTCTTACCCTCATTTATTTCTGTTCTATGCACAATAAATCCTGTTGGTCTAGAGAGTCAGTAAAAGTAAAGCTGTTTATCAGATGCTGTTTATCAGAATAAGTCTACACCAGGGTAGTTAGAGACATCACTAATCCTGTTCTGGAAACTTCTTATGGCACTGTGAGTTTCCAGGGCCTAAACAGGATGGATACCTGTCCAGCTGTGAGCCTTCCACTAGGGAGCTGGACCTATGTTGGTGGCTCTGTGCATGTGTGCATGTGTGCTTGTGTAAGAATATTACATTTTGTGTTTTAGTGAACCAAGGAATATGTGATCACTTAGTGGCTGAAGGTTAGGAAGAAGAAAAGCTATTTGATCAATAACGACAAATAATGACTCTTTTTTGGGTTGTTGGTTGAAGAAGAGGTTTCAGAGATGAAGATCTAGGTGTCTCCCACAGCTGTAGATAACCATATGAACGCACGAGTAAGACAGAGATTTCTTACAGAGGCAAGAAAGCTCTGACTCTCAGGTAATTGGGGTGAGCTTTGTTTCACCAGAAGAACATGGGATGCACTGGGTGAATATTTGACAGTGCACATATTCACGCATACGTATCCATAAAAAGTGTGTTAATAATATGTTTGTGTATGTCTTTAAATTCATGTTATTGTAGCAATCAAATGTTTATGCGCAAAAATATGTTTTACTTCTTGTAAAGATACAATACCGGGGTGCGTATTTCTGTATGTTTAACATGTCTAGGTGTATACATTTGAATTTACATACAAACACATATTTTTATTTTTTGTATATAAATGCATACATTAGATGCATATGAACACAGTTACAAATAAGTGTGACTGGGGATGGATGTATGTAGTTTTGCTATTTGTGTGTGTATGGGTAATAGCATTTGGTAGTCTGGCACTATTTGCAAATACGAGGACAGACTGATGTTCTTTGGTTTATTTGGCTGGGATTGCTGCAGTGTCGGGCTGTGTATGATAGTGTATAAGAGATTGCGTTTGGGTATCTGTGAGGAGGCAGATGCATGCTTATTTCTGCTGGTACTAGCGTGCTCACTGTGAGCTGATAGGAGCAGTATCAAATATGGGCATCTCTGTGGGACGGCTTGTTCCCAATATGGATGCCCTGATTTGCATTTAAGTGGCTATTTAGGCCTTAAATGCTAATCTGAGCCTCTGGGAATGAGATGTTGATGTCTTGCTGGAATAACAGCTTTGAACACTGGACTCCTCCTGACTCCATATGATTATGTAAGTCCTGAAGTCCTAAGTCCTTCTCCTGAGTCCGTATGATTATGCCTACTTGAGTGTAGGCTTGGATCTATCTTCCATAGCTGCATTTTTAGATTCCTCCTTTCTTGGTGTTTATGCACGGGGATATCTCTGCACATCCTTCGGGTTAGACATTAGCCTGTGATTGTATTTGCACTTGGAGCTGGAGCCGGGATGCTCGAGACCCAGGGCTGGGGGTTACAGAGCTCCACACAGATGGAGCGTGCGGGCAGCTCCGCATCCCCGGCTCACGTCCACGTGGCTTTGTGCATGTCTCGCCCGGCTGGGTGTAACTTACGTACAGGCTGCCTGTTTTCTGCGAAGCCCTTCCTCAGGAAGATGCATGCTGGCCCCAGCAGGTTGTGCATGACGGCGCAGTTCTGGGCCAGCACCATGAGCGGACCCTGGTACTCGCAAGCCGACGGCCCGTCTTCGCTCGTCTGGACAGCCTTATAGCACGTCTTCTCCTCATGGCGGATCTTCCCAGCCAACCAGCAGCAAGCAAACAACACAACAGAGGATGTTACCTCCCCATCTCGCCCAGTCGTTCTTCTGAAGTTTTATGAACCACCTCGCAGAGACATTATTGCTAAATTTCCTTCATCTGGTCCATGCTGCGTCCCCCCCACTGGTCTATTAGGATTTGTACAGAAGCAGTAAGTCCAGGAGTTCACTTTCAAAAGCTGACAGAAGTACAACCAACCAGGAGAATTTTGCTTTGAAACGACATCAAACTCTCAGCACTGCTCACATCTACCCAGACACAGCCCAAAGGGCCACACTCCCACTATCAGCCCCAGAGTTAACGATCCCTTGAATGAGCTGCAAAGGATGAGCACGCCCCAACCTAACAGTACATGTGCCAGCCTGTGCCCAGGGTGAAGCTGCTGGCAGAGCCACGTCGGCCAGGGCATCCCCAGCAGACCAGGCAGAGCCTGCACAAAGACCCTGCGTTAGGCTCCGCGTTACATTTCAGCAACACAGCATCACACGCTTTATAATATTATTAGAAGGCCGCTTACAGCATCAGGTGGCTCTGCCAACTGCAGGCTCACACTCCCTGTGCCACTTCTAATTAGTTCCATCCTCAGGGTCTCAGGCATATACTGCACTGGTCTCTTCTAATCACTGCCAGCCCCAAAGTGGAGATCAGGCACGAGCACAACATTTTTGTCTGTTTGCATTTGCACGTTTTCCTAAGTGCACACGTCCTGCTAAGCTAGGGCTCCAGACCAGAATCCAGCACTGGATTTTATAAGGAGGCACTGCTTTCCTTTTATAGAAATGCATTTCCCTGGCTCTGCAAGAAAACTCTTATCCTGATATTCCCATGCAGCTATAAAAAGCCAGCACAACCCACAGGACCCTTGGTTTTATAGAATAAACATTAATCATACATCAGATTCCTCTTCAGGAATGATTCTACTTTTACAGCCAGTGTTCCCAGGGGTGATCAGAGAAGCTCTGTCAATTGTCATTGTCTCTATTAACCCTTTCCTTAAAGCCTGAGGTGCTTTTTCAGGCTAAAAGACCAGATACATACACACGCCCCATTCACACTTGTCCGAGTCTATTGTATCTACTTGTTGTGTCTGCCATGTGCTATTATATTGCACACATGGTTTGTAGTTCACATTTTTTGTACACAGTCTTACACCTATCTGCTCATGTATAATGTCATGTGAATATCAAGCATCAAAACAAAAACAACTCAAAAAGCAAGCCACGGAGAAAGAAAATGATGAAGCAGAAAAGCATTTTCATTGCAGTCATGGATGAGGAAGAAATCTGTCTCTGATTAAATCTGACACGTAGGACACTTGTCCTTAAAAACCTGAAAGATGAGCATCCGTCCACAAATGGCATATTACTAGCTCAGCTAAATGTCAAGGCATCTGTGTTGAACTGCACAGCTTCGTGATATCTGTGCAATGTATTTTCAAAATTATCAGCTTTATTTCCTGGCACATTTTTCAGTTTAATATACCAAATAATATGAATCACTTAAAATAGCCCACATTGGTTCTGTGCTTAATTCCAGCGAAGCCACGTGAAAGATCGAAGGCCCCACAGCCCCTAATCCTTGTTTGCTGACCCTTCCAGTCAATAGAGTTTATTACCAAGCCACAGAGCAGTACCACAGAACAGTCATCCCATTATTTTCCAGCTCGGATAGAGATTGCCAGTTTGACGAAACAGTTGCCAAGAGCCACCAAGGATCCTGACCAGACAGCCCGACGCAATGCCAGGACAACAAGGTGCACATCTTAGCAAGACCCCGACAGGGGATCCCTGCCCCACTCTGCCGCTGCAGGCAGGATTTATGGCATTTGATGTTCCCTCTGCCAGCAGCCCCCCAGGTTTCTCCTGCAAGTGTACCCACAAGTTCCCTCCACCACATTTCTCCTACATTCCAACAGAGCCAGAAAGGGAGCTGTGATATGGGTACAGGGCAAAGCAACATCAGTCGCCCATTACAGGGGAAACAGCAGTGTGCACAAGGAAAATGCAAGGACAGGACTGGGGAGCTCAGGCTTTCCCTGTCCCTTCCCCGAGCAAAGGAACACTACCCTTCCTGGCTGAGTCCAGCCCTTGGCTGTGTGAGACCAGCAGATTGTGGAGAGGGAAGAGACCGGGCTGATTTAGAGATGGCTGTAGTGATGGTGAAGGGTGGCAAAGCGAGGGACCTGGATGCCAAAGCTTTCTCTTTCTGCACAGCAGAAGCACAACAGGATTCACTTCATTTTCCTGCCTGCATGTCAGAGGGACTTTGCAGAGCGGCAAGCCCAGAGGGGCCTCTTCATCCTGACTGCAGTGCCTCTCAGAGGGAAAGGCAGCCAGGCTGGCTGCTGGGATCACCTGGGGGACACTGTGACAGTGGGAAAGCGAAGCTGCCAACAATGGACATTGTGGAGACAAAGCCTGAGCATTGCCACCAAAACAGGCAAGGTACCCCATGTCAGCCAGTCCCAGACCAAGCCAGCCAGTGCCTGGGAGCGACTCCCAAATTTCGGGTTGAAATCATGTATTCAAGAGATCAGTCTGTCACCCAAGAGCAGCTTTGACACACGGTGTCTACAGTCCCTCCTCTTTACCGTTTCAGCAAAATGAGTTTGCCCAAGGTAAAATCTGAGAAAAAAGACCGGGATCATAAAACAGCCAAGTGAAGTTGTGCAATGTTAAGACTGACCTGCAAAGTCTCCACTCTAATCATGTGTGTCATGATCAAAAGAACGGCAGAACCCCAGAGCCTGTCAGGATGAGTACCCGAGGCCTTAATTCATGGCTAGCTGGAGCGATGTCTGAGAAATTCTCTAATTCAGCTTTGCAACTTTCGCTCTTTAGTCCTGCCATTCCAGGCCTTCTAACTAGGCACAAAGTGCATTATTCGAAGCAGCTTTTAGGAATGAAAGCATAAATTACCTAAAAGACTGATGACACAGAGCTTATAAGTTCTTGAAACCATTTTGATTCAAGAAGTCTGGCCACATGTCAGACTTTAGTTGCAATCACCTTGATCATGTTGAGCACAGCTGCAGCCAACTCTTATTGCAAGTTGGAGGTGACCTACAGGTAACCAAGCTGGTTTGTCATATGTGCAACATTTGGGTAAACCTCAACTACTTCTGCCTCTCCTTGAAGGTCACCCTGACCTAGGGACTGGTCTCAGCACTGCCTAACTGCTTGGTGATGAATGCCCTCCTTGTGTATCCCAGCTCCCCTGCAGCAGCACTGTGCCATTGCTGGCTTTGTAGCAGCCGAGATAACAAGCAAACTGTGTTTCTACACAGAAGGGGCAAATCTCAGCCAGAAGAAACTCCCTGCTAGGGACGTCCTCTCCCCAACAGCTCCCTCCCAGAGGAGCTTTCCCAGGTGGCAAGGTCTCCTGGGTGGAGCATCCTGATGGCAGTGGCACTTCACTGTTGGCAAGGTCTCCACAGAGGTAGCTCCTCATTGCAATACTTCGGATGCTTAGCATAACTTTTTCATTTATGAGGAGTGAATTGCATAGCTTTTTGCTGAGTTATTAGATTTGCAGCAATGCTAAGTGAGCACCGTGCAGCTGACAGGTACACAGTGCTGTAAGACCTTCCTCAGTCAAACAAGAAATATTTCTGGGGCATGTAATTCCCATTTCAATCTAGTCCCTAACAGCAGAATCGTTCCTGAATCTAATTCATCCTGGGATCACTGTAAAACCTCAGCACAGAGCAGACAGTGGGTTGAAGCCTTAACAGATACACATGGCAGCTCGCAGATGAAGTCCAGCATGTAGACGCATGGGCCGTGCTGATGTGTGGCATGATGCACAAACACACAGCCGGGGCCCAGTGTATCCACTCACAAACAGAGGCATGGACAAACAGATCACAGAGTAAAACACACTTCTGTACCCAAACACATACCAACAAAACTAGATGTGTGCACACGCAAGGATGGATATACATAACAACACATGCATCTGTTGTTACATACAGACTTCTGGAGGACATCCACTAGCAGGTATACACACACAGAGTGCCATACAAGCAGGGATATGTGTGTGGCACACATAAATTCCCCCCCTGTACACTCACAACAAACATTGCACGCCTGCTCACGCACCTCAGGATGCATACGTAGGGACATAAAGAGCTAAGGACACACACATACTTCAGATGGGCTCATTAGGTGTGCATATTCTGACACACCAACAGCAATACATACAGATACATGCCCATTCACATGTTCAGGAATATATGTCCCTACAGAAATGACACACGACTAGACTCATGCAGATACTTCTCGACTGAAGCACATGCACACACACACACACAAACTCACACGTATCCACACACATTAAGATGCCTGTACAGAAGATGTGTGCCAGCATACTGTGCACATCAACAAGCACAACCTTGCATGTACCCAGAGGACAGCTATACACACGCACACGAAGCAGGACACAAGCCTACTCATGTGCATGCGTACGCACACGTTTATTTACACACATGCTGTGGCACCCAGCATCCCGGGCTCTAACGGCTGCTCTTGCATGAGCAGCTCTTACAAAAAAAGACTGGTGAAGAGAGCTGAACCCTTCGTACACATCTCTGCATTTCTCCCACCTCCCGTTCCCATCTGCCCGTGACGTCACCCATCCCAAGAAGCAGGGCTGGAAATGCACAACGCACTTTGAATCGGGGAACATACCTTTTTTGAGAGGTTTCTCAGTGGAGACTTCACACAGTTGCCCATAATATGTTGAGTCTGCCTTTCCGGTGGACTTGGTTATAAAGGAACTGAAGCAATTGATCCCATTAAAGGTATTCCTTGGGAGCAAAGCAAGAAAGGCAGTGCCAGGCAAATCCAAACAGCTACTGGCTGCTGGGGCTTCCCTCTTCAGGGAGCTTTTTCTCTCTCTGCCTCTCTCTCTCCGTGTTTTTACTTTATGTTCACTTTCTTGAAGAGATAAAGCAGGAAGGAGAGGGAGGGGAGAGAAACAGACAGAAAGAGAGGGAGAGAGAGGGAGAGAGAGAGAGTGAGAAAGGGAGAGAGAGGGAGGCGGATGTATAATCTACATCAGATTACTGTTCAAATCCCTCCCACCCCCCTCAATCTGCAGGCAAGATTGTTTCACTCATGGGAGAGGGCTGATTCAGGGAGAATTAAAACAGAGAGGCACCGCAAGAAGTGATTTCAGTGATGAGTTCAGTGAATCCAGCTAGTTGGGCTCCACACAGCCTCTGAACATCACATCCCTACCCACCCCCTTTCTAACTCCTCTCGGCTTTTCAGTCACCAGAGACCTAGACTGGCCAGAAGGCAATTCTCTTAGGGGCTTGGAGCAGAGTCCAGAGCTTGTTTCGGAGCAGAAATGGACCATTTATCTGGGTGGGACCTGTTTCAGCTTATAAATACCAGCAGACCTAAAAGTCCCTCATTCTTTTTCTGCTTTGGTGGAAGCAAGCCTGGAGGCAGTGGTCCAGGGACACTACAACACTCTCAACCCCAGGATCGTAATTTTTAACCACAAGGGAGAGACATTGTGCCAGTCTTGTGGTAAAGTTTTTCCAGCTTTCTGCAAGTAGAAATCAACTGGTGGTTTACCTGCACAAGTCTGCCAAAGATGGGCTCACACCTGAATCCTAAACCTGAACAGCCCCAGGCTGGCTAATGTGAAGCAAAGAATTTGGGCCAACACAATGGATCCATCCATTCCATTTCCAAGAACCCAAGTCCTGGAATAAATAAGGAGCTCCTAAACCTAGAGCCAGCTCTGAACTCTGGACTTTAGGCCTATTATGGTAACAGAATAATCTCTGAAAGAAAAGGGATGAGTCCCCAGTACATTTTCCTCTGATTTCAGGCTGAGCATAAGAGCATTCAATCTGGAAAGAGATTTAAATTGCATAAAAAACTCACCCTCACACCCAGGCAACAGGATCTGAACAGGATAGAGAATGCACCCTTAGCTATGAAGCCATCACGGCTGCAGCTCCACAGTGATAAGAACCCATGGCATGAAGAGCTATCTCCCTCAAGAACTGTGAAGACCAACATGACACTGATCCTACACCCTGTTTATGCAGCAGGCTGGTTGAACACTCAGGTGTTCATCTGAATGATTTTACAACTTTGTTTGCAAGTGTGGTTCCAAACAAAAGGCTCTGCAAAGACCTAACCCATGGGCTGAGCACTTGCACCACATGCTTTTTTGTGCAGGAGACAAGGACTCACTCTCCTGGCAGCTCTAGGGCTGTAGGGCAGAGAAGGATGAACTATCAATGTCACAACAAAGCAGGGATTTCTCTGCTTCCACCCTGATGGTGCTGTGGCAAATTAAGTATGATTGTAAGGTGAAGCAACAGCTGCTTTAGAGCTTAGAGGCTTCTTCCACCTGAGGAGATGAGTTTAGGAGCCCAACTATGACAAGAGTCAACAGCTTCTCTAGTTCCAGCCGCAGCCAGAAGTGCACGGCCATGTGGGATGGTGTTTCTTGCTCTTCCTTGTACAAACCACTGCCCAAGAGTGAAGGCAGTAGAACAGCCTCCTCTTAGATCCCCTCAATACCTTCTTCACTGCATGGCCTGGGAAGGAGCTGCAAAAAGGTCCACAGGCCCTCCAAAGCAAGAAGCTGCGGTAGCAGATACTGGAAGACACCCCTTGAACCCAGGGCAGACTGAGAGAGGGACAGAGGGGATGGGGAAGCTCTGGCCTGGAAGACCTCCATAGCAGAGCCCACCCCTGGTGGACTGAGAAGCAAAACTGTTCCTGAGCTGGGCCTGTCTCCTGCTGTCCCAGTTTGAGGACCCCTGACGCTGGGGAAATACACAGTCACTCCTTGGGGGCTGTGCCAGCCCTGGGCCTCTCAGCAGGGGACTTTGCAGGAGGATGCCGAAAATCCCAGCTCCTCTCAAGGCTGCCATCTTTAGCTCTATTTCTCTTTCCCCTCTTAAAGCATCTATTGGGAGGCTGATCTACCCTCAGCCAAAGTGCCGGTCATTAATAATGTCCTCTGTCAGCTGGAGCCATTCCCCAGGCTCCTTGTTTATTGACGAACTGCTTGTCTCCCTTGAGCAGAAGCTGCCAACACAGCGAGCGAGGCGCCTGGGCTCCTTCCTGAGACAAACGACTCCAATTCCAGAGCAGAGAGGAGAGAAAATCGCCTCCTTGGTGCTAATGAATCTCCCCTTGACAGGCAGCACGGAGGCCAGGAACGCCCTGCAATTCAGAAGTGCCCATCTCCAGCATCCTCCCCAAGAGAGGGAGTGGAGCAAGGGAGTCAGGTGTCTCCTGGCAGGACAATCCATCACAGCCCCCAGACTGTCACGGGACAGCTTTGGAAGACAGCTGTTGAGTGTGTCTTACAGAGCTCTAAAAACCTCTCAACAAAAGTTGAGATGGTCACCCTCTAAATATTAGCTTGTATCAGAGCATTCGGAGCCAGCCACCGTGGCATGCTGCCGCGTTTGCCTGCTCTCCTGCTTTTCTTCCCTGCAGTTGCAGGCAGCTGTAGGAAATGTGCAGGGCAGAGTGAGAGGGCTGAGACCTGTTGGCAGGGAATTCGCAATCCAGGAAGGGAAGAGGCGATGGGAGCCCACTTGCACCAGGTTTGCAGCACAGTCACAGTCCTTCGACTCTGCAAGAACTCTGGCAGAGCTGCAAGGGCCCCAGGAGACATGATGGTAAACAATTTTCTTATCTCCTCATTTACCCTGAATCTCTTAAGAGCAATTGGGCAGCACATCACAATCTAGCAGACAGACCCTGCTGACCTCTGAGGAGGAAAATCACTCTCTACATTGGGATCTCGTTCCCATCACCACCATGGGCAGCTTAGAGATAGGCAGGAAAGTGGAGTTGGCAGAAAGGTCATTAGAAGATTAGGTTAGAAGGAACATATTTTCTCCCTTCCTCCAACTGAGGCTGCTGTAAGAGAACAGGATGCTGAGAATAAGTGTGTCAAAAACATTTGTGTGTAGGTGCTGATCTGTGGGTATGCCTATATCTGGGGTAGTCAGTATGCGTGTGGGAGGGCTGCACATGCATGTATACTGGTTTTCCCACACTGTTCTTTGTGGCAATCACACTGTTCTTTTAAGGTCTGGGGCTTTGTTGTAAACTTTCTAAAAATCGGTAGGAACTTTGTGAAATGCAAGTCTTGCCTATCTGCCCGCATCCCTTCCTCTCCCCTGAGGTCCAAGGTGGAAAGCAGTGGATGCGGTTTGGCACAGAGCGAGGTCTCAGCTCACGGGAAAGAAGCATTTGGCATATTGACTGACCTGAGCACAGAGCAGGGAGAGGCTGGGTGACTTGGCATTGAACAGGGAGTGATTTAGGTGGTTTAATGTGTCTGGATTCTTTAAAAAGCAGCACTGCTGTGCTTCAGGCTAGTACCTTTGGCAGAAATGCTCATTCCATAAGAAAATGTTGGATCCCACCATAGCTAATCACTTGGTAGCTGCCAGAAACTTTATACAGTGGCAGCAAATACCCAACAGCCACAACAGAAAGAACAAAAGTCAATCCAAAACTTGGGATTGCTTATCAGACTGTAGCTTTGCTTGGCAAAAATTTCCAGTGGAAGTATGGATTTGTATAGGGAGACTGTGCAGATGCCAGGCCCGTTTCAGTGCAGAGTCTTTCACTTGCTGGAACATTGTATCAGATAGTTGTTCTCAACACAACAGGAACACTGCAACAGGGCAATGTCCGTAGGTAGGGGGGTAAATCTCTGAGGGGAGTATATAGTAAAGCAGGGAAAACTCATTCCTAGCATCTTTTCACTGAAGTCCATAGTTTTACCTAAGAGCCCACTGCATGCTTCAAAGATTTAGTATTTTAAAATACACCACCTTACTTAATTTATCCTAACAGGGCAAGAATTTTTGGTCTATTTTTTCCTATCACAGAGTGGAGAATGCACATATTGATTAGTAGCTTTCAAATCTGCTCCCAACCACCCTTTAGCTGGTGGCTATAGATGTGTATTTTACAAGAAACAACCCAGTCTTGTTTACTGGGTGACCTCAGATGAGCCTAAGCATTTGGAATTGTTAACATCCTCCCATTGCCAGTGCTGTCAAGGGCCTCATTTCAAAGCTCCCGACTGCTGGAACATGCACTGGCACTCCGAACTTCTGCGACTGGCTTCCCTCTCTTCTCCTGTGTCAGGTTCCCAAGTGCTTTTGCTGCACATCGAGTTGTGTCTTCTAACCTCAAATGAACCTTGCATTGTTCCATATTCCAGTCAGACAAGTACAGGTCCATCTCAAGGGGAGGCACCAGCAGGTATTGGTGGATGCAGTCCAGATCCTCATCTGGGGGGAGGAATATTTCTGCAGAGAGTTTGGGAACTTTCTTTACTGTCAGCTGTTCCAGGAAGAAAGTGTTGCTGACTCATGCTGTGCGTATTCTCCTCCATTAGAGCAATTGGATCATACTCAATCACAAACAACAGAAAGGTTATTAAAAAGACCAAGGATATTTTCCATCCCTCTCAAGGTAACAAAGCCTGGACCGCCAACTTCAGTTTAGAACAGCTTTGTCTGTAATTAGCTAGCTTTATTCCGTGTTAGATGAAAAGATATGGGAATGTGCCATCTCCTGACACCTTCCATGCAGATCTGGTCCACGTATTTTGCACTAGCCCAACTTCCAAGTCCCTGCACAGGAGATGTGTTGGCCAGAGCACAATGTGTTGTGGATATTTTCTGCTTTCAAGATCATCAATGGGCTACAAAAAGACAAGTACAAGCTTGACAGCCCAGAAGCTGCTGTTACAATTTGCCATGTATACGCAGTACAAAGATTGTTTAAAACAAACCTTTCACGGTCCCTTCCCTTTGCTCAGGAATATGAGAATTGTGAATCACTCTCTGTCTGTCCGGGACTACTGCAAAAGCAGCTAATTCTGCCCTGGCTCCCTCACCTCTTTCAAAGTAAAAGGGACAGGGGGTCAGTATTTGGCTGGCACACTGAAGTGCTACAGAAAGCATGGCTGATCATTAGGTGAGCAGAGGCCCGGGAACCAATATGAACCAAATACTCCAAACCAACCCTGCAGCATTACATGATATACACCACTATAAAACTGAGGTCTGCCTCACTTGTATTGTGAGTAAGGATCTGACAGCACCTTTAGAAGGATCAGACTGCATATCCCAGTATGAGATCTCTGCCTATATCTCAACACAGCTGGTCACAAACTACCTAAACCCTTTTTGCGTTACTTCAGCAGAACGCAGGGTGTTGCTGGCAGTTTTCTACTTCCTGCCTTCAACCGTTGTGACATGATGCCTCACAACATTACACAGTTGCCTGCTTCCTTCAAAGCGCAGAGAATGTATTTCATCTGTGTGGGATGAAGCAATGCTATATATTATTTCCAAAGATGGCTGCAAGGTGCAAAGTACTCTAGGGGAGGAACGGGTGGAAGAAATATTAGAATATTGCTAATGACTTCATTCATACATAGTATTGAGTTCATGGTCTTATGCTGGTGCAGAAAGCTGCTAAAAAACTAAATATGACCATACAAGCTACGACAGCTGTTTGTCTTTATTTCTAAGTGGGGCATTTGATTGAAATTGGAGGATTACTCAAGTTCATGGGCACTGCTGTTGCTCTCTAAGGTCACAGGAATGTCAGAGGATTATTGAAAGGGAGCCCAAAGTTAGCTAGGCATCTTTTACTGGATGCACACCATATAGCTGCTTGTTATTGGAAATCAATACCACTCATGGACTCATCAGGGAAAAATGGTTACTGAAGCTGCGATGCTACAAAAAAACACAGCTAATTCAGCTGACAAACCTGCAGCCCAGCCACTACATCTAAAGCTAAACTCTTCCCTGACACTTTGTTCAAACCCAATACTGTACGAAACAAAAATCAAGGCGGTATAGGTTGATGAAATGCACAGTGGACTAATTTAAATGACGATTAATTTATTATTGAAAGATTTTCTTCTCTCAAAAGATAAGCTGAATCTAATCAGAAGGTTTGTGTATTTCGGTGCATTAGATCATGCTGCTGTATATTTCATGAACAGAATATTTAATGAATGTTCTTCTAGCTTGGTTTTATTTTGATGTCTTTCCATATCCTTTTAAAACAGTTTGTTTAAAAAGTAGATCACTGACAAAGATTAATGTTTGCTGGCAGATCCACTGCAGGCAGGAAGCTTATCCATTGCCCCTCAGTGATTCTGTATGTCTGGCTCCCAACCCTCAAGCTCTTTACAAGCAATAAATATGATAAATTTTTCTCCAAGCTGAGCAAGAGGGGAGCTGAGTGGATGTGCTCAAGTGGAACAGTGTTTTTCTGTGTCTATGTCCATTACATATAGAAAACACATGAGACGTACCTTGGAAGGTATGGCGGGTGTCAGCAGGCAGGGCTGTACGCATACGCCGATTGTTTTTAAGCACAGGAATGCATACTCATGTACAGAGATGGTTGCATAGCCACAGAGAAGACTTAGCAGAGGCTGCACGTGTACGGGCTGTGTGTATACAGACAAGACGTATACGAAGGCTTTTTATGTCAGGCTACATGCATGGACATGGGCTGTGCCAACACATGCAGGGATGGAAGCAAGGAGGTTGTACAAGCCCCACGCAGGTACCCAGACCCCTGCGAATACACACCAGGCAATGAGGGGGACGCCCGGACCGGCTCTCGCCTACATCACAGGAACCACGGGGCTCTCACCGGGCGGCCCGGGGACCGGGCAGAGGCCAAGCCCCGGCGGCACGGGCAGGCCCGGGGTGCCCAGGGGGAGC
>NW_008825429.1:3108512-3109414 GCF_000699105.1 Pygoscelis adeliae
CCGCGCCCTTTGAGGGCCCTTTTGGGTCCGGAACAAGCCTTCAGAGATGCCGTAAAAAGAGGAGAAAAAGTCGGGGTAGGATACGGTGTTTCTTCTGGGGTTTTTTTCCTCCCAACCTGCGCACCCACGCTCTGTACCAGCGAGCTATGGGATCAGCATCACTACAGTGGTTGGTCATTTTGAGCCAGAAGAAATCTGTTCACCCCAAATTACTGTGCCGATTTAACATGATAAATGAGTAGCTGTTAGAGAGTGTCCTCCGTTTGCCACGAGCCCGGACACGCCACTGTTTCACCTGCCTTACAGCACGGTACAACACAGCACACGAGCACCTGCAAACCCAGACCTTTCACCTTCACCTTTGCCATCCCACAGCGCGACACCTGAAAGTTTCCGTCGCTGGCGTCACCACTCCAGCACAGCCCAATGCGCTGCAGCCTCCCTTGCTAATACACCGGGGCAACTGAAAACTTCCGTTACTGAGCCATTAACTACTCTCCCTTGGCTGGGCTGGCCGGGGCTCCCCAGCTCTCTGTTGGCGGAGCTCCAAGCGTGGTCCTGATGTGGCGACTGCTCTTGGGCAAAACTCCCATTAGAATCAGCTGAAGCCGAAGCCATTGGAAGGAACAAGGTCATCCTGCAGATGAGGAGACCAGAAGGGTGAGAGGCTGGACAAGGCACTTTTTCCCTACCCACTCCCAGCTGGTTTAGAGAAGAATGTTCTTGACACCTGCTTGCCACACAGACAGCCCTGCCCCAAAACTGGGCCACTTCTGTCATCCTGGTTTGCTGTAAGGCCCATTAAGACCTGTTAAGAAGAACTAACGCCCATGAGGAAAAGAAGATGGAGCAGGACAAGAAAAGGAAAATGATACAGGAAATGCAGAAAGATTCTGTCCCTG
>NW_008825429.1:3109430-3113502 GCF_000699105.1 Pygoscelis adeliae
GCAGGAATGGGAGACGGTGCAGATAGGAGAGGCTTTTAACTCCCTGTGCAAACAGAAATACAAAAGCCCCTTTGGCCACAGTGCTAACAGCAGAAGCCTGTAAATATTTAATGATTCCCTACGGCATTGTTTGACCCTCTGATCCCCATGCTACCAGAGGCAATTGACAGAAAACTGTTGGGGAATCACTTCACTGAAAAATTTAACGGTCAGGCAGAGTGTGAAAGCTAAACAGCTCTGAAAACGGTCAGGTCTCACATGGCAGGATCACTTGCAAATTAATATTGCATAGCAAAGGCCCGAAAAAAGCTCTTCTTAAAGGTGCCAGCTAGGCCGACGCTGTGGCACAGGAGGAATGAAGCAAGGAGAACTGGCGGGTTTCTGTGCCACAGTACCCATACAGTGCTGTGCCGCAAGCCTGGTGCCAAGCTGCCGCATCGCCGCTGCGCCGGGAGGCCTGCTGCCCCAAAAAGGAGTCCTGCTGCCACAAAACTGTTGCATCGCGGTCCCTGCTGCCACCGCACTGCTGTCCCAGCCTCTGTGCTGCTGTTGCTACTGTTGCCACATTAATAAACTCTGTCCTGCGGCCAGGCTGCCACCTCACCGCCATGCTGGCTGCCGAGGGAATCACTGCTCCTCTGCTGTTACGGATGTGTGACTGCTCGATACTGCACTGTTGCTAAACTGTGTCCTGTAGCCACACTATAGGCGCTATCGGACCGTCATGCTGTACTGCTCTGCATGCTCCTTTTTGCTCCACGACACTCCTTTACCACTTGGGCACTCCAACACTATCCTGCTACCAGGCCAGAATTTTATGAAACGCCCTCCCCACGCTCCCTTTTCTCGCCACTTTCCCACTTTGCTGCATTATCACACATGCATCTCTTGCCAACTACACCCGTGAGTCACTGCACTGCTCTCACACTGCACTGAGCTACTGCTGCTGCAGAGCCACTTTAAAACACTGCTGCCCCGCTACCACGTGTAATTTAACCAGCCCGTACTCACACTGCACTTCTGTCACCATGTCAGTCTGTGGTGTTGCCCTCGTGCTAACTCACAGCCATGCTTCCAAAACTGCGGCACGGTGGTAACATCTCACTCGCTGCCTTCTGGTACAACTGGATGGTGCTGTCAGATCAGCACAGCCCTTTGCTAATATCACACCAGAAGTAATCACTGCTGTATAGAATAGCTCCCGTCTGCAATATTGTATTACTACATTATTAGACTGCTAAACTCCTCTGTCAGGCTACAACACTACACAATTGTCACACCCGTGCACTGCCAAACTCCTACCACATGGCACCAGTATCACATCTCTCTTCTGCCACAGGATTGCGTTACCACACCACCGTGTTGTCAGTGCTGTGTTCTCCAGGCACTCGGTGCTGTGCAGCACTGCATGCTAACCCACTATAAACTCCACGGCAGAGTGCTTTTCTGCAGCTGCCTTGCCGATCCAGTGTGCAAACATGTCATTAGACTAAGATGACATCCTGGCTTATACTAATATATCATTACACTACCCTACATTTGTTAATTCATGTACCACTCAATTACAAAATGGTAAAATTCCCTAAAAGAGTATTATATTGCTTTATTATATTAGAACATCACTGCACCAATATAGCATGAGCCTAATTAATAAAATATCACTGCATCCTGTATCCTGGCAGTATCTTAGCATTCTCCTGGAGTACACACCCACAGTGCACTATATTGCTGTGTTGGTTATATAAACACGGCACTTCTGCCTTCACTCCGTCTTTTTTTCTGCACAGCTACAAACCTGCCTCCCTCAGACACAACCCTGTAGTCCTGGGCTGCTCCTTTTTGCTGTTACTGCAATAATGACATCCTCTGTGAAGTCATCCCTGCAATCTTTTCTGCGTATCTGATTGTACCACTATAGTGTCTGCATCTGTGACCACATCACTGCACCACAGTGGAACAACAGGGTGATGTTCCACATCTGTAGAGCTGGGGCAAGATATACTGGTGCCGCTGGACCACAGTGCTCTGCTGCTGCAGACATGCATCACTGTGCTCCTCTCCTTCTATGTACTGCAAAATTACTGTTTTAACTGTTTCACAGTGGGCTCTGTGGGCTGGAGAGAAGTTCTTGTATTAAATAAATTGTCTGCTGAGCTGTTGCTCTCTTCTAATTACAATGTGGAGCAGACTGATGTTACAGCACCTGCAGCCTTATACTGCAATCCTGGACATTTCTGTACCTGTGACCCTGCCTTAGCCCAGGCTGCCGCTTGGGCTCCTGCAGGTTTAAGTCCTTGCCTGTCTCAAAACATTACTCACATTTTTACACAATGCTTAGCATTTGTTTCTTCACTCACAGAAATCCATCATCCAGTTCCATGACAGAATTTCCACAGTTCTTATCCTTGGGCCTTTATTCATCCCAGGATTTTGATATCGCTACAAAAAAACCTTCACATCTCTCTTCCTGTAACCAGCTCTTTGTGTATCCCACATTATAGTTCCTCTTCTTGTATCCACAAATCCCCTGTACAGCCTACTCCTAAAAGCCAGTCCTAAAATCTCCACTAGATAGTCGTTCTCTCATAGTTACTTCATACAAAGCAAGTGAGAGATGAATACAGAGAGAAATGGGAATAAATAATATTATGCTCTAAAAGAAAGATGTTGGCGTTTGTTTATAAGCACTGGTGCAATGTACCCAGTGAAAGGATGAAAACTAGAATTGTATCTGTCTCTTTTCTGTAAGGGGCATTGTTCAATACTGCAATTATATTTTGCTAAGTTGACAGCTTTCAGAAGTGTCTTATGACACTGGAATGCAAGCAGCAAAGCAGGTAAACTAAAGATGCCATTCAGGTAAGGACTGAGTTCAAAACCAGAGAGCTTTCTGTGAGTGGGAGCCCTGGCATGGATTTGTTTGTATTTCTGACACTTTGGGGACATACAGTTCCATAGATTTAAAATCTGTTCTCAGGTACATCTTCACTTTCCTCAGAACTACAGGGACAGCACAAGTCAGAGCTGAGCCCACAGATTTCAAAGCCTGGTGCTGGAATATAGCTTTTTGTAACCTGGTTGAGCACCAAGCCGCTCACCAGGCCCTTCCTTACTGCTACTACAAAATTTTAACGTAGACTTCTGGTACACCATTGGCACAGGGAGGGTAATACTCGTTCTGAGTTAAACACAACCGTAACATTCATAAATAACAGACTGTCAGTGAGGATGCAGAATTGTTGAGAACAGATGTGGTTTGATTTTTCTCTGGAGAAGTCAAGATGAACAGAAGTAGACACTTCCTGACACCAGATTAAACAGATACGGGTGTATCACCTCCTTCCACCCGATTACAAAAATTCTTCTCATTCTCTCCATAATCTTAATTTGAATGGGCACCCTGCAAAGCCTCCCAAACTCGCTTTAAAAAGAAAAAAAGACCCAACGACAACAAACCCCACAAATCATAATTCTGGTTCAATCGATCGCTTCCAGGTCTGGAACTTAGCTGCCCAGGCTACTGGCTTATACCTATAATTGTGCTTCTGGGAGATTGCAGTTACATTAATCTTCCTGAAGATTACATCTCCCAGTAACATCCGTAAATGGCTCTAAAAGAAAATTTCAAGCCAGCCTCCCTCTGCCTTTTCATTTTTAGAGGGTAGCCCTGTTGGGTAATTTCACTACCAGAAGCAGCTAAAAGTGACAGCTTTGTACCGAAAGAGCTTGCAAACACTGAAAGCATCTGTTCCATCCTAACATAGTGACTGGGAAGGCTTCAGAATTGGGTCAGGATTTTTTTTGTCGTCCTCCCCACTACCTTCTCCTGACAGCTTCTGCCATCAGAAATGATTCATATGCTGATTGTACAGAAATGTACCATAAGGAGATGTAAACAAATACAGCAAAGCAAGGCGGGGAGCCAGAGAGATGGAATCTAATAAGTAAATATATTTTAAAAATCCGCTTCTCTGACTCTCACCCTCAGCAGGCAGAGCCACAACTTCCCCCGGCGACAGGGAAAGCACCGGCACTTCCCCCGCCAGCACCACTGAGAGCGCCCTCCGCAGCG
>NW_008825429.1:3113755-3114211 GCF_000699105.1 Pygoscelis adeliae
GGGCAGGCAGGGAGGGAGGGAGGGAGGGGGCGAGAGGCGCTTTGCCCCTTACCTGGCCAAAGACCGAGCTGAGCATGGGGTGCAGCTGGTGGAAAAGGGGGTCCGCTTCCACCGAGCGATCGCTGCCGCTGGACTTGGTGGAGTACTTGCTGCTGGATTTGGACAGAGGTGAAGCGCCTTCCGAGAGCTTTAGGGACTCTCTGCTGGACCTCTGCCTGTGACTGAAGAAAAAGTCCTCCTCTGCCTCCTCCCCATCCCTCTCTGAGAGCTGATGCTGGTCCTGGGGGTGACCGTGGCTGGCGTGCGGCGGGAGGTGGTGGTGGTGCCTGGATGTCCGCACCGGTTCCTTGCCGCTGCCTCTCCTTGGACCTCCTTCCGCCGGCTCCGGCTGGCTCTCCCCCCGTCCCTGTGACAGCTTCCCCCCGCCCCCCCCTCCGTCCTCCCCGGCGCCCCGGG
>NW_008825429.1:3114922-3117409 GCF_000699105.1 Pygoscelis adeliae
GACCCCCGAGGCTCCCGCGTCTCCCAGGGAAGGAGCTTAGTGCCTCCGAGGGCAGAGCCGGGAAGGCGAGCCCCCCTGCCCCGCGGGGTGACCCACCTGCCCCTACGCGTGCCCCTCGGAAGATCCCTCGGCTCCCCCACTGGGACCCAGCACGCTGTGGGGGCCGGGGCCCACCTGAGCGTTCCGCCTGGGTGCTCAGCCTACCGAAACGGGACCACGGTGGACACTGGCTCTATAGGTCAGCACCTATAGGTCTTATCGTTATAACTGGGAGGATTCAAAGCCTTGATCCAAACCCCAGATTTCCCAAAGTTCACGAGAGGAGGCTGGGCGCTCAGCCTCTGCCTGTCTGACATAGCCCACAAGGGAAGTTTTGATCCAGCCTTTGAAACGGACATAGAGGCTTTGTTAGGGCACGTCATAAAAGGATATAAAAATGAAGGAGTTTGTCCCTAAAAAGCTGATTACTTAGCATCTTTGTAATCAAACACAGGTAATTAAGTGGCAACAGGTGGTTCAATAATGATGTTCTGTTTAAAAACAGTAAAAGATAATGGTGTCAAATTCGACATATGTTTGCAACGAGGAAAGGACCCGGTTCCTTCTTGCTCATCTCCAGACAGTGATTGTGCCTCACTGCCAGACTTGGATACCTCAGCAGTTTATGTACCCAGAAAGATGAAGGTGTGATTATCGCATAATAAGCTTACTCATGCTAGCTCTGCTCCTGCTGGCACATGCACAGCAGTTACTATGTGATGACACAGTCTTCTCTGCAACAACCCAAGTGCAACTCTCTCTGCAGCCTGGGGTCCCGTTGCAGCCTGTGCTGCTGTGCCCCCACCACTACAGTCACGCATGCTGGTCAGGGCACAGCTGCCACAGAAAGAGAATTACGCTTCAGCCCTGGCTTGGTGTGCTCTGTCCCCTCAGCTGCACTGTCCGCACCAGATGCGCAGCAGCCGGGCGCAATTCCTGCACAAGGTGTCCTCTGTCCATCTCAGGATCCCAGAGGGGAGAGGCTGGTCCCTCTGCCTCTTTCCTGCTTTGGACGCTTGGCAGCAGCTGTCATGGCGACTAAATGGGCTGTTGAAGGGGTTTGTGGCAGGGGCGTTTGTCAAGCAACGATTTCCCATTCATACCTGCAGCGTCATTTCAGCTCCTAATTACAGCCGAGGTACCTTTTTGTTTGTTTGTTTGTTTTTCCAGAACAGGCTGCTCCTGTTCGATATCAGCAGTGCAGAACCACTACTCATGGCTTGATGAACACAGGCCCCCGACTGCAGCTGCAGTGCAGGAGCCATGGCTGCTAAAGGAGTCCTTCTGCCAGGAAGCTCAGAGGTAGCAGGAGGTGGAAATGAACATTTCTCAATACCTCTCTGTCCCGGGGAAGTTAATTCCATCAGGATGTAACATTGCTTCTAGAGAAGCTGCCACTTCTGGAGTTGCAGCTGGTGCTGACAAGGCATTGCTGTGAGGAAGTTCACACAGATAAGATTCCTGTCTAGCCTGACCAACACTGCCCTCGCCCTCCTTGGGGTCTTTTGAGCTATTCCTGAGGACTGTAGTGACCCTGCTGTCTACAGGTGGGTTGTAGCTCCTTGCCTCAATCAACTGAGCACTGCAGAATTTGGAGCAGATGCCTCATTAGTGAGAAGGGACTCACTAGTGCAGGTGTGATTCATCACTTTGGAGAGCACTTCAGGGATCCGGGCAAGAAATGGCTTGACTAACAGAGGCAATAACAATGCAGGCAGGGGCCATGTTACAGAACCGAGCAACAAAACAGCAGCAGCAGCTGAAAAAACTATGAAATGGGACAGAGTGAGAGCACAAACCAGAAACCTGGCTGACCATAACACCTGTGTTTGGGTTTCAGCTGGGAACGAACTCCGGCTGTTCAGAGAATCTGGAGTGCATCCTCCTCACAAATTCATTTTGGAGGTTCTTCATGTATCTCCTTTTCAAGACAAATTAATCTTGGGATCACAGTGGCTGCGTAGCATCCACTGCATACTAAAGAGCTAGCTATTCTGGAGCCAAATGCCAGGGAACAACAGTGCCTGGCTGCAGAGAGCAGCACATAATTCCAGCACGGCTGAGTGGTGAGATGTGCAGGGACATCTCTCCAGAGAGAGTGTGGCTCCTCTTCCATCTGGCAGCACAAAAGAGGACAGGCCTGAATCCTCCAGACACAAAGGTTATATTATGTAATGTGCATGCTCGCTGCTTCTGGAGATGGAGCTAAGTCAAAACTACCCGTGTGATTCAGTCAGAGGCCAAGCCAGAGGGGAGCTGCACTTCTCTCCCCAAGCACAGGGGATTCTGGAGCGAGTGAGTAGCCTGGGGCTGGTGGGGGAAGGTGGATCCAATTCCAGCTTGCAATGACAAATGCATGTGCGTTTTTGGGGGAAGGGTTCATTTGATTCTTTTTTGGCTTCACTTGTGTAGAGAAAATTTTTGGAAAAAAATTGAGAACACTGCTCA
>NW_008825429.1:3117452-3119660 GCF_000699105.1 Pygoscelis adeliae
AAGACAACAGCCCAGAAAGGGAGTTTGAGAGTGAAATGAGAGAGAATTGTCCATGAAAAAAGTCTCCAGCAAGCTGTTGACAGGAAAGCACAAAGAGTCTGTAATGTTTTGGAGCAGTTTTCTTGGTGCTAGTTTCTTAGTCGTTATTATTTGCATGTGCATTTGCATTTGCAAATTATTTGCATTTGCACCTGCATTTGCAAGAACATCATCGTCAAGAACAACAATAGGGTAAGTATGGTATCATACGAACAATCTGCCAAAGCACAGTAAAATCTAAGCTGGACCGGGCTGAGAATCGGGATACTAATCAGGAATCTGTCCAGTAACAGAAGATGAAGTGTGTAGCCCTCATTTATGGCCTTACCTTTCCCTTCACTATCTTTCCATCGTTTTTAAAGGGTTTCAGAAACATGGCATGTTTCAATAGTCATAAAGATGCCAAGTATTGGTCTTCCAGCATATTGTATTTGGATAGGCATGTGTCTGCCTCCAGAGGAAGCAAAAGCACTAACAGCTGGAGATTCTGTTTGCTTGAAGACTTGGTATTGCTCTTCAGGTTTTACTCCACAGGAGAGGAATAATCCCGATAGCATTACAAAGGCATTATTGTTCTGGCTGTAATCCCTGTGCTCAAATCCACCCAGGTTACTTGCATCCTGATTGCAAACAGAGAACTTCCCTTTGTATTTGTCAGGACAAGACTGGCAGATGGATTGGAAGTCACTGTTTTCTACAGTCAAATAGCATCGAAGCAGGGAAAGGCTGCAGCGTGATCCTGTAATAAGCCTTCAGGAATGGGAAAGGAGGATGAAGGGCAATGGAACAAAAATAACAGTCCACAAGAGGAACGGATGAACTACAGGAAAAACACAGCTGGAGGAAAGCAAGATGACAGAGAGATAAGGGGGAGAAGAAAATTTGTAGAGACAAAGGTGAAGCTCCCTATACATTATAGTGTAAATACACAGGGCTCGCCAGAGGGCCAGGCTGTGCCCATGGAGCTGGCAGTGGGAAAAACAGGTAAGAGCAATCATCAGTGTGGAAGAAGGGATGGTTTCCAAAGGGAAGCAACACAACCTTTTCACAATGATGCTCTATGAGGGCACAGACCTCAGCTTGACTCTACAGCTCCATGTTGTTGGCACGTGAGAGGCCAGTCAGAGCAGGAGTCTACACTTCACATGGACATGATGCCCCAACCCTTTCTTAGCTTGTTAAACCAAATAACATGAAAGAAGATGCAATGGAAACTCTGCTGCTCAACGGGACAGATATGGCTGAGCTCCCTGAGCTAGCACGTGTGGCCTAACTTTAGCCAGACACCAGACAAGAGACCTAACTGTCCCTACTCCAGGTGTGTTTAAAAAAAAAAAAAGTAAATAATTTTCCTGGAATTACTCCTCACCCCACCCCCTTCCCACACACCCTTTTTGAGACTCATAGTCTTCCAGTTCACACAACTAGGAATGCAATTAATTAAGCTGATATAGCTGTCTCAGCTTTGCAGTTTTAGAGCCCACGGCTGGCAAATGTCACCTCTTTTGTATTAGACATCCCTGTTGCCAAACTACAATCAACTTCACAGTCACATCTGTGTAGAAGGCACTGCTGTGCAAGTGGAGGTGAACCACAAGGCAGGCAGGAAGCACATTAAAGTGGAGGTCTGAGTACAGGTTTTAGGAAAAAAAAACCACTTTGAAAATCACTGAAGCAAGACTGATGTGGTTTTAACATGGTTAAAGTGGTGTGCCTCTCCATTTGACACAGTCTCAAGGCACAAAATGATAATGTGCCAAAGAGTAAATAGCAAAGGAATGCTCAATTGGTTGGCTTGTCTTTGGCTTACATTGAGAGCAGCAATTAATATAGGAAAGAAAAAATTAAATCACTTCATAATTTTCCACTTTCAGATGACCTGAGCTCTCCTAGATAAAAGCAAAGCTTTTCACGAGCCCATGCAGATGTTTTACAGTCACAATAAACTACGTATGTGATGGAGTGATCTCTATCTGAAATATGATCTGGACCACAGGATTATGGCTGCTTTTCAGAGAGACAGGTGGACTCTTCAGCTGCATTAAAAAGGATCCCTGATTATCAGGTAAAAAGCTTGCATTTTTTTTCTGACTAGGAACATTTAATCTACACCGGTTTAAAAGCAAAGGTTATTTATCAACTGCCTAAAGAATTAGTTCAGGGAATGGA
>NW_008825429.1:3119680-3129033 GCF_000699105.1 Pygoscelis adeliae
ACTTGAGGTCCGGGTTGGAAGTAGTTTGGGGACAAGGCTGAATAAATTGCTGCTGTTTGCTCATTGCCTGGCAGCCTGATCTCTGGCCAGTCTCCTGGCAAATAAAACCTCTTCTGTTTATTGTGGGAGAGGGTTACTTTCCAATGGAAAGGGTATTATGGTGTATCGAGATTATGGTAGATCAATCCTCACATTTTATTCTGCCACTACTGATGCACCTGGAAAATCAGAATAAAAGTAGTTGCTGCTTTTCATCCTTTGACCCTTTCACTACCACCAACTAAAATATGAGCTACAGTCATGAGACAACTCAGTTACACAACATAAACTCAGTTATACAACAAACAGGCCAGAGTATGAAATAACTACAGTGAGTTCAAATTCATTCGGGATCGGCTGGAGTGAATCACTCATTATCTCCAGGGCAGCTGTTCTCTCTCCATAGAGCTGCTCTCTCTCAAATATTTTATTTAGTGAATGCAGATACTGGTACATAACCAGCACAGTTCTGGTAGAAGATAGCTCCAGGGGGAGACAGGGTTTGGCACAGCTGGCTTGTAACCAGAAAGGAAGCTGTATGAGTTGCAAAATATGGTCAGGTTTCTATTAGCAGCCAGTAGTCCCTTTCAGATGAAAAATTATAGCCCTAGTACTGACACAAGAGAAGAGGGTCAGGAACATGTGGCCAGTGGAGGAAGGACACCTTGTCTCAGTAGCAGAGCTGCTCAAAACTCCTGTGCAAGCATGCCCACCTCCCTGCTGAGTCAGCAGGCTAGCAGAGGGAGAGGGGGCAAGATGCTGCTACCAGTGTCATTGGCACAAGAAACTAAACAAAGGCACTGAGGATGCGTGATCTTGGAGGTCTAAATATTTTTTTTCTTTTTTGCAAGAATTTAATAAAAGACCTAATGTCCTGAACAAATTACAGCTTAGGTAGTTACATTCTGCCTAAATTACCCTTCAATTTCAGATAAAGTAATTTGTCAATTCCACAAATAAGTTAGTTGCAAAATGCTTTTTATGCCTCATTTCAGAGGGGTACTACGTTTTGGTAGTTGATCTAACAGCATCTCATTAGTACAATTATCAAGTTATATTGAATAACGTAGGTTTTCAGTAATTTCCGACAAATCCTGTTTAACATCTAGAGAAGCATTTCTATTTCATAGCTATTAGAGGATCAAATTAACTCATATAGAATGAGTAGTTTTATCTCATGCAGTAGCAAAAATCAGCCTTACAGTTTTCAGGCAGGCAGCATACACTAGTGTATAAGCAGGGAGCTGGGTGTCAAAGTGAGAGCTAATGACCACTCCGACTGTCTATGATTTTGTTTGAATTGCTGAATGCTAAATTCTGACATCTTCCCCCACAGTGAAGAGTACCTATGGGCATTTGAGCTTTTTGCACTATGCCTTAGTTTCTTTCCATGTGAAGCGCAGATAGTAACGGCTGCTTTCCAAAGGTGTTCTCAGCTCTTTGGATTTCAAAGTTCAGATACAAAGTAGAAAGTGTTGCGGGTTTCTAAAAACCATTTAACGCAGCATGTAAAGAAGCTGGAGAAAACAGAAGTCTTCTGCTTCTGGATGTGACTTCTAAATGCAAACTGTGGACACATGCTGGTATGTCCTTTATCTTTTGAAGTGGGATTTCAGGAGAGGTTCATATTTGCTGTCTGAAGCTCAAGTTCACATCTCTCCTTTATCTGCTTATTAATAACATCACACTCTATTAAAACTGTTTGTTTCCTGCATTAGTTTACCAGGAAGGCTCTCTGTTCACTCTTTGGGCTTTGTTCAGTCTGAACAATATTGTGTCTGAGCTGAATCAATCTCCTGAAGAAAATCTCCTTAAGACAAGTAAACATGAAGGTTCATATTCTAAACATGCCAGTTTGTTAGTTTTAAGGCTCAGTCCTAGTCTTTACTAAAATATATAAACATTTGGAAAGGCTGGCAATTGCCTGAAATAGCTGAAGCAGTATAAGAGAAAAAGGGATGATCATCTGCAATGAATTAAAATCTTAAGAACCATACTTCATAAAGGCTTGTTACTGGTTAGCAAAAACACCTCTCCTTTCTTCTTTTTCAGTGACTTTCTGGGATATTCACAGTGAGGAAACAAGTAGTTCCCAGTTTCCAAGAGCTCTCATCTATTTACCCAGCTCAAAAAAAGCTAATGCGTAGTAGGATCTTATCAGCACCGGCACTTCATGAAATATCTTAGTTCTCTCCATCTCCTATAGCTTCTTTCACTTCCCGGATGATTTAGAGCTGCAAACAAGGCTCCTGGAAGACTTTATAGAGACTTTGCTAACTACATCACTTAAATCTGTACATGACACCAAGTCATACTCTTTCTAATAATATCAAATATTTAAAAATATACATTGACTGAGCTTAGGCATTTGAAGTGTATTGTTAATTTCTAATGGGTTTGTGCATTAAAGGCATGAGGACTGATGGCAGACTAGGCAGATCAAACAGAGGTTTTTCGTGACACTCCAGCTCTGAAGGACCCAAGTGTGGATAAGGCTGTTATGTAAGACAGGCTTTTGGATATCACTGAAGTGCTTTACAATTAAGATGGAATATTAATAAAAGACTTAAACTGAAAACCTCCAGCTATTATAAGGATTAGGACTTTGCGGTGGGCTAGGGGAATACATACAATGTCAAAGCCATCTTGGCTATGATCAAAGGCAGGAAAGGCAGAAACAGCATCTTGGAGGGAGGGGAATTGATTTGCAGCGTCACATAATAATAATAATAAATAATAAATGATGATGATGATGATGATGATTATAACAATAATAATAATGGCAACAACTCATGCAGAGATTGCAATCCACAGCAGCAAAACCCAACAAACTAGGGGTGCAGCCTAGAGCTTCTGCTGCTCAGCCATGTGCCCTCTGACAGCAGGTGTCCCCACAAATGGGGAAAAGCATCTGCTCATTTACACGCATGCAACTGTACTGGCTTTCCTGCAAAGAGCATGTGAGAACAGAATTTGCACTCAGTGCGTTTGTCGTTCAGTGGTGACAACAGCTCCTTACACCTGTGCACTGGCCAAGAGGAATTAGCACCAAAGCTCACAGGGCTCAATGCTACGTAAACAAACTGGGTTTTATTAGATTTATTTCCTAGAGATTGATTTTTTTTTTTTTTTTCAAAAACAATCTCTTCAAGGAAGTTCCCAAAGTGCCCTAAAGGGTATTTCCTCTAAGAGCCCAGGCCATTTCCCTGTGATTCTCGTGGGAACAATTACTCTGATAGTTTCATTCTGTTCTACAGAAATATCAGTCTGTAATATACTGTAATCAGGCAAATAGAATTGACTGCATTCTGAATATACTTCTTATGAGGTATCCCCCTTTTGGAAAAACCTGAGGACTGCCCCCCTCCGCAAATATACCATTCCCACACCATACCTTCTACTGCAGGGACCATGCCTGGAGCATGTTCCCTCCCAAGCCATAGCCCTGGCAACTGTAACTATCTAAAAGTGGTTTAGTTGCCCAGGCTCAGGAACAGGCAAAAGGCTTCATTCTATGTAGAGGTAGCTGGAAATGTGTTATTAATAAGGAATAACTTTTAAAGTGGTTTGGGTGCAGAGGGATTAAGGAATGCCATATGGTATCAGGAGTAAAAAGATGCCAAAGAGTGTAACTTCAATGGAAAAAAAGAAGCTACCAAGATGCTCAGAAGAGCTGAAAGTCTAGAAATACAGAAGGCAATTGGGAAAATACTAAATTGCATGTGTATGTGCTAGAAATCCTTGTGCTAGAAAGCCATATATGTCAGTAAAAAGGAAGACAATCAAAAGCTTTATTTTTCTTAATACTCAGTTTTGATGCATTTGAAATGTTTAAGAGGTTCTGGTCAATTCTGGCAGTGAAAACCCCTTAGAAATCCATATACATTATGAAATATTGCACTTCACGTAAAAATGAAGTGTAAAAGATTTTTTTTTAGGCAAATATAAAAAAGGAAAGTGAAACTGAAGAAATGCCTGCGGCTGGCTGATTCTTACCTTTTCAAAGACGATTAAGGGGTGTCTCACCCAAGGTTTTTGCTGAAAATTAAAATTATGGTCTGGCCTCTTATTAGGGAATTGGTTTTCCCTCAAAACTTTCAAGACTTATAGAAGGTCAAAGAACAAATCTATGGCAATCATCCAGTCCAGAATTAAGTGCAAGTCAGATTTAAACACAATGAGAACACAAAATACAGCAAGCAAGAGATCTGAGAGAGAAAAGTATATTAATCTCAAAGATAAAATCATGTAGAATCACACACACGCTATGACAACCAGGACGGACCAAGAAAATATTTGGCATATGGCAGAAGATGCAAGGAATGTCATGGATCAGACAGCTTCGCAAGTTTTGCAAGCAGCAGCAGAGCATTGCTACCTCAGGTAAACTGTTCATAAGAGGGAAGTTCAGTGTTGCAGTGATAAATGAATATGCTATCAGCTTGAAAGGAAATTAAATGTTTATTAAATTGGACAATGGCACACAAGCGAATATGATGCTAGAAGCAGTCTTATGACCAATAAAAAAAAAACACCAGAGAGAGCAAAGGACATCCAGGTAAAATTCAGAGATTACACTGATAAGCCTGTCACCATTAAAGGATTATAGAGACTAGATATATGAGTAAACAGGAGACTGAAAAACACTTAAGGGTAGTGGCTAAGAGTATTGCTTACTGTGCAAACGCACAGCAAGCCCTAGACTTGAGCAACTGGCAGCCCACACGGGAAGGTTAGTACAACATGAAATGTAAAGAAAAACTTGATAATGATTTTCCAGCTGAAAGACACCAGCCATATCTCTAAACCTTTCCAATGCAGGAAAGGCTTATTGGTCTCAGAGTCACCAACCAAGTAAAAGAGACGATAAGTGAAAAAAAACCCCAACACAATGCTTTCCAAGTGGTACTGACGCTGTATTCTGTCACTATAGATAACTTCTTGTCTCCATTATCCTCACTCCAACAATGTGGTGGAAACCACTATTAAATTAAGTTATCAGTTATTGGCAAATGCTGTTGATAAAACTAGTGCAGTCAGATGCTAATATGTATTTAATATTAGATAATTTGATCTGCAGCAAGTAAACCCAATGGGTATCCAGCTGGATTCACAACTCATGCCTTTGGCAAAAGGAACACTGGTGACTTAGGAAAATGTTCAACCAAATATTAATAAACATTATTAATAGCACACAAGCAATACAGAAGATTGGCTGAAACAAGAGAGTATTTAAATAACACATTTTCCAAATATTTGTCTACTTCCTTTCTGTGGTGACAAAGCACAAGGTTAATGAATCAGTTACTTCTGCAGCAAAATCTCCACATTTTCCAGCAGAAAGGCAAGACAGAAATTTAAGAACTCCCTTTTTACTTACATTTAATTCAATTTCATATTGATCCTTCAGAAAATGTCAATTAGATATAATTTTTTACAGTCTGAAGGTAGGTAAAGAGACTTGCCTATACTGCTGCTGTAATAAGTAGCTGAAGCTTTTAGGCTAGACAGTATCTACTGGTTTATAAATTAGTGTCCTCTTCTACCTAACAGACTTAGCATGATTTTATCAATGAAGTTCCAAATTTCATTAACACTTCAATTTACTGGGATTATTGACAATGTTGAAATAAACATACAATTACCAGCAAGAATATATTAACTAGATAAAGTAAATAATTCCTGAAATGCTATTACTGTATTTACAACTAAAACTTAAACATATGCTTCGTGTATAATTTTTGAGTATTTATAATGCAAGCGAATAGTCTCTGATGCAACATATTAGAACACCACATTAATAAAACAGGGCTTCTCACCTGCAGACTATGCATTTAACAAAACAAAAAATGAGAATTAGAACACTTATACTGAAAAAAGCTGAAGTTAGAGGAACTGAGGTTTTGCAATAATATAGAGAGATAGGTAAAACGGGACAAACTTGAAAGCTACACTTTGTAGTCCCTGGATCCACCAGCTTTATAAGCATGACGCAGTACACGTTTAGGATGAAAATGAGTAGCTCTAAACAAGTATTCACTGGAGGCTGTGGACATAGGAGGTTGTCCTAGCAGACAGGCATATGCTGAAGAGGAACACGTAATACCTTTCCAACTCCAGGAACAAGATTTTTTTCTTGCCCGAGCAAGTGACAGCTTGGTAGCAGTTATAATAAGTTGAAACAAATTAATCTAGATATGGTATCACCAAGTGGGCTTAGCACACCCTAACAACAGTAGTTTTGTACATTGAGGGACATCGTCAACTTCATGCAACACTCTAAATCCTTCAGAGAATAATGACGATCTTTAGCATGCTGGTTATAAGTATTTATTAGAGCCATGTATCATAGAATGATTGCTTTGTTAATTTTTATTATGATGAAGATTTGGCTTGGATAGAAGGGTGAGATATCGAGCATTTAAATAGTTTAGCCTCCCAGACACAGGAAGTCAGTGGAAGAAGACCAGCAGAAACACGTGGTGGCTGAGCAGCTGAAATTCTGACTGATTACTGAATATTATGCAAGCAGAGCCCTTGCACAATTTTTGCAAGCTAGTGATTTCTGCTGGCAGGAGAGGCTGGAAATTGTAATAAAAAAGCGATACTTGTCTGTTACAATAGCAGTATGGGGAACTGTGCACATGTTCAAACAAGATGTCTATGGTAAAGACTGCTGACTACCCAGACAACGCTTCAGTCACTAACACCATCTCTCAGCCTGTGGTGTTGTCTCACTCCCAGCTAGAGCTGGGGAATACGAAAGTTTTCCCACAGTTATTCACCCCAATCCAGTGCTATTCCTGGAAGCACAGTCTGGTCCTGTTATTTGAATCCCCACTTGCAGCAGAAACACTGATCTGGAACCTTGCATCCTATACCCCTCAGAACAGCAAATTTTTTACGGGTCCTCCTGTGACCCAAGAGCCAGGAGGGCAGCATGGGAGGAATCATCAGCAAGAAAGCCCTAAATGAAGAAATGAAATACATTTCCCTTGGAGAGGAGGCTTACTGGAGTGTAACGAAAACAAGCCCCATCCCTCCTCCCCTGCACGCACACACACACACGCACACCCCCCCTAGAGGCTTTTGCAAAGCCACAGGAACAGAAATAATTTCGTTTGAATCCATCAAGCATTAAAATCCGTTCGCTGAGGGATTGAAGTGAAAAATGAGCCGGAGACAGGAATTAGAAGCTCACTGCCTGGGCTGTCAAAAGGGATTTTCCCCAGATAGAAAACAAGCGATTGGAAATGCAGGGAGGTAAATCCTTTCAGTCTCTGACGTGTATGCACACTCTTGGTTTCCCCTCCTGGGCCTCTTGGTTCTGGGTTCGTGGAGCCAAACCTGGACACATCTCCTTGTGCGCTCTCTGGCCATAGCGCCCATCCTTGCGATCCCCTTCTAGGGATCTGCTCGAGAATGTTGCAAGCCTCTGGCAAAGGGGAGGTGGTGAGACAGGCAGGGGAGCTGGCTGCACCATGTACAGTGTACTCACGGGTGCCTAAGGGTGCCAGAGGGAAGATAAGGCAGCTGTTGAAAGGATAAACCAACAGCTCTAAGAACCATTTTATCTACTGTGTAAAATTTGCTGAAGAAAGAGACAAGGTGCAAAGTTGACATTATAGTTATAATCACTCCATATCTTAGTTTACCACTCAAAAAAAATAAACACAACACTCCATGCCCCTGAAATATGGTCTCTTTCTCTCAAGACCTATACAATATCTGCACCAGCTACATTTTGTTGATGTTTCAGAGGCTTATTTGCAACCATAAGAGCCAGAGGTCTACTTTTTCCAAAATGAAACTGAGATTCAGGAAAATAATGTGGCAGCTAGGAAGACTTGGGGCTACTGTGCAGAGACCACCTCCAGTCCGGATTATGAGCTGAACCACATAAGGTACGTCTCACATTCACAAATCTCTACAGTCTTATAACTGGGCTTTGAGAAAAAAATGTTCAACGCAGCACTGTTTGGTGCAACCTTTAGTTGGTTGCCAAAGCTGAAGGCAAAAATATTTATCATACAGCTTCTGTATGAAGATAATAAACACTGTAATAAAGGCTGTGTGGTGCTTAGTTGCCAACTGGGGTTAAACCACGACACCAGTATACCTCTGGGTCCATAGCACAGTGATACAGGACAGCCAAAAGAGAGAACACCAAAAAAACCTATGGATCTACCAAATGGCCTTAACAATGTGCTGAGACTTTATACTCATCTAACTGTACACCGGTTGTACACTGCGGAGCCAGTTGTCTACTTAGTGAAGAAGAGGTAGGAAGAGAGAAGTAGAGAGAAGAAAAAGAGAAGATGAATAGCTAAATATGAAGCATTTAAGCTATGGGAAGAAGCCTACAGAATGACAGGAGCCAAAGAGCCGTCTCACCTCAGCCCAGTTCCAGATGTGCAAATTGGTTTAAGAACAGGGCAGAGGTAGAACAGGAACAAGGTAAGCATTCATGCAATGTGATCCCTGGTGCCCTGTGGCTTTGAATTCAAAAGCCAGTTAAGAGAACAGACAGCTTGAAGAAGTTTAGTTTAACATAAAATTCAATAATTGTAATGTATGCTAATATGCTTCAAGATAAAGGCCACAGTTACCTAGATACAAAGACATATGTGTTCATAGTAAATATTTTCTTTAACACATGCTGTCCTCTACTGTTGTGTAATATGCTTTCCTATTGTTCTGTGACTCTCTCTGGTAATAATACTACCACTTAGGTGGTGTTTCATAGCTATAGATCACACTGTGCTTAGCCCAGGGGGTATCATTATCTCTGTTTCACATATGGAGCCATGGATGCACCTAAAGATGAAATGAGTCCACGGCAAGATCAGAAAAACAACTACAGTTTTATAAATTATAGTGTTAGCTTGTATATAGGAGAAACCTCCAGAGGTTTAAATGGGATTTGCTGGCAGCATAAAGACTGTTTGAAAACACCCATGAAAAGAGCTCATCTTAATGGCGAGCCAGGGATAAACATGGACAGAGACGAAGAAAAGATAAGGTGATAATGCTATGGCCATGGGTCAGAAAGAATCAGCAAGTCAGCTTAGCAGCTACAGTAGAAAGAGTTTGTGTTTTGTTCACAGTGATGATATTCACAGTTGTCTCTCTGCTCTTTGAGGAGCTGATGAGTTATCAGCAGAATCTTACACCAGGACCAGAGCACCCAGACAGCTGAGCAAAAGACTTGGGAAAAAGGGCTGGCTGAAGTCAGCTGGGAGCTACAATATTGGGGTGGGGGTTGATCTGTACCTGAAAAGCCTTATGTGCCATCCCCATTCTGTCCCCCTCCT
>NW_008825429.1:3129056-3129865 GCF_000699105.1 Pygoscelis adeliae
CCTGAAAGGTCTGGTTATAAATAGCTTCTCCCTGCAGCTCCTCAATGAGCCACTGAGGCGGAATGAGTCATCTCTGCTGGCTCCGTGGCCCCCCCAAACCAACTGCGTCAGGTTGGGAGTGTGGCTGCCAAAAGCCGTGGTACACATTGTTCTCTCTCAAAGGGCAGTGGCCTTGGGGGACACGGACACTAAACAAACTAGCTCTACTCATTACTCATAAGCACCTGAAAACCACATCACTTTGTGAATAAGAATAATGTAAAATCCATCAAGAGCACTTAGAAACCAACGTTGGCAGTTCAGCCCCCTCTGTCCACACCATTATCCATGCCACCCTGGTTTTCAACTGGAGCTTCTAACTCATTAATTGGTTTGTTATGGAAATGACTGAGCACATCCCTAAAAGTGAACCTCTCATTCTACTTAACAAAGAACTTCTCCTTACCAAGACTTGGTGACATTGTTCAGTGAATGGACACCGCAACAAGTAGGCGAGATGACAAAGCCTCACCTCTAGTATCACCTGTGATACTAGGCACATGTCTGTATTTCCTATGAGGAAAGAAGATGAGAATTTTAACAAGAAAAGTCAGGCTTAGATTTTCTTATTCCATTGTGAGAGAAATTCACCCAGGACCCGCATCCTCTTCTAAACAAGACAATGCACGGAGCTGATAGACAGCTGTATCTCTTCTAGTCCTGTTGCAGGAAAGCAGAGTGTACCCCCATTTGATTTCCTGAACTTGCATAGGACATCAGGTGCCCAGAGTAAAGGAATTCTAGCAATTATTTGCTTTGTTCATGCATGC
>NW_008825429.1:3129909-3133381 GCF_000699105.1 Pygoscelis adeliae
CTTTCTCAAGCCTAAGAGAATAAAGATAGATGTTTCATGAGCTTTAGGATAAACACCTATGTAAGTAAGTAAAGCACAAGTCCTAGCCAAGATAAACATATCAAATTCACTGTGATTAGCAGAGATTGGAGGGGTTGGGAGTAAGTACTTATGGTAGGGGAAAGAATTTAAACCAATACTGGGTTAAAAGGAAGGAAAAGAATACCAGGTAGGGAGGATAATAGAGAGTGGATGCCAAAGAAGAACACAAACAGGGTCTGGAAGCCAGTATTACTGTTATAAAAAAAGAAAGATTTGGAGATAGGAAGTGAGGAAATCTCCTAGTGCTACATTTCTTTCAAATGGAGAGTTTAAGATAATGTGATCAAAGCGATTCTGGTACGTTTCCCATAAACTAAGTTTAATGGCTGTGGCCCGTGGCTCACTCAAGTATTGTGTGAGAAAGCACGCTCAGGACAACAGTGAGCGAGGACAACAGCACAGGCAATCAAGAATGTCTTATCATTCAGTTGATGCCAAACCTTTGCAAGCAGAATCTTGAAAAATAAAATTCACACATAGCTATTATTGGAACTGAAAACTGGTAAGGTTGATGAAGATCCACAAAAACAGAATAAACAGAGCAATATATTTCAGTTCCCTCAGTTTGTCAGCATTCAGTAGTGCTGACAAGAGGAATATTCCCCAGCTATATGGCCACTGTAGTTCTGCAAGTGATCCCCGCACTGCACTGTGTGACAGCAGAGGGTATGTTTGCTGTTGGGTCATGCTGTGATGCAGAAAGATGACAAAGCCTGGCAGATTTTTTGCTACCAGTAAAGGTGATACAGTGTTGTCTCAATGGAGGCCGAGGATGATGCAGCTTTACATGAGCTGCCTTTTCATTTTCCCTCCAGTTTTTAATTCATCATCAAATCAACAAAGTACATTCTGTTAAAAGTTAATGACTTTGTTCAGATAGAGTTTTAAAATCAACCTACTTCAGAATTATATAAGTTCATCATGTGCCACCTCATCATTTCTATATTCATGTTGTCTGGGAATATTTTATCTTTTATGATTTTTCTTTTCTAAACAGAAGGGACTTACTCCACAGAAGAACCTAAACCTTGAAAAGACCCCTGTCCTGCTTTCTAGCTTCTTCTCAGCACTTAGAAAGTTATTTACTAGTACCTGGCACCCACAAAAGGACAATTCTCCTTTCTGCTATCATCTCTAACCTCTCCTCCCTTTCCTCATTATTACCACTTCTCTGTCTCCTAACAAGGTTACAAAGAAGAATATCTGTTTTCTCTTGCAACGTTCCTGTATCAGTGAGTAACAACAGAAGATCCTCACCTCCTTACTTTTCACTGTGCAGACGAGACAGGCTCACCATCTCTTCTCTCATCTCTAAATTTTGCAATTAGAAAAGATCTAGCCACATTGCTATTGATCACTATATTCCTTAGCCTCTCTGTGGAGTCCAAGCTTTACAAAGGTTGTACAACTGCAGACTAATTGTGTCCCAAGGATGTATCTGGGCTGTACCTGAGTGCTGTCCCCAGCTCCTGTGTTGTATGATGGCTAAGAAAGGAACTCACAAATTTTATCAATCCTTTGGTAACAATGTCAAACGCCTATCTTCCTTTAATGATAGGAAAAGGATAGAATAGGTGAAGTCCCAGAATTTCATTAATGTCTTAGCACTCTAGGATTTTTTAGTCTCACTAATAAATGTATTTATCAGTTCAGAAACTTAACAGTTTGGTCCTATGTTATATTTCAATCTCAGTGCAGGCTATTTTAACCATAGCTGTAGTCCTGTTACTTGCCACTTGGATGCAGACATAGTAGCCAGTACAAGATACAGGACAGAGAGAGAGATCTCAATACATAAGAGAGCAAATTCTTTGCTCATTTGCAAATATACAATTCCAATTACTTCAAGAGATATGGCCAGTATACCCAGAGGGAGCATCTGTCCTAACAATGGGAGGGAATGCCAATAGCAAACGCTACAGTGACTACTCCACAACAGAGAGGATGGTGGTTCCCATACTTAAGAAGTACAATGTATATTTTTATTAATGAGCAAGAAAACAGTTAGTAAAAAGAAAATGAGGTATATGGGAGGCAAGAGCCTTAGTGAGGGTTGAGGTTCTGATGGGAGCAGGGGAAATACTGATGAAATACAATTTCTCGCTTTAAATATTTGTAAAGGCCAACAAATCCCAAAACAGCCTTTCAGGACATGAAAAAAACCCAACAAAACAATTCCATCAACAGGTGTCCTAATTGTCCCAAGACTGTAAGGCATCCTCTTGTTATCGCACACAGCGAACTTGGAAGTTAAAGATACTGAAACCAATGCAAATGAAATAGCTACTGCTAGGAAAGAATGAGAACTTTGACAGAGCAGCTGAAGCTATATAGCTGCTACTGCCTGGAAAGGCCTGCCATTTGCAATCATCAAACAAGAAATGAGAAAGTATCTCTGAAAGTAGTTCCTTCCGTCGAACTAGTGTTTGCAGGATCCTATCTATATCCTTTCTCACCTCAGAGACGGTACCTCTCCAACATCCAGGTCTGCTTCATCCTCATCTATGTCATTCTTTGGATACTCTGAGCACGGGGAATTCCAGCTCCTAAAGACAAAAAGTGAAAAAGTAATTAGCCCAAATGTATCCATGGTATCAGCTACAATTGCAGGTGGGTTCTCTGTCTTTTAGACTAGGATTATTCAAAGTATTATATTCATTCCCTAGAAAAGCAGGCCTTTTTAAGGCCCTAGAGGCTACCTACCAAGCTCTCCAGAAATTTATACAGATTTTCCTTAAACATCCCAAGGGAGGAAGTTTTCTGAGGGGCTTTCACTTCTCTCTCAGGGTGTGTACTTTCCCAGGTCATCCCATGAAGAGCATAGTATACAGAAGTGAACAGAGATAATTAAGCAGAGATGTAGTGATTACGCAATGAGATTTTTCTTAAATTGCCAAGTGGCATGATTAAATTGTGTGTATGAATAGAATAAAAATTCTCCTGATGGAACTAAAAAGTCAAGCACAGGTAGTCAGCTGCTGATGCCCAATGGCACGTCCAGTCGCTTGACCATGCTGTATGGGAAAAGCCACGGTTGAGGTGCGCTGTCATCCTACCCAGTTACAGGCAGGATTTTAGATAATGACAGGGACGCAAGCATTCATATCTGCTGTCATCATTGCTTAGCAGAAAAAAATTATTCCTTTTAGGCTGTCCAGACATTTCAGTTTCTCTTAAGACCCAGTTTAAGAAAAAAGTGAAAGAAACTGATTATTCCACCGTGGATAGGAATACGGAGGAGGTCACCATATGTGTAGGATTAATATCTTCCTGTTGCAAACTTGTATCAGTCAGTCACCATCATCTGGTCTGTGGGATAAAAATGTCTCAGATACTGTGCACTCAAACATCAGAATTGCCGATCTCATTTACAGTGTTTTCTGCTGTTCAG